>NC_041749.1:100880543-101187123 GCF_004115215.2 Ornithorhynchus anatinus
TGCCCTGTAAAGACTTGGCCAATCTGCAGACTCTAGAAAGTGGGAGAACTCTGAAGATAGTAAATTGGGAAAACTCAGGAAAAAAAACAAACCACATGAGAAAGTTCATGAGTAGTGGAAAGACCACAGACCAGGAAGTCAGAAGACCTGGGTTCTAATCTCAGCTCTGCCAGTGGCCTCCTGTGTGACCTTGGGCAAGTCATTTAACTTTTCTGTATATCAGTTTCCTCATCTTTAAAAGGGAGATTCAATACCTGTTCAGTCCCTTACTGTGAGCCCCCTGTGGGACAGGGACTTTGTCCAACCTGGTTAACTTGTATCTACCCCAGCCCTTAGAACAGTGCTTGACACACAGTAAGCGCTTACCAAATACCTCAACAATAACATCATTATGGAACTTCAAGCTGAACTCAATTATTCTTTGCAATTTCTCTTTAATTGTAGCTTTCCTTCTATTTTAGTATGTAGGTATTTCAATGGCAAAGACTGAAGAAATGGCTTCAAAATACATGTAAAGAATTTTTCTCTTATGCAGGGTGTGTGGGTTAGATATAGATTCCTGGTTCTGTAAGCTGTCCCCTGATTAGATCAGCCAGATCTGTTGAAATAAACAAGCTTTCTTCTGCATTGCACATGGCATGATCTATTTCTGCAAACTCAGCACCATGCTCTTCAATCAAAGTGGAGCAGCTGATAGACTGCAATGGCTATATTCTAGATCAGAACACTATCTACATTCCAAGGTCATGTGTGTGTTCAATAGCTATGACTTGAACTCACTATATAGGCAAGCTAGGCAATTGTCTAGGGTGCTATTAGACAGAGGCAGCTCTTTTCTCTTCTTGACTTCCACTTCTCTACTCATGACTCCACTGCTTTCCACATCGCTTCCTTTTCTCTTTGAGCCAAAAATGTCTTGAGCTGGCCCCGATACTCACACATGCAGAAGTGTACATGAGGGAGGAACAAATTGTCTGAAATCAAACATTTAACATGGGACCCGTTGACAAATGAGAGTCCCTTAGATTTCACAATGGAGAAATAAAGCCATTGACAATTTCAATCATCAAGGGGGAGGGAGTGAGAGGGAAGAGGTAGAATGACTCTACCCTCCTTCAAAGCCTTAGTGAAGGTACATCTCCTTCAAAAGGCCTTCCCTGCCTAAGTCCTCATTTCTTTTTCTTCCACTCTCTTCTGTGTCGCCTTAATTTGTTCCCTTTATTTGCCCCTCCCCTCAGCCCCACAGCACTTATGCACATTCCATAATGTGTTTATCTATGTTGTCTGTTTCCCCTCTAAACTGTAAACTCATTGTGGACAGGGAACATGTCTACCAACTCTGTTACGTTGTACTTTCCCAAGTGCTCAGTATAGTGTTCTGCACACAGTAAGTGCTCAATAAATATGATTGATTGATTAATGCCTCATACAGCATTCCATGACTAGTCTCCACTTTGCATCAACAAGGCTGACTTCAGACATTTGGCTGCCCTGGCAGGGGAAAAATAACCACCCCCTCCTGCTCCACATGACATTGATGTGTTATGCTTTTGTGTGCTCAGTGTGCAGCCCTTGAACGTAGAAAGTGTTTCCAGGGGATTTCTAACACCTCCCCCTTTCTCTGGCTGCATTGTTTTCCCGTTCAAGGTCTCGGTTCCCACAAGCACTACTTTCTATATTTGAAACCGCTGCCACCCTGGGGTCACCCCTTGTCACCTCATTATACCCCTCACACCCTGATAGTACACCTCGAGACAACTGCCTCACTCCCTATCTGAAACCACTTCTACCCAACCACCCCTAACAGTCATCTGAATTTGACATGCATTTATTCACTTCATTTTTTCTGACTTCTGTTTTTATAAACTTTACCTATGCTTTCATGCTGATTCCCATTGTATGCATATAATTTGTATCTATCTCCTCCATTAGATTCTTTGAGCAAAGGATCAGTGTCTTGTACTTCTATTGTACGCTCTAGCTCTCATCCCACTGTTACACCTACAGTAGTGCTCAAAAAATACTAAAGATGTATTGATCATTTGAAGCATCCTATCTTAGAGCATATACACTACCTATAAATATACACATAGAGAGGGAGAGAGAGAGCATGCGCATATACATTATATATTTCTCTGCCCATGCTGAAAAAAGAAGAAATGGCATAGCGGTAATTCTAACAAAGAAAATTGCTAAGACAGTTACTGGATAAAATGCTGTCAGTGACCGACTAATATCTATTAGTTTCAGAGGAAAATGATTCAATATGACAGTACTTCAGGTGTATGTCCCAACAACAGAAGCAGAGAAAGAAGAAATAGATAGGTTTTACGATGAAGTACAGAGAGAGATTGATAAAAGCTGCAAGCAAGATGGGTTGATTATCTCTAGGGATTGGAGTGAGAAAGTTGGTAATGGAATGGAAATGAAGATTGTTGGAAAATAAGGCCTTGGAAATTGGAATCAAGCTGACTTACTGATTTCTGTGAATCAAATGATTTTTTGATTGCCAACACCTTCTTTATCCAACCTATACGATGACTGTACACATGGACTTCACCAGATGGACTATAGAGAAATCAAATAGACCATATTATTTGTAGAAAGAGAAGGAGGAGTTCTACTTTGGCTTCAAAAAAATGGCCTGGAGCTGATTGCGGAGCTGATCATGAGCTGTTAATGTGTAAACTCAGGCTAAAACTTAGAAAGATCAATCATGCCTTAGAACTGCCCAAATATGACCTGACAAATATTCCCCCTGTATTTGAGGATCATGTAAAAAATAGATTTGAGGCACTTAATCTCACAGACAAGGAACCAGAGGAAATGTGGATGGAAATTAAAATGTCATCAAGGAAGTAAGTGACACAGTACTGCAAAAGGTCAGGAAGAAGAAAAAGCCAAAATGGATGTCAAACATAACTCCGGAAATAGCCAAAAAAAAAAGGAAGGAAGCAAAAATCAGAGAACAAAGAACCTGGCTAAAGAACTGAGCTGAGAATTCCAGCACGCTGCCAGAAAGGACAAACAGGAATATTATAACAGCATATGTAAAGAATTGGAAGTCAATAACAAATGAGGGCAGACAAGATCACAATTTCAGAAGATTAAGGAAATTAAGGGAACATTTCATCGTCAGATTGGCTTTGTCAAAAGGAAAGATGGACTGACAATAAATGATACCAGTGGAATAAAACAGAGATGGAAAAAATACACACAGGAACTACACCAGAAAGATAGCAATATACAAGAAGTATTTGAGGAAGCTCCTTTTGAATTAGAGCCACTCATCATGGTAAGTGAAGTTAGGTCAGCTTTACACTGCCTTGCCAAAAATAAGGGACCTGGCTTTGATAGGCTTCCTAACCCCCTTTCCCTCTACTCCTCCTCCCCTCCCCATTTCCCCCTCTCCCGCCCTCTGCTCTTCCCCCTTCCCCTCCACTCAGCACTGTGCATATTTGTATATATTATTTATTACCCTATTTATTTTGTTAATGATGTGTATATCGCTATGATTCTATTTATCTTGATGATGTCTGCGCTAGACTGCTTGTTTTGTTTTGTATTGCTTTGCTGTCTGTCTCCCCCATTTAGACTGTGAGCCCATTATTGGACAGGGATTGTCTCTATCTGTTGCCGAATTGTACACTTCAAGCACTTAATACAGTGCTCTGCACATAGTAAGCGTGCAATAAATACTATTAAATAAATAAATTAATGAATTGAGGTGTTTCAGGCAGCTGAAAAGGGATCTGTTAAAATCCTTACCAAATTATAATAATAATAATGTTGGTATTTGTTAAGCGCTTACTATGTGCAGAGCACTGTTCTAAGCACTGGGGGAGATACAAGGTCATCGGGTTGTCCCACGTGAGGCTCACAGTCTTCATCCCCATTTTACAGATGAGGGAACTGAGGCACAGAGAAGTTAAGTGACTTGCCTAAGGTCACACAGCTGACAGGTGGTGGAGCCGGGATTCGAACCCATGACCTCTGACTCCAAAGCCCGTGCTCTTTCCACTGAGCCATGCCAACCATCTGATTGGAAGAGATCAGTTTATGTTCCAATACTGAAGAAAGGAAATACAATTAAATGCGACAATTATCATACAGTTTCCTTGATCTCGCATGCCAGCAAGGTACTGCTAAAAGTTATACAGAAGCAGCGTGGCTCAGTGGAAAGAGCCCAGGCTTTGGAGTCATAGGTCATGGGTTCTAATCCCGCCTCCACCACTTGTCAGCTGTGTGACCTTAGGCAAGTCACTTAACTTCTCTGTGCCTCAGCTGCCTCATCTGTAAAATGGGGGTGTGGGACAAACTGATTACTTTGTATTTACCCAGCGGTTAGAACAGTGCTTAGCACATAGGAAGCACTTAAATACCAACACTATTATTTTTATTATTATACAGCATCGAATGGAAGCCTATATGGAATTTCGAATTGCCCAAAGTTCAAGCAGGATTCCAGAAAGGATGAGAGATGTGAGATATTATTGCTAATGTCTGTTGGATAATTGAAAGGACAAGAGAATATCAAAAGGAAGTCAACACGTGCTTTATTGATTATAGTAAAATAGCTCAATGGAAAGAGCATGGGCTTGGGAGTCAGAGGTCATGGGTTCTAATCCCAGATCCTCTGCTTGTCAGCTGTGTGACTTTGGGCAAGTCACTTAACTTCTCTGTGCCTCAGTTCCCTCATCTGTAAAATGGGGATTAAGCCTGTGAGCCCCACATGGAACAACCTGATCACCTTGTATCCCCCCAGCGCTTAGAACAGTGCTTTGCACATAGTAAGCGCTTAACAAATACCATCATTATTATTATTTGACTTGCGTGGATAATGAGGAACTCTGGAGCACATTAAGGAAAATGGGCATAACGGACCATTTAATTGCATTAATACGGAACCTGTATGACAAACAGGAGACTACAATAAGAACAGAATATGGAGAAACAGATAGGTTTCCCATTAGTAAGGGTATAAGACCAGGATGTATCTTACCACCTTATCTGGTCATCCCTTACACTGAATACCTAATGAGAGAAGCTGGATTGGATGAAAACGAACAGGGAGTAAAGATTGGAGGAAGGAATATAAACAACCTTCATTATACTGATGATACAACCCTAATAGCAGAAAGTGAAGAAGAAGCTTATTATTAAAAGTTAAGGAACAGAGCAAAAAGATGGGCCTATATTTGAATGTAAAGAAAACAAAGATCATGACAACTGGAAGTTTTAACACATTTGTAGTGGTCGGAGAGAAGATTGAAATAGTTGACAATTTTCTCTTCTGGGAGCGATAATCAATAATAAAGGAAATAGTAGCCAAGAAAGATGCCCAAGATTAATGTTAGGAAGACTTGCTATGAAGAGCCTGGAAAAAGTCATGAAATGTGCTGATGTAACAATTGCCACAAAAATACAAATTGTCAACTATATTCATTCATTCAATAGTATTTATTGAGCGCTTACTATGTACAGAGCACTGTACTAAGCGCTTGGAATGAACAAGTCGACAACAGATGGAGACAGTCCCTGCCGTTTGATGGGCTTACAGTCTAATCGGGGGAGACGGACAGACGAGAACAATGGCAATAAATAGAGTCAAGGGGAAGAACATCTCCTAAAAACAATGGCAACTAAATAGAATCAAGGTAATGTACAATTCATTAACAAAATAAATAGGGTAATGGAAATATATACAGTTGAGCAGACGAGTACAGTGCTGTGGGGATGGGAAGGGAGAGGTGGAGGAGCAGAGGGAAAGGGGGAAAAGAGGGTTTAGCTGCAGAGAGGTAAAGGGGGGGTGGTAGAGGGAGTAGAGGGAGAAGGGGAGCTCAGTCTGGGAAGGCCTCTTGGAGGAGGTGAGTTTTAAGTAGGGTTTTGAAGAGGGGAAGAGAATCAGTTAGGCGGAGGTGAGGAGGGAGGGCGTTCCAGGACCGTGGGAGGACGTGGCCCAGGGGTCGACGGCGGGATAGGCGAGACCGAGGGACGGTGAGGAGGTGGGCGGCAGAGGAGCGGAGCGTGCGGGGTGGGTGGTAGAAAGAGAGAAGGGAGGAGAGGTAGGAAGGGGCAAGGTGATGTAGAGCCTTGAAGCCTAGAGTGAGGAGTTTTTGTTTGGAGCGGAGGTTGATAGGCAACCACTGGAGTTGTTTAAGAAGGGGAGTGACATGTCCAGATCGTTTCTGCAGGAAGATGAGCCGGGCAGTGGAGTGAAGAATAGACTGGAGCAGGGCGAGAGAGGAGGAAGGGAGGTCAGAGAGAAGGCTGACACAGTAGTCTAGCCGGGATATAATGAGAGCCTGTAGCAGTAAGGTAGCCGTTTGGGTGGAGAGGAAAGGGCGGATCTTGGCGATATTGTAAAGGTGAAACCGGCAGGTCTTGGTAACGGATAGGATGTGTGGGGTGAACGAGAGAGACGAGTCAAGGATGACACCGAGATTGCGGGCCTGAGAGACGGGAGGGATGATCGTGCCATCCACGGTGATAGAGAAGTCTGGGAGAGGACCGGGTTTGGGAGGGAAGATGAGGAGCTCAGTCTCGCTCATGTTGAGTTTTAGGTGGCGGGCCAACATCCAGGTGGAGACGTCCTGGAGGCAGGAGGAGATGCGAGCCTGAAGGGAGGGGGAGAGGACAGGGGCAGAGATGTAGATCTGCATGTCATCTGCGTAGAGATGGTAGGTAAAGCCGTGAGAGCGAATGAGTTCACCGAGGGAGTGAGTGTAAATGGAGAACAGAAGAGGGCCAAGAACTGACCCTTGAGGAACTCCAACAGTTAAAGGATGGGAGGGGGAGGAGGCGCCAGCGAAGGAGACCGAGAATGACCGGCCAGAGAGGTAAGAGGAGAACCAGGAGAGGACGGAGTCCGTGAAGCCAAGGTGAGATAAGGTATGGAGGAGGAGGGGATGGTTGACAGTGTCAAAAGCAGCAGAGAGGTCAAGGAGGATCAGAATGGAGTAGGAGCCATTGGATTTGGCAAGAAGGAGTGGTGTTTCCAGTGACAATGTATGGATCTGAAAGCTGGACAGTGAAAAAACAGGATAGAAAGGACATCAATTCTTTTGATGTGTTGCTGGAGAAGGTTATTGCAAATACCATGTCCTGCCCAAAACACAAATAGATTTTGGAGCAAATTAAACCAGAGTGGTCTTTGGAAGGCCAAATGACGACTTAGGTTAGCATATTTTGGGCACATAATCAGAGGACTAATTCTCTGGAGAAGACACTAATGCTAGGAAAAGTCCAGGGAAAATGTGGAAGAGGCAGACCGGCAGCTAGACAGATGGAGACCATAACAACAATAACGGAAAAACCATTAGAAAGGTTGCGGATTATGGCAGAGGACAGGATGTTCTGGAGAAAGTATATCCATGGAGTTGCTATGAATTGGAAATGACTCAACGGCACTTGAGAACAATAATAATAATAATCTTAGAGCAAGCACATAGTCTGTGAAAAGGTCCTAACTACCTAAATTTAAAAAAAATCCTTCTTTCTGGTCATTCAGTTTAGCGGCGATATTGTTAATATAATAAAAGGTCTCATGGACTCAATCAATCCATAATATTTATTGAGCTCTTACTCTGTGCAGAACACTGTACTAAGCACTTGGGAGAGTATCATAAAATTAGTAGACATGATCCCTCTCCTTAGGAGCTTTCTGTTTCAAACTGAGACAGTAGTAATAGGAGCAACAACAGAAGCATTCACTTAGCTCCTATTTGGAGTGGGGCACTGTACCAGTTGCTCGGGAAATATGGACTAAAGTGTCATTCCCTGACCACAAGGAACTAATACTCTAAGAGGGGAAGAGCCTAATTTCATATACATACATATATATATGAATATTCTATATTCTTAAAAAAACAACCCAATGGGCCGAGCCAATATAGAGTGGCTAAATAATATTTCAACAGCCTTTGGACTCTGTTTTCCACTGACTTTGGGAGCAATAAAACTAAGATAAAGCAGAAAAGGAAATTTCCTTCACCTTAAGTGCTTCTTGCACTGACTGCTCATACAGGCAGAACTGTCGTGATTATTTAATCAGAGTTCAAGCCAGTTACCATTCCAAGCCCCTTGCACAGCCATTGTTTGGGTGGGTCTGACCCCAAATTTGTCTGAACCTGATGGCCGGAGAGGGCACAGGCATGAATAGGTCAGAACTTGACAATCCAATGCATGTGGAGCTCTGGAGTAGAGAAATGAACTCTACTAAATAGTTCAGTGCAGACATAAAATGGACACTGCACTACATTCAGCTCTTTGCTTCCAAAAAAAGAAATGTTCAAATACATAATATCTGCTAGGAGGTGATGGCCTTACTAGGCAGGGCATATTTATGCTACTATATATAAAATAAAAAACTTGTGACAAGACCAACCAAGAATACCATATGTGGTTATGATTGCTTCATAGGGCAGTCACTGAAGGATCTCACAAATTCTAGAAAATAATAATAATAATGGCACTTATTAAATGCTTTCTATGTGCTAAGAACTAGGGTAAATACAAAATTATAAGATGCCATTGTCCCTATCCCACAGGGGGCTTGCAATCTATCCCTTCCCCATTTTATAGATGAAGAAACTGAGGCCCAGAGAGTTGTGACTTGCTCGAGGTCACACAGCAGGTGATGCAGTGTACAATGCTCTGCATACAGTAAGCGCTCAATAAAAACAATTGAATGAATTGAATGAATGAATTAAATGATGCCAGAAAAATTATAGCAGGCACACAACATAATAGCGGGCACAGTTCTGGGTGGCCGCCCTCCTTGAGAGGTGACATTACTATTATTATTTTTGCATTTGTTAAGCATTTGCTATGTGTCAAGCACTGTTCCAAGGGCTGGGATAGATACAAATTAACCAGGTCACACACAGGCCCTGTCCCTCATGAGGCTCACAGGCTACCTAGGAGGCTGTGGAATTTAATCCCTATTTTACAGATGAGAAAACAGAGGCACAGAGAAGTTAAGTGACTTGCCCATGGTCACACAGCAGACAACTGGTAGAGTTGAGATTAGAACCCAGGTCCTCTGCTCTTTTCTATTAGGCCACGCTGCTATTGCTGCCATTCACTCAGAGGGGCCAACACTTCATTTTGAGCATGGATGCAAAATAGGGGGTGGAGCTTTGAGAGGATAGGGATGTAAGAAGTGGAAGGTAGGGAGAAACGAAAGGAAGGGATAGAAACACAGAGGGAACTGAAGGGAAAGGAAAATGACGGAAGGAGAGAGAAAGATGACAAGGTATAAAAGGTGTAAAAGTTGGAGAGCCCCCTCCTTCACCACTGCCACATGAGGGTAAGACACAAGTGGTCTCCATTGACCCCGCCTCGGAGCCACCCACCCTCTTGTAGTTGTTTTATGCTGTAGAGTTGGGTTCCAACCCATAGCAACGCCATGGATACATCTCTCCCAGAACGTCCCACCTCCATCTGCAATCGTTCTGGTAGGGTATCCATAGAGTTTTCTTGGTAAAAATACAGAAGCGATTTACCATTGCCTCCTCCACACAGTAAACCTGAATCTCCACCCTCGACTCTCTCCCAGGCCCAGCACAGGGGAGATTTGACTCGTAGCAGATCGCCTTGCACTCACAAGCCATTGCCTAAACTAGGAATGGAATGGGTAGGCCTCTGCTTGACTCTCCCTCCCATAGTCGAGACTGGTAGAGTACTGGAAACTCTCCAGGTGCAATCCTGAGAGGTGCCCACCCTCTTGCCTCACCCTTAATTGATCCAGTGCTCCACGGACCCACACAAACCTTGTCTCAACGGCAGCCGTAACTCGAGTTCCCACCTCTGCCCTCTCCCACAGATAGGAGCTTCACCAATTAATCAAAACAAAGAGTAGATTTAGTATTTAATAAAAACAGTAAGCAAACATACCCAGGGACATACCAAGATTAAATTACACACACACACGAACATACATATATTTCAACACATTTTCATGCAAACACCTTCAGCCTTTGAAGCCTTCGTAAGCACTCAAGCCTTTCTGATTTTCCTGTTTTGCTTTTTTCCATCTGTTTGGAGTAGTATTTGCCATTTTTCACTGAAATGTGGCAATAAAGGCAGCAAAGATATACAAGAGAATGCCATTGTTTTTGCATGTTTGCAAATTCCTCAAAAACATTTGCTTTTTTAAAAAGTCCAGGCTTCAGAATATAATATAATCTAATTTACATTGATTTGTTGCTTAACTCACATCACTTGGCTCACTCCTGACACAGTCTGGAGTCTAGATTTATCGAAGGGGCATTTCATAGTAAATGTTCTTTTTTGAGTCATACTGAAAATCTGAAGGATATCCCTAAATAAAATGTTAATCTTGAAAGCTGCTCCATTTTGCTGAAATATTTGGGATCTGAAACTGTGTAAAATCCTCTGGGGCAGGGACTGTTTCTTATCTAGATCAAGAAAAGGTTTTATACCATCAGTCAGCCCTGCCTTGAAATGTATCACAAAACATGGTCAACTGGTAGGTGAGAGAGGAGAGACAGCTCAGAGGCAGGGCTGCTATAAATGAACAAAGGGAGTGGTAAGTAGATTTGTGAGGGTAGGGTGGAGGGAGAAGGCAGGGGTATAGGGAAAGACAAAGAAGATTAGCCTGTTTCTAGGCAGCCTGGAAAAACTGGAATGGAGGGTAAAGAATTGTTCCGGGTGTGTGGTGACTGTCAAACCCGAAATGATAGCAATAATACTGAATAATTAGAATTACTATTCAATGACACTCTGTAAATTCTAACAAGGGATTAGAACAGTGAAGACGATTGATTTTATGATTCTATTTATCTATTTTGAAAGTATTGATGCCTACTTGTTTTGTTTTGCTGTCTTCCCCTTCTAGACTGTAAGCCCGTTGGTGGTCAGGGATTGTCTCTGTCTGTTGCCGATTTGTGCATTCCAAGTGCTTAGTACATTGCCCTGCACACAGTAAGCACTCAATAAATATGACTGAATGAATGAACGTGAAAGTATTGGTGAGCACTGTCCTATCAACATTATTTGGCCACTTAAAACTTAATTTTGCTAATTTTGATCCACGCAAAATTGATCCTGAAATTGATTTTTCTACTCCAAAAATTTATTTGAAAAATTGCACTAACCTCAAAACCTCAATTACAAGAATTAAAAGAAATACGTGTTCTAGGCTGTGTTAACATGAGGCAGAAATTTTCAACCGTGGTGTTTTGTTTGGGTCCAAATGTTCTTCTCTCTCTTTAGACTGCAAACTCATTATGGTCAGGGAACTTGTCTATCAACCCTGTTGTCTTGTACTCTCCCAAGAGCTTGGTATAGTGCTCTGCACACAGTAAGCACTCAATAAATACCACAGATTGATTCTCTCCCTGTGTATATGTGTCTTTAAAGTGTACAATAAAATGTTGAAAAGGGGGTGGGGCAGCAGAGAGCAGGAGCCTGGGATAGGTGAGAGAAGGAGCAGGACATATTGTTAGAAATAAGATTTTTGAACATCCTGCTTTTAGAGAAGGAAACATTTTCTTCTGTAGGTTTTGCTTAAAAATGTCAAAACATTTCTTCATTGTCTCCATTTTACTTTCCCCTGCAGCCTCCTGAACTTTGACAGGTGATCCTTGTATAAAGATTCTTTAGTTCTCTATTTCTTCTTGTTTTTAATCACAATTTCATACTATATTTCTCTCTTATCAAAATGAGGCTTGGCTTGTGGCGTGGCTTAGTGGAAAGAGCAAGGGCTTGGAAGTCAAAAGGTCATGGGTTCTAATATTGACTCTGCCACTTATCAGCTGTGTGACTTTGGGCAAGTGACTCAACTTCTCTGTGCCTCAGTTACCTCATCTGCAAAATGGGGATTAAGGCTGTGAGCCCCACGTGGGACAACATGATTATCTTTTATCTCCCCCAGTACTTAGAACATAGTGTTCAACAAATACCATTAGTATTATTGTTATTAAAATATCTACATAATGTTTTCAGCATTGTTTTTTCAAAACTGAACAGGTTTAGTTCCCCAATCCCTTCTTTCAATCAGTCAATCAATGGCATTTATTGAGTGCTTATTGTGCAGAGCACCATACTAAGCTCTTGGGAAAGTACAATACAATTTCAGGAGACTTTCCATTCCCCAATGAAGCCCCGATCTCCAGCACTTTTCTGGTAAGTGAAGGTCCTTCTATAAATCATCTTCCTATTTGGCATGGAAATTTCTAAAGGCTTTTTAAAAATTATTGTATCAATTCTGTAGGTTCCTGATTAGCACAGACTCATCGGGCTCACCATGTAATATTTAACAATTTTAAAGGCTTCTTTAGCCACTGACAATTCCTTGCTGCAGCTTAAAAGTGAAAGGCCATAGCTTTCTAAGAATAAATGCAGCATTAAACTCAAAATCACTGGAATCTAGATCTATACTCAGAGCCAGTAAATGGATTCTAAATCTAACAAGAAAGGGCAATTGGATGGTTCTCTGTCCCTAAGTGAGCCAACATGCCATATAGTCTATTTCCCATTTGGTCTCTATTCCTTCCTTTCATGCCCATCATTTTATCATTTCATCCCCCGTCATCAGCCAGTGCTCTGTCCGTCTCTTAGTCTGGGTGAAATGAAGGAAATTGGTTACGATTGCTCTTCCCTTTCTAGCAACATGGAAATCCTGTCTCACTGACAAGAGGCTTAATACAAAATGTGGGAGTTGCATGAATCCTCAATCTCATGGTGACAGTTCTCCTCAGTTCTGTTCACTGAAGGAGAGTAGGGGGATTAAGGTCAGGGATCCTAAGACTATGATAAGAATAGCAAATGCATTCTCACCTCTGTCACTGAACACAAGGGAAGGATATGCAAAGCAGCAGGAAAGAGTATGGGCCTGGGAATCAGGACACCTGGGCTTGAGTTCCAGCTCTGCCACTGCTCTGCTGTGTGACCTCGCTCAAGCCCACTTATCCTCTCTGTCTCTCAGTTTCCTTATCTGTACAATGGCGATAGGATCATCATCATTGATGGTATTTGAGTTCTTACTGTGAGCAAGACATTGTACTATGTGTTTGGGAGAGTATGATACAACAGAGTTGGTAGACAAATTCCTGCCCACAACAACCTGACAGTCTAGGGGAAATTGTGAGCCCCTTGTGGGGCAGGGCCTGGATCATCTCCTAAACTTATATCTCTACCCAAGTGCTTAGCACACATAAGCACTTAATAGATGCCACAAAAGTTATTAGTAAAGGAGAAGTTGTATAAATTGGCAGTGAATGCAGGTGCCTGTTGTCCTCAGTACAGCCCTTCAAACTAGGCCCTGAGAATGTAAAAATTCAGCAAACGAATAGGTATTTTTTCTTAAGAGAAACCTGAAAGATTCCAAAAGTAGTGGTGGATGGGGGTATGTGCACAAGGGAGGACCAATTTCAGATGCCACTGGGGTCAACCTTCTTAGTGCTTATTATAACCCAGCCTGGCACAAAAAAGAGGTGGGGGGGGAGCACCTCCAGGGCTATTTCTCAGAGGTAGGGTCTAACATCTAAGAGGGGTTTCAGAGAGCACCTTGAGATGTTGCCTAGACTCTTGGCACTCCTTTCCAAAAGAATGGAACTTTCATCCTTAAATGGTATAACTATGGAAAATGATCCAACTATGGATATTTCTACTTCTTACAGGTCTTTTGAAACACGGAATTAATTTCCCTTAGGATCAAATATAGCAGACCAGCAGCAGGGGCCTGCATAATTTTAAAAGACAGATTGTCCATCTTCCTGCAGGATACTATGTTTTGTGAAAAGAAAAATAAAAGGGAATATTATGAAGACTTCCTTTTTCCTCAATCTTTAAAAGGATTTTGAATTAATTTGGAACCTGTTCTGCTAGAGATCTGTATTCATTTTTTTCCCCCTGGCTCAGTGACCACCTGAGCCCTCAAACCCATTAGAAAAAGGAAATTGGGTTCTGAAAGATTTGGAATAACATCAGTACAACACAATATTTCTTGGCTTTACAATTCAAGGGTTATTTCATTGATTTTAAAGTCTGTGAAAACTATGAAATTTCCACAGACATTGAAAATAGAAAATTTTCCATCCATTTGTTATACGTAAAAACTAAAGAATAGAAACTGTGAAATCAACTAGCAGGCAACAGCAATAGTATCACCTTGTAAAGGAGGCCAAAAATCTTACCTGCCTACCATCCCATGTGAAGTACACCAGTAGTGAGGTGAAGTCAGTTTATTAATTTCTACTCATCTGGCATCAATTGTTACTTGCCTAGGAGGATAGACATCTGGCTAGTTTCAAAACAACAACGTTGCATCCTTTTGGGATAGAAGAGCCATGCAAAATGAAGCCTTTGAGCAGCTGGAAGGCAAAGAGCTAATCATACATTTTAAACAGAAGAGGAATGGGTTGCAGGGAGGGGAGAAGAGGAGGGGAGCAAAAAGCCGGAAGAGGAAGAGAGCATGATAATAATGATTATGGCATTTGTTAAGCGCTTACTATGTGCCGGGCACATAGTACTAAGCACTGGGGTAGATACAAGCAAATCGGGTTGGACACAGTCCCTGTCCCATGTGGGGCTCACAGTCTCAATCCCCATTTTACAGATGAGGGTACTGAGGCCCAGAGAAGTAAAATGATTTGCCCAAAGTCACACAGCAGACAAGCGGTGGAGCCAGGATTAGAACCTATAACCTTCTGACTCCCAGCCAGTGCTCTATCCACTACACCATGCCATGCCAGAAAAAACAAGAAAACAAATTTATTTCTTGTTCTTTTCACTTGGAAAGTGGGGTGGGTGTCAGAGCTTCCGTGCACTGGGCTGGGCACACATAGTGGGTGAATCCTTTCCTCCAGTGTCCCTGCCTTGGATGTTCCTTCCACAGAACGCAGCTGTATGTTGCCATGGTGCTTCCCTGTCTGCTTTGCAGCTCACTGCTGCCACGCGAATGAACATGGCACCTGTGACAGGTAGTAGTAGGAGCATTAATTGAGCACCCACCTGGGGCAGTGTTCTGTGTTGGGCTCTTTGGAAGTACTGATTATCTTGTATCTACCCCAGCGCTTAGAACAGTCTAGTCTCATTCTAGGCTTCAAGGCTCTCCATCACCTTGCCCCCTCCTACCTCTCCTCCCTACTCTCTTTCTACTGCCCACCCCGCACGCTCCACTCCTCTGCCGCCCACCTCCTCATGTCCCCCATTCTTGCCTATCCCGCCATCGACCCCTGGGCCACGTCCTGGAATGCCCTCCCTCCTCACCTCTGCCAAACTAATTCTCTTCCCCTCTTCAAAACCCTACTTAAAGATCACCTCCTCAAAGAGGCCTTCCCAGACTGAGCTCCCCCTTTTCCCTCTGCTCCCTCTGCTCCCCCTCTACCCCCCCTTCACCTCTCCTCAGCTAAGCCCTCTTTTCCCCCCTTTCCCTCTGCTCCTCCCCCTCTCCCTTCCCCTCCCTTTTACCCTCCCCTCAGCACTGTACTCCTCCGCTCAACTGTATATATTTTCATTACCCTATTTATTTTGTTAATGAGATGTACATCACCTTGATTCTATTTATTTGCTATTGTTTTAATGAGATGTTCATCCCCTTGATTCTATTTATTGCTATTGTTTTTGTCTGTCAGTCTTCCCCAATTAGACTGTAAGCCCGTCAAATGGCAGGGACTGTCTCTGTTACCAATTTGTACATTCCAAGCACTTAGTACAGTGCTCTGCACATAGTAAGCGCTCAATAAATACTATTGAATGAATTAACAGTGCTTGACACATAGTAAGCCCTTAACAAATCCTATTATTATTATTACTGCATAACCAAGTGACACATTCCCTGTTCACTCTAATGGGAGAGATAAACAAAAATTTTATAACTCAAGTGGTCAAAAGAAATAATTGAGTCCACATATGTGACTGCCAAGTGGGGTATGAATAAGATCCCATGTGCTGGAGTTGGCTGAAGACATGATATGGCTCAGGATATTGGTAAATCAATTGGGCACAGCTTGGTGAAGGAAATATGGGAAGCAGCTCCCTTCCCTGCCTGGTTTGGTTGGCCAGCCTCAGGGCTACTGCTGTTTGCAGAGGTGCCTGGCAACTGAACTGGAGGTGGTGGGGGAAGTGGGAGGGGGGAGAGTGAAAGCTCCAGTTCATCCCACCATTCAATGGAAACCCCACCATTCCTCAGGCTGCGTGGGACTGTGTCCTATTGGCAAAGGGGAAGGAGTGATGCTGCTATTTTGACTCCCCCTCACCCCTTTTCTGGTCTGGATGAGCCAACTACTTCATGCCTATAAACCTGTGAGGGTAAAGCCAAGCAGTGCCAAGCCCATCCCTATATGATATCCAGAAGAGTCAGCTCTAACTAACGAGCCATGCATTTCCAACACCAGATCAAGACTTTCAGTAGTCTTGACTTTCTCCTAAACTTCTAAGTCTGTGTGGGTGCGTACGTGTGTATTCCGGGTAAAGTCATAAATGCTTTCCATTTACTTCCATCTGCAATGAATTATGGTGTCATTTACACTATGTCATTAGTAGTTCAGACTTTCAAGGGAAGATGTGCTTAGTATTGATCAGAAGGGAAGATTCAGAAGTCCCCATCAGCACCTCTCAATATGATCCAGTTTGATTCAGGAGGGGATGGACTAAAGAAAAGAAACATCTTTCATATTAATATTTCTTATTATTATCTCTGAGGCCCACTGAGCCAGGGAATGTTGTAAAAAACCTATTTTCACATTTCACGTGATTTTCCGATTGAATCTCCGAGCAGAGAATCACCGCCTGGGTTGTCGTGGGATGCAAAGCCTCTCAACCTGCTCCTTGCCAATGTTGCCCTAGATTGGAGAGGTGTGGGAATAGTGAAGAAGTAGTGACTGTGGAAATGGTCACCCCATTGCCCCAAAAGCATTACGCATTATTGGCTGGGTCCCATAGCTTCGTCTACGTCATTTCAAATGGAGCCTAGGGAAAGGGGTGGAGTGAAGTTCTTTCCCTATTCCAGTTCACAAGAGAGCCTTGGGTGTAGTAGCCGTGGTAATGGTATTTACTGAGCACCTACTGAGTGCAGCTCATGGTCCTAGGAGCTTGGGAGATACAACAGAAGCACGTTTCCTATCCACAAAGACCTTCTGTTCAAAACTAGGAATACAGACATAGGGAAGCAGCACGGTCTAGTGGAAAGAGCACGGGCCTGGGAGTTAGGGTAACTGGGTCCCAATCCTAGCTCTGACAATTGCTTACCGTGTGACCTTGGGCAAGTCACTTCATTTCTCTGTGCCTCAGTCTCCTCATTTGTCTAAACTGGGATTAAGACTGTGAACCCCAAGTGGGGCAGGGACTGTATCCAACCTGATAAACTTTGTATCCACCCCAGTAGCTAGAACAGTTTTTGACGTATACTAAAGCGCTTAACAAATATCATAAGGGTAATAGTAACATGGAAATTAGGCCCCACTGACATTTTTGAACTAGAAAATACCACTCGCAAATTACTCAAATGTATGCTACTAGTCTCCATGAGACTCCCTAATTGGTCGTCCTGTCTCCAGCCTCTTCCCTCTCCAGTCCAAATGTCACGTTACTAACCAGGGATCATTTTTATAAAATGGAATTCTTCACCCATCTCTCCACTCCTCAAAAACACTCAAGATTACTCATTCTTCTCTGCAAGAAGTATAAACTCTTGATCATTGGCTTTGAGGTACTCGATCAACTTTCTCCCTCTTAACTTTATTCTCTCACTATAACCCAACTTGTACTCTTTGTTCCTCCCAACCTAACCTTCTCGCTATATCTAGATCTCAATTCTCTTTCTGGGATCTAGTTCTCAATTCTTCTTCCATCAAACCCTTTCCCACACCCTGCCTTCTGTCTGGAACCCATTCTAATCCTCCAGATCACTGCTTTCCATATTCAAAACCCTCCTGAAGACTAGTACTCAATTCTCCTTGGATCAATCCCTTCCCTGCTACCTTCCTCCTGCCTGGAGCCCATTCCAATTCTTCAGACCACTCTTTCCATATTCAAAACCCTCCTGAAGGCCCACCCCCTTCAGGAGGCATTCCCTGATTAATTTGCTTCTCTCACATCATGTTCTCCCAACTACCCCCTCAGATTTACACTCACAGCCACCTGCATCATATCCATTTATATGCTCTATTTAAAAAAGTCACTTATCCCTCTTTTAAACTTATTTCTCCACCCTATATTAATGATGATTGTGGCGTTTGTTACATGCTTACCATATGCCAAGCATTTACTAAGGGCTAAGGTATATTCAAGATAATATCAAAATTCCTTTCTCACATGGGGCTCAAAGTCTTAGGTAGGAGGAAGAACTGGTACCGAACCCACAGATGAGAAAACTGAGGCCCACAGAAATTAAGTGACTTGCCCAGGGCCACACACTGGATTAATGTCTATCTCCTCCATTAGAGTGTAAGCTCTCAGAGAACAAGGATCATATATTTTCTATCTTTGTCTTATCTGTCATGTACTTTATAGTGCTGGGTAATAATAATAATAATAATGGTATTTGTTAAGTGCTTACTATGTACTGAGCACTATTCTAAGTGTCGGGGTAGATACGGGGAATCAGATTGTCCCACGTGGCGCTCAGATTTTTTAATCCCCATTTTTACAGATGAGGTAACTGAGGCACAGAGTAGTTAAATGGCTTGCCCAAGGTCACACAGCAGACAAGTGGTGGAGCTGAGATTAGAACCCATGACCTCTGACTCCCAAGCCCGGGCTCTTTCCACTAAGCCACACTGCTAGGTACTCAAATATGATTGCTCGAGTGACTTATTTCTGTTCTAAACTGTGAAGTATGAAAGCAAATAATTCAGAAGATAAAATAATAGGGTCATTCTTTCCATATCATAAATCTACTGAAAATTCACAACCAAAGGAATATATTTTGTGGAATGGAAAGGAAAATCTTTACAACTATGGCACTTAAAGAATAATATTTTCTTTCCATTTCACTTATTAATAATAACAATAATAATATTGGCATTTTGTAAGCGCTATGTGCCAAACACTGTATTAAGAGCTCAGTTGGACACAAGACAATCAGGTCCTGAAAAAACAAATAGGTAAAAGTGACCATCTACATCTTCTAAATCCATCCAGCTAAATGCAGTGCTTAATTAAAACCGGAACTAAAAGTAAATCCATCAAATAAAAAAAATGTGTAAAACTATGAACGTGTTAATGGTGAAAGGTTTATTTAAAGGAGGCTAGAATAAATTGTTCCATCTTTTTTTCATTAATAGCTTCAACACAAAGATCATAAGATTGAAAACAATTCTAAGCTTCTATGATTTCAGCTAAGTCTCACCACAGTAAAATTAAAGTAATTCAACACCCTTCAATCCCTGAGTATGTTCATCAGCCTGATTCCTTTTGTTATTTTTATGAATAACTTTAGTCTGGCTATTTAAAGCAACTGATGCATTCACTTGTCAGTTATAAATGCCTATAGAAGATAACTCAAATGAACTACAATTTGACCCTATTTTTCTCCTTTACACAAAGGTGTGTGAGGATTTAGAGGCCTAAGAAAAGTACATTTTTTCAGATAATAAAGTCCTTAAACAAACATAGGAAAAGATATGCAAGAAGCAGCAAATGAAGATGAAAATAGACTTTCAAGATCTTTAAGTTGAATGACAGAAAGGTGAAAGTTCTGCTACTCATTCAAATTCCCATAAAAATATATTCTCAGGGACTCTAGAGAACAGCACGCTCACCTAAGGCTCATCTATTTTTAGCTCCACATCAGGCATTTTAACTGTAATTTATGCATCACCTACAATGCATAATTTCAAAAAGACTAATACAGTGCCTGTGGGTTATTTGCCTTCATAAGGCAAATCCACGCTGTGGCAACTTGATTTCCTTGTTTTAGATGTCATCTATGTGGAACTATCTTTTCTTGAGTAGCAGAGAATATGATTAAGGCCTCTCTGCAGCTCAGTGTCAGAGGGGACACTCGTGACACCCTTCTGAGCATGCCCATGACTTGCAAATGTGCTACATCCCACCATAAGTAACAAAACCACGGTGAGGTCCTTAGCCTTCCATTGAGACACTCAACTGCAGAACCACAAAAGAAATGTCAAATAGGGAGACAGAATGATTAACCAATGTGAAGACTGGGGTAGTGTGAGGTTTTTCATCTATTTTAAACCCAATGTGTCGATTCAATTGTCATGAGAGAGCTTCCCTGCTTAGCCTGATCAGGGAGAGAGGCAAATGGAAAAATTATAGCTCAGGAGCAGAGAAAAAACCAAAAAAAAGAGGAGCAAAGAAACTGGTATGACACCAAAAGGCTTTCTGGAAACAAATCAGTTAATTATAGGAACTTCATTATAATTATATTAAAGAACTATGTTATATTAGAACTACATTATAATTATATAGCTGGGTGCTATTCAATATTTACATGTGGGCTACAGCTGCCCTTGAAGTTTGCTATAACCAGATTTTACCTGTGGAAAAACATTAACGGAGCCCTATATGTGCTATGCCAACTGGAAACAATCCTGTGAGTGACTTCTTGCAGGTGGAAGAAAATTACCCTGAGGTAGTCTGTAGAATCAATCCTAGTTCTATAAATTGAACTGTGAATTGGTTATTCTGACTGGCCAGATCTACACTACTAATCATCCACAAAACTGAGGTGAAAAAATTGCATTTTGCCCTCCGCTGTCCAAAAATTTCAGGGGAAAGTTTTTTGCTTTTTGCATTTTTAAAAAGATTTATGTTAAGTGCTTACTATGTGCCAGGCACTGTACTAAGCACAGGGGTAGATACAAGTTAATCAGGTTGGACATAGTCCTTGTCCAACATGGGGCTCACAGTCTTCATCCCCATTTTACAGATGAGATAACAGAGGCCCAGAGAAGTTAAGTGACTTGCCCAAGGTCACACAGAATATAAGTGGAAGATCTGGGATTAGGACCCAAGTCCTTCCGACTCCTAGACCCATGCTCTAACCACTAAGCCATGCTGCTTTTTGAACTTAATACATCTGAAAAATTTAGGACATAATTCATTTTTGGCCTCCTTAACTAAGATCATTTACCACTATCTGGATTTATGGTGACTAAAATGTCTCTTCAGGTTAAAAAGCCACTATAAGAGCATGGCCCTGGGAGTCAGATTCATTCATTCATTCATTCAATCAATTGTATTTATTAAGCACTTACTGTGTGCAGAGCACTGTACTAAGAGTTTAGGAAAGAACAATACAACAGTAAACAGTGACAATCCCTGCCCACAACGAGCTCACAGTCTTGGGGGGTGGGGCATGGGGAGAAAGACATCAATACAAATAAATTATAATTTATTATATGATATAATTATATATAATACATATTATATAATTAATAATTATATATTATAGATATCTACATAAGTGCTGTGGCAGGGGGGAGAACAAAGGAAGCAAGTCAGGCTGTCACACAAGGGAGTGGGAGATGAGGAAAAGGGGGGCTTAGTCTGGAAAGGTCTCTTGGAGGAGCTGTGCCTTCAATAAGGCTTTGAAGTGGGGAAAGTAATTGTCTGTCAATTACTGGAGGATGTGGGCCCGGTCGGAGGCCAGTCAGGTGAGATTGAAGCACAGTGAGAAGGTTAGCACCAGAGAAGTGAAGTGTGCAGGCTGGGTTATAGAAGGAGAGAAGTGAGGTGAGGGAGAAGGGATCAAGGTGATGGAGAGCTTTAAAGCCAATGGTGAGGAGGTTTTTTTGAAACGGAAGTGGATAGGCAGCCACTGGAGATTTTTGAGGAGATGAGGTGACACATCCTGAATGTTTTTGTAGAAAAATGATTTGGGCAGCGGAGTGAAGTATTCATTCATTCATTGTACAGAGCACCTTACTAAGTGCTTGGAAAGTACAATTCAGCAATAAAGACAGACAATCCCTACTCACACCAGGCTTACAGTGTAGAAGTGGGGAGCAGATATAATAATAATAATAATTATAGCATTTGTTAAGTGCTTACTATGTGCCGAGCACTGTTCTAAACGCTGGGGTAGAGACAAGGTAATCAGGTTGCCCCACGTGGGACTCAGTCTCAATTCCCATTTTACAGATGAGGTAACTGAAGCACAGAGAAGTCAAGTGACTTCCCCAGAATCACACAGCTGATCAGTGGTGGAGTTGGGATTAGAACCCACGACCTCTGACTCCCAAGCCCATGCTCTTGCCACTAAGCCATGCTGCTTCTGTATATACACATAAGTGCTGTGGGACAGGGAGATGAGGGTAGAGCAAAGGGAGCGAGTCGGGGAGACGTGGAGGGGAGAGGGAGCTGAGGAAAAGAGGGGGAGATATGGGAGAGAGACAGGAGGTTGGGAGGTCAGCAAGGAGGCTGATGCAGTAATCTATGAAGGATAGGATGAGTGATTCTATTAACGTGGTAGCAGTTAGGATGGAGAGGAAAGGGTAGATTTTAGCAACATTGTGAAGGTGGGACCGAAAGGATTTGGTGACGGATGGAATTTGTGGGTTGAATGACAGAGAGGAGTAAAGGATAATGCCAAGGTTACGGGTTTGTGAGACGGAAAGAATGGTGGTGCCGTCTACATTGACGGGAAAGTCTGGGAGAGAACAGGGTTTGGGTGGGAAGATAAGGAGCTCTGCTTTGGACATGTTTAGTTTGTGGTGATGAGAGGACACTGAAGTAAAGATGTCTTGAAGGCAGGAGGAGATGCAAGCCTGGAGGGAGGGAGAGAGATCAGGGGAGAAGTTGTAGATTTGGGTATCATCCGCAGAGGGATGGTAGTTGAAGCCATGGGAGCATATGAGTTCTCCAAGGGAATGAGTATAGATGGAGAATAGAATTGGACCCAGAACTGAACCTTGAGGGACCCTAACAGTTAGAGAGTGGGAGGCAAAGGAGGAGCCCAGAAAGAAGACTGAGACTGAATGGACAGAGATGAGGAGAACCAGGAGAAGACAAAGTCAGTGAAGCCAAGGTTGGGAAATGTTTCCAGGATGATCGGGTTCTAATCTCAGCTCTGCCATCTGTCTGCTGTGTGACCTTGGGCAAGTCACTTCACTTCTCTGAGCCTCAGTTATCTTCTCTGTAAAATGGGGATTGAGACTATGAGCTCCACGAGGGACAGGAACTGTGTCCAGTCCGGTTTGCTTGTATCTACCCCAGCGCTTAGTAGAGTACCTGGAACATAGTAAGCATTTAACAAATACCATAATAATCATTATTATATACAATCTCTGCCCATAAGGAGCTTGCAGTCTACAGGAGAAATGACTAATATGAAGACCACTCCCACAGATTATTTAATATATTATTGAGCACCTGTGTGCAATGCACTGTACTAAGCACTTGTGAAAGAATACAGTAGAGTTAGGAGACATGATCCATTTCAGGGATCCCTGCCAGAATGCAGCACTATTTGAACTCTAGAAGAGGTCTTGAGCTACTAGCTGTCCAAGGTAAGGTGACCAAACATCCCAAAATAAGAAGCCTGGTGACACTTTTCACAGTTCTGCTTACTACTCAAAGGCCTAAAATCTACTTTATTCTGGGTGGCAGGAACAAATTACTTGACTACAGTCATCGCTGCCATGGTTGAACTAGTCCTTCAGGATGATTGATGGGAGTTTCTGGTCCAGCCAGAAATATTTGCTTAGTTCAGTTCTCTGCACACAGTAAACACTCAATAAATACCACTGTTTGATTGCCAGAAATGTCTACCAATGGACTAGGGGGCCGGTTCTGGGGCAGATGTGTATCTTTGATTACCACCAGCCTCTGGCCTTCTCCTGGTTTGATTAGCAGTGGCAGCCGTCCCCTCCCTCTCTGCCCCTCCCCATGGCCTCAGGATGGACAAAACAGCAGGGATCAGGCATCAGCAGATAATGGAAAAGAGCACTGGGCACCAGCAACAGTGGAGGAAGAGATAAATCACCTCCTCCCTGGGAACAATCAACAATATTTACTCAACACCTATTGTGTGCAGAGCACTGTAGCAAGCCCTTGGGAGAGAACAATAAAATGGAGTTGGTAAACAGAAAACCTGTCCACAAGGAGTTTACAATCTAGCAGGAGAGGCAGACATTAAAATGAATTACAGGTAGGGGAGTAAATCAACTATTGGGATATGTACATAAGTGTTGTGGGGTGAGTATCCATATGCTTAGATACTTTATTACTGATTACTGTACCAGCCTCCTTGCTGACCTCCCTGCCTCCTTTCTCACCCCATTCCAGCCCAGTCCATACTTCACTCTGCCGCCTGGATCATTTTTCTACAAAAACATATAGGCCATGTTTCCCCACTCAATAACCCCCAGTGGTTGCCCATCCACCTCCACATCAAACAAAAACTTTTCCTCACTGCTGGCTTTAAAGCAATCACCTTGCACCGTCCTACCTAACCTCGCTACTCTCCTATTACAACCCAGCCCACACACTTTGCTCCCCTAATGCTAACCTTCTCACTGTATCTCAATCTCATCTATATCGCCACTAACCTCTCACCTACATCCTGCCTTTGGCCTGGAATGGCCTCCATCTTCATATCCAGACATTTACTTCAAAACCTTATTGAAGGGACATCTCCTCCAAGAGGCCTTCCCTGACTAAGCCCTCCTCTCCTCTTCTCCTACTCCCTTCTGCATCACCCCGTCTTGCTCCCTTTATTCATCCCAGCCCCATAGCACTTAAGTACATATCTGTAATTTTATTTATTTATATTAATGTATGTCTCTCCTTCTAGATTGTAAGCTTGTTGTGGGCAGAGAATGTCAGTTATACTGTTATATTGTACTCTTCCAAGTGCTTAGTACAGTTCTCTGCACACAGTAAGTGCTCTATAAATATGATTGACTGATTGTTTAGGGGTACAGAATCATATGCATGACTAATGTGGTAGGGAGGGGAAATGATACATTAGTCAGAGAAGGCTTCCTGGAGGAGATGTGCTTTTAGTAGGATTTTGAAGATGGGGAGAGTAGTGACTGTGAAGGGTGAAGGAATTCCGGACAGGAGGGAGGGCATGTGACTTTTTTATGGCATTTGTTAAGCGCTTAATATGTATCGAACACTGTTCTAAGTGCTGGGGTAGATGCAAGTGAATTAGGTTGGACACAGTCCCTGTCCCACATGGAGCTCACAGTCTAAGTAGGAGGGATTCTCTCCTTTACCCTCTTCTGTTCTCTTCCTCTATTTTCTCTTCCCACCCCACACGTTTTTCTTCTCCCTCCTTCTGTACCACTGCCTTGAGATCCCAATCCCTATTTTTAAGCCTCGACTTAGAAACCTCACTCTTGTTATACTTCAGGTGACCTTATCCATAGTACTGCCTTCCAGAGTGGTCTATATGGGACACCAAACTAGGAGCGGCGCCTCATCACCAGTCTCCTTAACATCACATGGCCAATCGCCCTCCTCACCCCAACCCCTTTCTCCAGCCCTACTTACAACATACCTTTAATCCCTAAGGAAATGATAATGATATTCCTCATAGGAATAATGTGGGGTAGATTCTAGAGAAATTAAAACAGGTTAATATAGTGGTTATCAATGAGATAACACATACTGTCACTGCAGGCTTCAAAAGTAATGAAAGGGCACAGTAAAATTAAGTGACTACTCAACCAGCATATAATTTGCTGGATGTTTTCTCTGCCATTTACCAAATGTAACAGTGGAGTGGTGACCCAATGGGCATAATTTATATTATGAGAGGATTTTTCTAAGTCCTTTCTACATGGGAGAAAGCTACCGCTCAGCACAAACACAATGCTTGCAGCAACCACCGTGTAGATGCAGGTAACACTTTGGGGGCCTCAAAGAATTAGCTCTACCCCAAAAACCTTGTCTGCTGTGTGACCTTGGGCAAGTCCCTGAACATCTCGGTGTCTCAGTTTTCTCATCTGAAAAATGGGGATTAAATACCTGTTCATCCGCCCTCTTAGAACATGAAACTCAAGTGGGACAGGGACCATGGCCGACCTGATTATCTTATGTCTTACCCCAGCACTTAGTAGAATGCTTGGCACATGGTGTTTAACAAATGCCACAACTATTTAATTATGACAAATTAAGAGTGATTTCAGTCCCTAAGTATCAAGACAACACTGCCTGCTATTTGAATGAAAGGGGAACTGGATAAAGGTTGGCCATTAGAAACATTCAAGTTCAGGATTTCTTCTGGCAGTAGCAGTTGGTTTCATCCCACACAGACTGATCAGTGTTTTGGCATCGGTTGAGTCACGTGCTTTGTTCTGGCACATACCAGATTAAATCAAAGAACTCAGCAAAACAAAAAGCTAGGAGAAGGCAGAATAACTGGAGCTTAATTCAGGGCATTCTTCCTTTCAAAATGTTTAACAACCT
This sequence comes from Ornithorhynchus anatinus, assembly GCF_004115215.2. Lineage (NCBI taxonomy): Eukaryota > Metazoa > Chordata > Mammalia > Monotremata > Ornithorhynchidae > Ornithorhynchus > Ornithorhynchus anatinus. The sequence continues at coordinate 100,906,896 of NC_041749.1, forward strand.
GAATTTCAGGCTAACCATGATGACGGGCATTTGGCTGTGTTGTATTTGCTAGCCCAAACCAAATTTGTCTGCTGCCAACTGAATAGGCCTATTTGAGTTTGTCTTTATTCCATGCTTTTACCCATACTCAGTATTTTGTTGTTGTTGTTATCAACACTACCATCTTCACAATGTAGCAAGTACTTTACTAGGGACTGAAAAAATACAATGAAAATTAGCCAACATAGACCCTTCCATCAACGAGTTTACAGTCTAAAGTAGGGGGAGACACACATGCACGTATATTTCATAGAGATGAAAAACAGTATGGCCTAGTGGAAAGAGCATGGGGCTGGGAGGAAGAGGACCAGGGTTCAAATACCGGTTCTGCCATTTGTCTACTGTGTGATCTTGGGCTTAGCTTCTCTTTGCCCCAGTTTCCTCAACTGTAAAATGGGGATTCAATACCTGTTCTCTGTCCTACTTAGACAGTGAGCCCAATGTGGAACAGTCCAACCTTTTTAACTTTTATCTAACCCAGTCCTCAGAACAGTGCTGGGCACTTAACAAATACCATAAAAATATCATTACTATCATTATTTTCTGGGGTCTGGGATAGTTATTAATAATAATGATGACATTTGTTAAGCGCTTACTATGTGCCAAGCACTGTTCTAAGCACTGGGGTAGATTCAGGGTCATCAGGTTGTGCCACATGAGGCTCACAACACTCTTAATCCCCATTTTACAGATGAGGGAACTGAAGCCCAGAGAAGTGAAGTGACTTGCCCACAGTCACACAGCTGACAAGTGGCAGAGCTGGGATTCAAACCCATGACCGCTGGCTCCCAAGCCCATGCTCTTTCCACTGAGCCACGCTTCTAAGACTGCCTAACATTCCAGGTAATAGTTAATGCAGTGGGAAAATCTGATTCATTTGTTTGCCTTTGATATATAATATATACATATATATATATATACATATACACACATATAAAATCCTGGGATCAACCATAGTAGCAGAATAATGAATACCAATCAGAAACTTCAACTTCAACAATTAATGATCCCTCCAGAATAATAATAATAATAATAATAATGTTGGTATTTGTTAAACACTTACTATGTGCTGAGCACTGTTCTAAGTGCTGGGGTAGACACAGGGGAATCAGGTTGTCCCTCGTGGGGCTCACAGTCTTAATCCCCATTTTACAGATGAGGTAACTGAGGCACCGAGAAGTTAAGTGACTTGCCCAAAGTCACACAGCTGACAAGTGGCCGAGCCGGGATTCGAACCCATGACCTCCGACTTTAAAGCCCGGGCTCTTTCCACTGAGCCACGCTGCTTCTCAATAATGTTGGTATTTGTTGAGCGCTTACTATGTGCAGAGCCCTGTTCTAAGCGCTGGGGTAGACACAGGGGAATCACAGTCTTAATCCCCATTTTACAGATGAAATAACTGAGGCCCAGAGAAGTGAAGTGACTTGCCCACAGTCACACAGCTGACAAGTGGCAGAGCTGGGATTTGAACTCATGACCTCTGACTCCAAAGCCCGGACTCTTTCCACTGAGCCACGCTTCTAAGACTGCCTAACATTCCAGGTAATAGTTAATGCAGTGGGAAAATCTGATTCATTTTTTTGCCTTTGATATATAATATATACATATATATACGTATACACACATATAAAATCCTGGGATCAACCATAGTAGCAGAATAATGAATACCAATCAGAAACTTCAACTTCAAAAATTAATAATCCCTCCAGAACCATCTATCTACCTGGCTGGAGCTCCAAATTTTAGAATTTTCCCAATGTCCCCAGCAGGTAGAGAACACAGGAGTGACTCCTTCTTGCTCTCCCTGCAGATTCAGGGAGTAGGGTTGACCTCATCCACCACAAGAGAAGAATAGAGAAAGGATTGGTTAGGTTGGGATAGAGAGATGATAGAGAAGCATAGCCTAGTGGATAGAGCATGGACCTGGTAGAAGGTCCTGGGTTCTAATCCTGGCTCTGCCACTTGTCTACTTTGGGACCTTGGGCAGGTACTCTCTAGCATATACCCTGTTGCTGTCCCCCCCGCCCCCCAGAGTCTGTGTGCTGGACTCTTGTACACCAGGATCCTAAGTCTTCTGGTCTTTGGGTCTTTTGGAAGAGAAGGGTGCTCTGCCAGGGGTACCGGCAATAAACTCTATTCAAATAATGAGTGTCACTTGCTTCCCACTCCTCAAGAACCTCCAGTGGTTGCCCATCCACCTCTGCATCAGAAAGAAACTGCTAACCATCGGCTTTAAAGCACTCAGTCTCTCTTCCCCTTCCATTCTCACCTCATTGCTCTCCTACTACAACCCTGCCCTCACACTCCGCTCCTCTAACGTCAACCTCCTCACTGTACCTCAATCTTGTCTAACTCGCCATCTACCTCTAGCCTTTATCCTGCCTCTGGCCTGGAATGACCTCCCTCTTCATATTCAACAATCACTTTCCCCACCTTCAAAGCCTTAGTGAAGGTCCATCTCTTTCAAGAAGTCTTCCCTGATTAAGCTCTCTTGTTTTCTTCTCCCACACCCTTCTGTGTCACCCTGATTTGTTCTTTTCATTCACCCCTCTCTCAGCCCCATAGCACTTATCTACCTACCCATAATTTATTTATTTATACTAATGCCTGTCTCCCCCTCCTGACTGCAGGCTCGCTGTGGGCAGGGAATGTGTCTAACTCTGTCTACCAACTCTCCCAAGAGTTTAGTACAGAGCTTTGCATTCAGTAAGCGTTCAATAAATGCGATTGATTGATTTTTCTATCAGCCTCACTTGAAGATGGAAAATGGGAGCAGAAATTGTGTGGGGTCCTGGATAAAAAACCCACAGTAAATGCTAGAAAAGTAGTGTAATCTAGTAGAAAGAGCACAAGCTTGTGGGGAAGGGGAGTGCGAGGAACTGGATTCTAATCCCTGCTCCACCACTTGCTGGCTGTGTGGCCTAAAGCATTTAACTTCTCTATGCCTCATCTAAATTGGAGATTCAATTCCTTTTCTCTCTTTCACTGCGATACCCATGTGGGACAGGGATGGTATCCAACCCAATTACCTTGCGTCTACCCCAGTGCTTAGTACAATTACTTGGCACACAGTAAGGATGTAATACCACAGTTATTATTTTTAAAAATTGTACAAGCTATTTCAATACCCTCTATTTCTGACTTTTATAACCTAGCTCAAATTTTTTTGAAGGAAGAGAAGAGGGAACTGCATGGGAAGAATCATTCTAATCTGAATTTATTAAGGATTTACTGGTTTTTATTCATTCATTTAATCGCATTTTTTGAGCACTTACTGTGTGCAGAGCACTTTACTAAGTGCTTGGAATGTACAATTTGGCAACAGAGACAATCCCTGCCCATCAATGGGCTCACAGTCTAAAAGAGGGCGCTTTTAACTGGCACCAGATGCAATATTGAGAATTGGGAGAGAGGGGTGGGAGATCTCTTTTTAATTACTGAAACTAATTTCACATTTGGCTTAACAGTCATAATTGCAATTTGGAACCACCCTTTCCTCAGCAATAATCCATTTCCTTTGCTTGGATAAACCATGGGCACAAAGGGATGCAATTTGATGTCTTCTAGAATGTGGTTCTTCAGGAAATTACATTTCAGGGGAAGCAATCCAGTTGAAGGGTCATTTCTGGAATTACAGGAATTGAAATGTAATGCTGGAGAACACAATAGTGATACATGTTAACAGTACCATTATCTGAAGATTAGGCTCCATCACGAATATGTCTCAGTTGCCAGTTTTTGTGGCTTCAGCAAACAAAGGCTGTTGATAAAACAGCCCACTGGGAGACCTCTGTGCAATTATGCAGGATATCATGATGGATAGGCAATTCATGGATGTCATCACTATCCAGTATTTCAGAAGTGGTTTAGGAAACAATATGAGGTACCACTGTCTGGAGGAGGGGACCACCAAGTGCTTGGAGAGCCTAAATCTTCTGAGGGTCATATGAGCCAATTTCAAAATTGGCTGCACTTAAACTCAATGCACAAAAACTTATTCTGAAAGACCCATATAATCATGTTCAGTTGTTTAAGGTTGTTGGTTTGTCTTTGTACAGCATTAATTTACAATAACCTGTCTCAATAGATCACCATTTTTAAAAGGATAAAGATATCGGAGGTGCATTTTTTGCTGCTAAGTGGAATTACCTAAAAAGAAAGAACATGCTGCACATCAATTATGTGGCACTCATTCCCATGTACAAAGACCATTAAAATAACATTTCTGCCTTGTATTAAAATCCAGTTCAATTCCCAAACCACAATGATTCTGGCTGCAGGAATGATATCCATTGTGTTTGTCTATACATCTTGGTACAGAGAGTGGTACGAATGGATTGGCAAGGGAGGGGGAGTCAGTGTGTGGGTGTTTAGAGCACTTGTTGTCTTGCCTAATGCTGTCGAGTCCTTCCTGACCCATAGCGACTCTATGGACACATCTCTCCCAGAACGTCCCACCTCCAACTGCAATCATTCTGGTAGTGTATTCATAGAGTTTTCTTGGTAAAAATACAGAAGGGGTTTACCACTGCCTTCTGTGCAGTAAACCTGAGTCTCCACCCTCAATTGTCTCCTATGTCGCTGCTGCCCAGCTCAGATGTGTTTTGACTTGTAGCAGATCGCCTTCTGCTCGCTAGCTACTGCCCAAGCTAGGAATGGAATGGGTATGCCTCTGCTTGATTCTCCCTCCCATAGCCAAGACTGGTAGAGTACTGGAAACTCTCCAGCTGCAAACCTGAGAGGGGGTTTAGAGCACTAGCTATTGCCATTGCTTTAAGTTGTCCCTTCAGAGATGGAGGTAGGTGGGACTATTTTTGAAGCTGAGGTCATTCATTCAAGGCTTTTTGGAATATCTTCTGAGTCTTTAATCACCTGGGTGGTCTGGAAGAGTTATCAATGACATTTCCAAAACTGCCCAACCAACTCCAGGTAATAATTAATGCAGTGAGGAAATTTGATTCATTTTGTTACCCTCTGATTATAGGAACTGCCTGGTTTTTCTGGAGATATTAAATTAAGCAATTAATATAAAGAGCAAGCAATAATAGCCCTGGCCATTAGGCATTGCATTTCCAGCTGAAAAGCAGTCACATTCCATTCAGTTTGATTTGTAGTTACTCTATTTTGCAAAATAGCAGTTTTGTTTCAAGAGAGTTCATGACATGGTATTACCCAGCATGAAATCACTCAATCTTCCCAAGTCGTTTTACTCTTCCATCTAATCTTCTTTGTGATTGAGATGGCAAGGGGAGTCAGGAAATCCATGCAGTCATCATTCTCCAAAGTTTTCTTTTCAATTTCCTAGTTTTGAATCACAGAAAATCAGACCTACCAAATTCTTCTTCCATTTCCAAGCCTTGAGAAGGCTGTCTTTTTTCCCCATAAGAAAAGCCTTTTTTCAAGATTTGAAATTAGTATTAAAAATAGAGAACTTGCTTTATTTCTCATCAAAAATAAAGTAATGAGATTCCAAGAGTGGAGATTAGAGTGCTCAAGCCCTGCAATTCCTGGTATAGTGTTTTAAAGAAATGGAATAAGAATAAAACCCTGGGGCATCATTTATATTGAATGCTAAAGTGCAGAAAAGCAACTCAATCTGTATTAACCTCCTTGTCTCTTCTTACTGTCTCCAATGGGAGCAGATGATCATACAGGTCCTCTAGAACTGAAGCTACAGAGAATTCAAGCTCATTAAGGATGCATCTCATTCTGGCAGACAGCCATCCTCTCGAAGCAATACAACATCTTAGATAAATGGAGTGCAATCATCTTCCTACTAATAAATGCAAAGAAATGGAGGCAGGGCTAGAGTTGTCAGTCTTGTGAGAAGGGAATAAATGTGCTCTGGATCCTTATTATCCCATGGAGCATAGTGAAGGGATGCTGTCAAGAAGTCTCATAAGGGCTTTAAAGAGATGAGATCAAAGTGACCAGAGGAAACACCAAAAATACTGTTCATCTGAGCACAGTGGGGCATTTTTCCCCAAGGAGCTAAAATATTTGGAGACGTTATTTCTTAAATCTAATACCCTTTTGACTAAAGAATTGGGGGAGGTGTAGGCTAAGAAACTGAGGCATGGAGGGGTGCCTAGGTTAGGTGGCCAGAGGTACTGCTCTAGAAAGGACAGTCCTAATTTTTGAGATTATGTTCCATAGCTTTACAAGCCTACAGTAGAAGAGGGTGGGAAAGAACCCATTAGTTATGACTGTATTGGGACTGTGCTGTGGGTAAGGCTGAGCTGACTTATCTACACCAATGTGGGGAGTTTACAGTGTGGCTGGAAAAGTATCATCCACCTGCACCAGACACCCCTCAGCCACCTGGGCTGGCTTGTGGGGGGGCAGCTGTGACAATCAATCAAATTTACTGAGCACTTATTGTGTGGAGAGCACTGTACTAGGGACTTGGGAGAATACAATATAACAATATAACAGACACATTTCCAGTCCACAGTGAGCTTACAGTCTAGAGGGGGAGACGGACATTAACATAAATAAATAAATTACAGATATGTACATAAGTGCTGTGGGGCTAGGAGGAGGGGGGGATGAACAAAGTGGTTAAGTCAGGGTGACCCAGAAGGTGGTGGAAGAAAAAGAAAGGAGGGCTTAGTCAGGGAAGGCTGCTTGGAGGAGCTGTGCCTTCAATAAGGCTTTGAAGGTGGGGAGAGCTCCTTTAGATGGTAAGCTCATTGTGGGCAGGGATTGTCTTTATTTCTGTATTGTACTTTCCAAGTACTTAGTACAGTGCTCTGCACACAGTAAATGCTGAATAAATACAATTGAATGAATGAATGAATATGAAGAGCGAGGGTGTTCCAGGCCAGATGCAGGATATAGGCAAGAGGTCGGCAGCAAAATAGATGAGATCAAGGTACATATAGTAGGCTGGCAATAGCGGCTGTGTGACTGTGGGCAAGTCACTTAACTTCTCTGTGCCTCAGTTCCCTCATCTGTAAAATGGGGATTAAGACTGTGAGCCCCACGTGGGACAACCTGATTCCCCTATGTCTACCCCAGCGCTTAGAACAGTGCTCGGCACATAGTAAGCGCTTAACAAATACCAACATTATTATTATTATAATAGAGGAGCAAAGTGTGCTGGGTGAGTTTTAGTAGGAGAGTAGAGAGGTGAGATAGGAGGAGGCAAGGTGATAGAGTCCTTTAAAGCCAATGGTAAGGAATTTCTGTTTGATGCAGAGGTGGATGGGCAACCACTGAAGGTTTTTGAGGAATGGGGAAACATCAACAATGTCTATGTAGAAAAATGATCTGGGCAGCAGAGCGATGTATGGACATGAGGGGGGAAAGACAGGAGGCAAAGGAGCACAGCAAGGAGGCTGATACAGTAATCAGGGTGGGATAGGATAAGAGATTGGATTAATGTGGTAGTTTGCCCAAGCCAAAGAAACAGACATTAATGAGGTGAGGAGAAATTATTAAAGGGGTAATTTCTTGCTAATCAGATTAGCTGAATACCTCAAGTGGGTGCCAACCTACCTGCCCAAAACTGTCCTCCTATGAGGACTTCTCAGTAGAGCTTATGCAATAAACCAGAACTGCATAGGCAGCCCTCTTCTTTCCCTCCCAATTGAATGACTCAAACAATGTTTGTTTGTTTTTCCCCCCTTTAGGGAAAAGGAGTTTACAAACAGTCTGGATTGTAAATTAAGGGCAATAACAGAAATGCTAATATTAGTAAAATATCCAAGAGTACAGATTTTACTCTGTCTTGAGGACTGATAACTAACTATAAAATTTAGGAGGGCAAATGACATTTGAACAATTGTGAACTTAGGTTGCAAATCTTTCAAGGTCAAGGACCATTACTCTTACTTCTACTGTGCTTTCCCAAGTATTTTATACAATGCTCTGCATTTAGTAAGTGCTCAACAGCATTCTATTGATTGATCAATGAGGAGAATTAGACCCTTGGTCTAAATGATTCTATATACTGTAGCAGCTCCAGAAAAATCAGACTGTATTCTAGAATTAGATCTGACCACATCTCCCTTCTGGGTTCATGTCTTCCTGTTTCCCTCCCAGATCCATCTGATCAAAGGACTGCCCAGTTCCCCTCTTTGCAGGTCATATGCCACACTATTATGGGGTCATTCCCATTGCATAATACCTAGTGGAAAAAGCATAGACATCGGAGTTTAGTCCTTCCCACAAGTCATTAGCGTTATATTGTTGCAGATTTGATTCAGGGCCCCTGACTGGATACCTGATGAGATATCACTGACCTGACATGCCTCCAAACAATCAATCAGTGGTATTGCTTGAAGAGTTACTGTATGCAGAGCACTGTACTAAGCGCTTGGAAAGTACAATTCAGCAGCAGAGAATATCCCTGCCCTCAACGGGCTTACAGTCTAGAAGGGGGGAGACAGACATCAAAACAAGTAAATGAGAATCAGTAGCATCTTTATAAATACATGGGATTATAGATATGTAAATATCATTAATAAAAAATGAATAGAATTATAATTATAAATATGTACATAGATACACAAGTGCTGTTGGGTGGGGAGAGGGGTAGAGCAAAGGGAGTGAGTTGGGGTGATGGGGAGGAGAGGGGGAGCAGAGGAGAAGGGGAGCATAGTCTGGGAAGGTCTCCTGGAGGACGTGAGCTCTCAGCAGGACTTTGAAGGGGGGAAGTGATGTTCCCTGACCTCAAGGAGCTTACAGTCTAGATGGGGGAGACACACTGGAATAAGTTGCAGGTAGAGGAAGGGGCAGAGTACTAGGATATGTACACAAGTGCTGTGGATAGGATGAATATCAAAGAGCTTTAAGGGCTACTGACCCACTTGCATAGGTGACACCGAAGGGAAGGTGAATAGGGTAGGGAAATGACAAGTTAGTCAGGGAAAGTTTCTTGGAGGTGATACTATTTTAGCCTTGGACCCTGAGGACTCTGACCACTTCAAGTTTAAGTTGCGGAAGTATCTCAGAACAGCTTTGATGAAGTGAAATCAAAGCAACAGAAAAAGTCAGTACCCCAGTGCTTACTACAGTGTTGTCCACAAAGTGAGCTCTTAACAAATATCACAACTATTATCAGCTAAAGTAACTCTCCATTGTTATGCTATGGGTGGCAGAATTTCTCCTACTCAGGGCAAACACAGGCCCTGTAGTCTCATTGTCCACATTTTTCATCTTGATGTGGCCCAACACTACCCCCAACCTCCCACCCCTTATGGCAAAGGAAGGGAGAAAGAGAGACCTAAGGGTTTGGGGAAAAAATTGACAGGGGAGAAGAAAATCAGGGGAAAGTTTTTGGCTTTCTAGGAAAAATAGGAGGGATTTAAAAAAGAGAGAGACCCTCCTCCACCCATGAAATTAAAAAACAGAACTCTGTAATTGGCTGACTTGATTAAATTCACCAGATCGACTCTCCCCTGTTAGTCACTGGCAAAACTGGCACCAGACATGCTAGTGTGACTGCCAGTCTAGAGCCCCAAATTGTCTCACCTGGTCCAAACACCTGGAACAAATATTCAATCCTCTGAAACACAGGAAAGGCAAACGACAAGCTCCCCACAGATGGATTTCATGTGAATATCATCAAAAAATAGCTATGGGAGCATATGATTCTTTCTTTGAAATCCCTGGGAGGAAAATGATCATTTGTATTTTTTATAAACCCCAAGGTAGGAAATGTACAACCAGACTAATGAAATTATTTTTGTTTTAATGGGTGATGAAATAAAATCAAACCCCTGGGGCAGTGATACTGTAACTCTCCAGTCCCTTTTATGTGGGTAATATATCTTAATAGGTTTTCCAGCCATTTGGACAAGACAAAGCAGCTGGCAAGGACCAATTTACAAGAATGTTGCTTTTGAGCAGCCCACACTAAAGAAACAAAAGCTTTAGTGCTATAAACAATCCTTTCTACTAAATCAAAAGCTAGCAGGTAAGAGTCTCAACATTGAAAAATGACATTTCTTCATTTCAAGAAAATAAGCTTCCCAAATTTAGAGGAAATACAATTTAAGTGTATTTTTTTCCTGTTTGAGAATCCAAGATTTCTTTCCATAATATTTCAAAATGGCCAAAATGAACTTTAACCTGGACATCAATTGCATCGTTTTAGTGATAATGGGAAAAGAATTCCAGAGACTGCGCTGCCATGGAAAAAAGCATTAGGTAAATCATCCAATGAAATAGTATTATTATGCTAGTGATTCATTGAAAAGATTCTCTGCATAATACTGTGAATTCCAATGCAGGAAAATGATGACTGATAATTACTTTGGGAGTTGTATAATGGCATAGGTAAATTTGTGGCAGATTGCACTCTTAGGAATAGTTTAGCCTTTCTGCATATGCGCATGCAGGTGAATCTTACGTTTTAACATGACAACATTATTCGTTCTAGCAAGTGCCTTGTATTTAGAATATGTTCATGAAAAAATATCAGTTAACCACAATGTCTAATGACAAATTAGAACAATTACTGTACTGAAAGAAAACCCCATCTACTTGTACTTGATTACAAAAATATTTTGGCACAGACTACCATTAATATAGTACTCTCTCAAATGCTTCATACAGTGCTTTGCACACAGTAGTGCTCAGTAAATACCATTGATTAATAGAGGTCTAGAGACACTGGTGGAATATAGTAAATTGATAAAGAGGAGCCAGAAGTACTTAATACTTAGCTATCTTAAGGATAGAAGGTGTGAAACGTGAAATCCATCTTCCACACTGACCATGGTTAACCAGGAGGTAGAACCTGCCTTTTATTTGGTGTGTGAAGTCTGCTCACTGTACCTTGATCTCTTTTTCTCTTGACTCCAACCCCTTGCCCATGTCCTGCCTCTGGCCTGGAACTCCCTTCCCTATCATATCACTCTCCCCACCTTCACAAACCTTATTAAAAGCACATACCCAAAAGGTCTTCCCTGACTAAGGCCTCATTTTCCCTATTCCCCTTCCCTTCTCCATTGTCCTTGCATTTGGATTTGCTCCCTTTATTCGCCCCTCCCTCAGCCCCACAGCACATGTTCAGATCCATAATTTCTTTATTTAAATGTTTGCCTCCCTCTCTGGACTGTAACCTCCTTGCCGGCAGGGAATGTGTCTATCAACTCTGTTACATTGTGTTCTCCCAAGTGCTTCCTACAATGCTCTGCACTCACTAAGTCAGAGCACTAAATATGATTGAATGGTTACAAGGAGTCTGGTCATCTTAATGGGTAGGCATTACCTCTGATCAGCTGTTCTATTATTCTCAGATCCTAATATTTTCTCTCTAAATATTCAGGGGGATTCTGATGAGGTGTGTTAGTGAAAATATGGAAGGAAGGAATGAAGTAACCTGGTTCCCACAAGAGAGTAGTCCCTGCTATTTTGTCCATTCACAAAGTCAGTTACTGAAATTTGCTTAATTGGTTTAACATGATCTAGTGAGTGAAGGGATGAATTCTCAAACACACTGCTGACTCTGTGGAAGATAAATATTCTGATGAAAATATCATGTTGGCCAAGTTTTCCAAGGGATCAGCCAAACATTAAGTACAGGGCCAACTTCAGATGCTTGGCGTTCTTGAAGCCAGGATAAATGTGCTGCCCTCTTCTCTTCCAAATTAACTCATAAACCTAAAGTGGTTTTCCAAGGGTCCCTGACCTCCAGCATTGCTTCAGAGCCATTGTGATCCCCTCCCAGATCCCTATTCCAGATTCCTGTCAGAAGCATTGCTTCTGACTCAGGCTGCGTGCTTTCAAATTTGTAACCACTGCCAGCCCATTAAGACCCAATGAAGAAGGGAGAAGAGGTACAAAGGATACTAAAGCTGTAGTCTGAATTCTGTATTGTATTTTGGGCCACTTTTTTAAACTAAGGTACTGCAAGCCTGGTGAGAGTCCTTCAATCACGGTTACTGGAGAAGCAAACTGAGAAACGTTCACATTACCTTTAAACATATGCCAAGCCCTCAGAAATTTGACCAGAAATTTAGTTCAATACACAAGCAGAGAAAGAAGGAAAAGCCACACCAGATATCAATGCCAACACACCCCTAGGCATACCATCTTTGATATTCCTAGAGCCTATGATAAATATGCATACATATATAGTTTCTTAGATACACTGACAAAGTTCTGAGTGTATGTACTCACAGATCAACACATGCAGCAAGACATTCATCAAGGCTACCAGGTATTCCAGCAGGCAGGAAAATAAAGAGCAACATAAACTTCTCTAGCCTCAGTGTAAAAGGTTCCACCTGACTTGCTAATTGGCTCTCAAGTTCAGGTAATTCTGGGAAATGTAGTTCTTAGGTCTCAGGAAGTGCAAAAATAAGCTTCTCCTTTTCCTTTTTAAAAGATGTGTCCACAGAGTTGCTATTGGTCGGGAATGACGCAACAGCATAAGACAAGACAAGATGTCCTTTTCAGTTCCTTGACATCCCTTTCACCTCTAACAAGAGTCTGAATGCTTTGGATCTTTTTAGTAAGGGGTCCTAAAATGCAAGATGTGATTGTAACTGTTGAACAGAGAACAAAAACATTAAACAAACATACAAAACCGAGCTTAACATAATTTCTATTGAATTCAACATCGGAAAGAAATTGCCAAACTACATGGCAGCACACATTTCACACAGACAAAGCCCCATTAACATTCTGAAGACAGCAGCACACAATTTTTGTGAATGTAAATGATGCTACCTATATGTAAAAGGTGGCACATGTGAATATGACCAGTCCTATGCTTTATCAGATATTGATTGCAGAGTCTATTCCATTCATAGCCACAAATGTGAATGCAGATAGTCTATATATTTTGAAATTCATGATACTTGCAGAGCACTAGCCATTCAGAAACTTTGTCCAAGAATGAAATAATTCAATGACAGAGAAATGGATTCTGTCATTGCTAAATATTTTTTTTTCCTTGATTAGCCATCAGCAGCTGGAGAAAATTAATTCCTGTTGAAGCCCCAGAATCTGGTTTTTCAACCTGGAGTTTCACTGATTTCTGACAGAGGGAAATGCAACAGCACAAATGTACATTCACTGCTCAAAGTGGGACACAGAGAAAGCAAAAAGTGATGCTATGGGTAAGGATATTTTTCTCCTCTTGGACACAATTCCTTGCCATGCAGTACACCTCTGGACTGAAGAGTCACCAAAGTTTTGTTCATTTACTTGTAAACCTAATTATTTCAGCATTTGAGATGCTTGATAATTCAAGTACCAGTTATGTTTGCAAGCCCAAAGAAAAACTCTGATCCAAGTCACAACATAAAAGGGCACTACGAAAGAATTACCACTCCAATTCCTGATTTTGTTGGACCTCTCAATCAATAGTACTTTTCACATTTTGTAATCAATCCATGTTGATTAATTACACATGAATGACAAGAACCTCTGAATTATTTTCCAATTTGTTTTTTGGTGTTTGTGCTTTGGCAAAGCAACAAGTCTTTAAGCAGCTCAACAATGCAATCAGGAAGTCAGGGTACTCTTCTAGTGGGGAATTTAGCATACCCACTTTCAATCTAATTAGCTGAAGGTACAGCACAGTAGTCAAAACCTAAACTGCAATCATTCTATCTTTCTACAGCAGGAGGAGATTTTAATACACTGCAATATAGAAAATTATTCTTGATTCTTTATTTTGCTCAGAAACATCTTTATTGTTCTCCTCCTCTAGACTGTGAACTTGTTATGCTCAGGGAACATGTCTGCCAACTCTCACAAGTGCTTAGTACAGTGCTCTGCACACAGTATGTGCTCAATAAATGTTACTGATTTTTTTCACTCATAAAAGTAAGAAGCAGATCTATATCACTAGATTAAGATAATGAAATGTTAGACTACACTGGGAATCAAAATGTAGAAATTTTCAGGTATGAATAGCTTTCAGAGAAATCTGGTGAAGCTGCTCCTGTTTCTGGATACTAGTTGAATAAAATTCAAGCAAAGTTATCATTTGAAGGATATTTCAGAGTCATCAAACTTTTCAGGTGCAATGGTGCACTTTAAACATTTAGCAGATCAAAGCAGCATGGCCTAGTGTATAGAGCACAGGCCTGGGAGTCAGAAAGACTTGTGTTCTAATCCTGCTCTGCCACGTGTCTGCTGTGTGATCTTGGGCAAGTCACTTCACTTCTCTGTGCCTCAGTTACTGTCTCGGTATAAAATGCAGATTAAATCTTGTGAGCCCCAAGTGGGACAGGGACTGTGCCCAACCTGATTTGCTCTTATCTACCCCAGAGCTTAGTATGGTGCCTGGCAGAGTAAGCCCTTAACAAATACCACAGTTATTATTATTATTATTATCTGTGTTGTGTAAGTACTCCAACCCAAATGGGAGGTGGAAATGTGACAGAAGAGAACTGTATTTCCCCTAAATCCTTCAGGAATAGGAGCCCTCAAGGAGAAGGAATTTCTAACCAGTGGGTGATTTGACTCTCTTCTCACCCTCATCTCTCATTGCTATCCTAGCCCCAGGGGGAGCATGATGGGCAAAGAAACGAGAGTTTAAATGGGGCTGCATAAACAATTTCTATGATCTGTCCCTTCACATGGGTTCTCTCCTCTGAAGTCTCAAATCCAACGCTCATCTGTTGTTCTCGAGAGAGAATTCCATGATCAGAGTTTAGCTAATTAGTGATTCAGAAAGGGCTTTTATTCTCCACAGGGAGAATAAGTCGTTTCCCTTCCTTCCTCTTTTCCTCCTTGTCCCTGGGGAACTACTTGGCCTCCTTTATGTGATTGCCTTGTAAGAATCCGTGTCCAACTCACGGGCTCAGACCAAAGCAGGTTTGTTCAATTACTGATCTTCAGAGCAACTGGGAAAAGGTTAGGAATTGGCCATTTAACCAAGTAGCTCTGCAGTAGCTGAAGTGATGTGAATTGCCCCAGTGGGATCAGAATTCAGGGAGGGTGGAGGGGGATTCTAATTCCCATCACAGGAAGCCTGCTGTTGGAGTTGGAATAATAGGGAATGTGAATTCAGAATCTCTCCTTTTCTCTCTCTCTTTCATATTAAAATTCCTCTATCTCTGACTATCATGTGTCATTTAAAAATACCTGGGGTCCTCTAACTGATTATCAGTGGTTGATTGACATGGATTGTAGCAATTACCTGGGGGGTGGACCTAGATACAGGAAATTTAGAAAAACCCCATGTCTGCCATGCATCCACATGAAACTATGTTAATTTGAAATTTAAAATAAAGACTAAATTGGGAGTAATTAAAATGGCCCAGGAGAGTTCACTCTTGCTAACTTAACCTGAATCATTTGGTGGGAAAATTCAGTTTTAAGCCATTAATGAAGCATACATTTTTTCACATCCTAGGAGAAGGAAACAATTAACCACATTTTCCTTAACTGTCAAATAATTCTGATAATGAGAAAATAGAAGAGAGTTGTAGTCCAATGAAAGTGGTTGTGAAAATTATAGACAGAGTTATCATTAAAATTAAGGTAGATGAATAATTATATTTGAAATAAAACGAAATGGGATTTAGAGAATGTTAAGACATCTTTAATTAGGTTACTGATTAATAATTTACTATGAGCTAGGCTCTGGTGTAGATATAAAAAATATAAGATTGAACATGATCTTTAATTAGACACAACTTTAATATCACTTTTGAAAAAAATTATAATCTAGTTCTGAATGTATGACGTGTGACATAAAAAGGAGTTAAATGTGTTTTTAATATGATAAAATGAACATGAGAAGCAGTGTGGCCTAGTGGAAAGAGCATGGGTCTGTAAATCAGAGGACCTGAGTTCTAATCCTGCCCGCCCGCTTCCCTATTGTGTGACTCTGTGCAAGTCACTTAACTTCTCTGGGTCTCAGTTTCTTCAAATGTAAAATGGGGATTCAATGCCTTTTCTCCCTCCTACTTAGACTGTGAGCCCCAGGTGGGGCAGGAACTGTGTCTGACCTGATTAACTTGTACCTCCCCTATCAATCAATCAATCAATGGTATTTATTGAGCACTGATTTTGTACAGACTAACATACCATACCAGAGAAGCAGCATGGCTCAATGGAAAGAGCACGGATTTGGGAGTCAGAGGTCATGAGTTCTAATCCTTGCCCTGCCACTTGTCTGCTGTGTGACTTTGGGCAAGTCACTTAATAACAATAATAATAATGTTGGTATTTGTTAAGCGCTTACTATGTACCAAGCACTGCTCTAAGCGCTGGGGTAGATACAGAGTAATCAGGTTGTCCCATGTGCTGCTCACAGTCTTAATCCCCATTTTACAGATGAGGTAACTGAGGCACCAATAAGTTGAGTGACTTGCCCAAAGTCACACAGCTGATAGGTGGCAGAGCTGGGATTAGAACCCATGACCTCTGACTCCTAAGCCCGTGCTCTTTCAACAGAGCCACACTGCTTCTCTAACTTAACTTCTCTGTGCCTCAGTTCCCTCATCTGTAAAATGGGGATTAAGTCTGTGAGCCCCATGTAGGACAACCTGATTACCTTGTATCCCCCCAGTGCTTAGAACAGTGCTTGGCACATAGTAAGAGCTTAACAAATACCATCATCATCATCATCATCATCATCCTAAACTCTTGGGAGGGTACAATACAAGAGTTGGTAGACATGTCCCCTGTCCTCAATGAGTTTACAGGCTAGAGGGACTCTAACCCTAGAAGTACAGTGCATACATAATAACCCTTTAAGAAATACCATTATCATTATTATTAATACTCTTTCTTAGGAGGGGAAAAAATACTTTTCCATAGCTATATTTTTGAAGACTATTAAAGAATTAGTCTCTTGCAGATGATCCTTTAGATGATGTCGTCACTGATGATGTTCAAACATGGTCTTTGCTAGCTGGATTTAAGTAGGCTAAACAGGGTCAAGGGTTGAAAACAATATTCGGGTCGTCTGACTGACTTTCAAATTACTACCAAGTACGAAGCAGCATGTAAGACAACTGTAGTGAAGCAATTAGTATACCTGACACGTGGATATTGATTCTTCTGTCCTTTGCTATCTGCTCTTCAAAGCCAAGTTAAAAGACTGTTACTTCAATACACCGTGATTGCAAGTAAATAATATTAACAACAAAAACCTATTAGATACAGGGATGGCCTAAAACATCCATCTTCTGACAGTAGGTTTTGGCCTAAGGGAGTAGGAAAGGAATTGAAATAAAGAAGATACTTTGTTCATAGCACTGGCTATGGGGATCCCAGGGGCTGTTGTAGTTACAGCTGCCCAAAATAACCTGAGGGCCAAGTGAATCAATGAAACAATAACCTTCCACATCTGCCATCCAAACTGGAGAAAAGTCTCTACCCACAATTGATTCGAGGATTGAGAAAAAAAACAAAACACTTCCAATGAAGAAACCAGGAATTCAGAAGAGCTATTTCTTTCCTAAAATTTAAAATGCATGCTGAAAACCTTAAAGTCCTTTTGAATTTAAGAACCATTTTGAAACATCCATGTGCTTATTCCCTAGAGCTTTCAGACAGGGCTAGAGCAACCAGCTCCAAAGACAGTAAGAAGCTTGAGATTTTGGATATGTGTGAATCGTCAGGGTGACTACTTATTAGGCTACTATGGCCTGTTTTATCCTTGTTTCCATGGATATCTCCAGGATGGGTCTCTCTCTATGTTGCTGTCTGCTTTGTTCAATTTCGCATTGATGCTGACTTAGAGCTAATGTTCACACCAGCTGTGGATTTTCTGCATTCACCTGTTGGAATCCCAAAATCTAATCACACATATCAGTGTCTTTCTATCTGCTCCTGTGGATGGAATGTAATGCAGTGTATTTGGGTTGTGAGGTTCTCAGTGGGGGTATGGCATGGCCAGGCTAGAAGAGGACTATGTTTAACTCCTTTAAGAGTTAAAGTCTACATTCATGGCAAGTAGAGCAGAAGTCAATCCCTGTCCCCGCATCGGACACGAGGCAGGTCATCTCCCCTCTCCATAGAACTGAATAGAAGTGAACATGTGATTATAGTAATAATAATTGCAGTATTTGTTAAGTGCTTACTGTATGCTAGGCACTGTACTAAGTGCTGGGGTGGATACAAGCAAATGGTGTTGAATACAGTCCCTATCCCACATGGGTCTCCCGGTCTCAATCCCCATTTCATAGATGAGGTAACTGAGGCTCAAAGAAGTGAAGTGACTTGTCCAAGGTCACACAGCAGACAAGTGGCAGAGCCAGGATTAGAACTCACAACCTTCTGACTCCCGGGCTCAGGCTGTATCCATTACGCCATGCTGCTTCTCTATAGTAAATGAAACCTAATATCTTGGGGTTTGCCAACCACTGTAATTAGTATCAATATTTATTGAGTGTCCTTCTGGTGTGGTACACTCTCCGTGGTGCTTGGAAAGTACAGAAAAAAGAAGCAGCATAGCCTACGAGAAAGAACACAGGATTAGGATGTAGGAGACCTGAGTTCTAATCCCAGCTCTGCCTCTTGCTTGATGTGTAACCTCAGGAAAATCATTTAACTTCTCTGTGCCTCAGTTTCCTCATCTGTAAAATGGGGAATTAATACCTGTTCTCCCTCCCTCTTAAATCGTGCGACCCATCTGGGAAAGGAACTGTATCTGACTTGATTAGTTTGTATTTGGTCAAGTGTATGGTACGTAGTAAGTGCTTAACAAATACCACTATTATTATCATTATTACAGGGATTATGTGTGAGCTGATTATCCTGTATCCACCCCATTTTGAGGCACATAGTATGCACATAATACTAAATGATAGTAATAATGATAATAATAGTGGTGGGATGTTGGGAGATCTCTGTAGCAGACACACCAGCCTGTTGGGCAGCAATTCAAAGGGTGGTTGCTGTCCTTGTTCAAAGGCTTCTTGAAAATGACTATACCATGAGGTAGGTTTAAAAAGAGAGCATATATCCTGAACGGAACACGTGGATTAGAACGGCTAAGAATTATTTTTACGTGCAAAATGAAGAAGAGTGGGTCCTCACACATTGGGTTTTTCAGCCACATGAACAAACGGGGATGGCACCTCACCTGTCTCAAGTACCATCTCTCAAAATGAAAGTCAGCCCTTCATTCAGATATGAATACAGGTAGTCCTCAATTTAAGATATTTTGAGTAAGATAAATGGCACTTAAAACATTGTGAAGCAACACTCTGTTTCAGCTTTACTATACATTAGTTTTAACTTTTTAGCATTAGGCTTCTTCCTGGCACTAGCTCTGGGGGCCCAGGTGGTGGAGGTGACTGAACAGGTGCCACAGGGAAATGGGGAAGCCATGATGGGAAGAGGAAAAGAGAGGACACCTTTATAGTGAGCAGGAGAACAAGGTGGGAGGGAACAGGGGGAAGGGAGTGAGAGCTTACTTTGATTACCAGGTGGAGTCACCAGTCTAGCTGTTATGTTCATTTTACTTCGAATGAAGTCAAAGTCAATAAATCAATCAATTGTATTTATTGAGGGCTTACTGTGTGCAGAGCATTGTACTAAGCACTTGGGAGAGTACACTATAACAATGTAACAGACACATTCCCTGCCCACAACTAGTTTACCAGTCTAGAGGGGGAGATGGACAAAATTATAAATAAATGAATTACAGATATATACATAAGGGCTGTGGGGCTGAGGTGTGGAGGTGAATAAATGGACCAAATCAGGGTGATGAGAAAGCAAGTGGGAGAAGAGGAAGTGAGGGCTTAGTCAGGGAAGGCCTCTTGGAGATGTGCCTTCAATAACGCTTTGAAGATAGGGAGAGTAGTTGTCTGTTGGATATGAAGAGGGATGGTGTTCCAGGCCAGAGGCTACGTTTCATGGAAGCTCTCCAACTCAATACAAATACATTGGTATAACTTGATTATAATTGATGGAGTACGCAATTCTGGACAATGGGGCAAAAATAGGGAATCTGACCTTGATTCAGGAGCCAATCCAGGAACCACTTTTAAGAGACAATTGATTCTAATCTATATTTTGATTTAGCACATAGGTTTTCAGGAACCAATTATGTCATAAGTATAAGGAGTGCCTGTATATATTAAGGAAACCTTGCTCTATATCATGTGTGTCTTGACTGATGCCTCATAATAGACATAAATGAAAGTATGTTTCAACACTGCATCATATTCAGTCAGTCGATCATATTTATTGAGCACTTACTGTGTGTAGAGCACTCTACTAAGCACTTGGGAGAGTACAGTATAACAACATAACAGGCACATTCCCTGCCCACAACGAGCTTACAGTCTAGAGGGGGAGACAGACACTGATGAAAATAAATAAATGAATTACAGATATGTGCTGCCGGGCTGGGAGGGGGGATAAATAAAGGGAGAAAGTTAAGGCTATGCAGAAGGGAGTGGGAGAAGAGGAAAAAGCGCTTAGTCTGGGAAACCTCTTGGAGGAGATGTGCCTTCAATAAGGCTTTGCAGGCAGGGAGAGTAATTGTTTGTCGTATATGAAGAGGGAGGTTGTTCCAGGCCAGAGGCAGGGCCTGGGCAAGAGGGTGGCAGTGAGATAGACGAGACTGAGATACAATGAAAAGGTTAGCAGTACAGGAGTGAAGTGTGCAGGCAGGGTTGTAGTAGGAGAGTAGGAAGGTGAGATAGGAGGGAGCGAGGTGATTGAGTGCTTTACAGCCAGAGGTGAGGAGTTTGCATTTGATGTAGAGGTGAGTGGGCAACCACTGGAGATGCTTGAGAAGAGGGCAACATGGCCTGAAAGTTTCTGTAGAAAAATAATTCAGGCAGCAGAGTGAAACATGGACTGAAGTGGGAAGAGACAAGAGGCTGAGAGGTCAGCAAGGAGGCTGATAGAGTAATCAAAACAGGATAGGTTAAGTGATTGGGGTGGTGGATTCTAATTCCATCTCATCACTTATCAGCTGTGTTCATTCAGTAGTATTTATTGAGTGCTTACTATGTGCAGAGCCCTGTACTGAGCACTTAGAATGTACAATTTGGCAACAGAGACTGTGTGACTGTGTGACTTCGGGCAAGTCACTTAACATCTCTGTGCTTCAATTACCTCATCTGTAAAATGGGGATTAAGATTGGAAGCCCCACGCGGGACAACCTGATTACCTTGTATCTACCCCAGTGCTTTGGCAGATAGTAAGCGCTTAACAAATACCATTATTATTATTAATGTTGTATCAGTTTGGATGGAGAGGAAAGGGCACATTTTAGAAATGTCGTGAAGGTCAAACTGACAGGATTTAGTTAGATCCACATTGTAAGAACATTCCCTAATTTCCTATCAACATTTAATTCATTCATTCATTCAATCGTATTTACTGAGCACTTCATTCATTCATTGAAATCATTCAATCGTATTTATTGAGCGCTTACTATGTGCAGAGCACTGTATTAAGCACTTGGAATGTACAATTTGACAACAGATAGAGACAATCCCTGCCCCACAATGGGCTCACAGTCTAAAAAGGGGAGACAGACAACAAACAAAACAAGTAGTCTGGCGTCAATATCATCAAGATAAATAGAATCATAGATATATACACATCATTAACAAAATAAATAGAGTAATAAATAATATATACAGATATGCACAAGTGCTGTGGTGAGGGGAAAGGGCTAGAGCAAAGGGAGGGAGTAGAGGTGATGGGGAGGGGAGGAGAAGCAGAGGAAAAAGGGGGTCTCAGTCTGGGAAGGCCTCCTGGAGGAGGTGAGCTCTCAATAGGGCTTTGAAGGGGGAAGAGAGCTAATTTTGAGGATGTGAGGAGGGAAGGCATTTCAGGCCAGAGGTAGGACGTGGGCCAGGGGTCGACGGCGGGACAGGCGAGAATGAGGAACAGTGGCAGAGGAGCGGAATGTAGGGGGTGGGCTGTAGAAAGAGAGAAGGGAAGTGAGGAAGGAGGAGGCAAGGTGATGGAGAGCTTTGAAGCCAAGAGTGAGGAGTTTTTGTTTCATGCGAAGGTTGATAGGCAACCACTGGAGGTTTTTGAGGAGGGGAGTGACATACCCAGAGCAAAGCACTGTACTAAGTGCTTGGAAAGTACAATTCAGCAACAAATAGAGACAATCCCTACCCAACAATGGGCTCATAGTCTAGAAGGGGGGAAACAGACAACAAAACAAAACAAAGGAAGTAAACAGTTAGTAAAAACAGACATTATGGATGAATTGAGTGTACATGAACTCTACACCTATCTTTGTTATTTGTATTTATCATGTTTAGTTCAGGTTTAGAATGCTTATTTTAACTGTCACAAACTCTTTTGAACTATGACCAAAGTGTAAAGGCAGAGAGTCCTAGTCCATTTGTTCCAATTGTCTTTTACCAATTACTGTTTTGCCAACCACTTTCAGAAACCTAACTCTTACCGCTGGTGAGGGAAGCTTGTATCTTGTAAAGACATTTTAAGTAGTTTGTGGAGAAAAAGGAGGAAATAGATTATCCTTTTACACTAACCTGCACCAAAAGAAAGGCAAGAGTATCTTGTGACATCTGATTCCAGACATTCATTCAATCGTATTTACTGAATGCTTACGGTGTGCAGAGCACTGTATTAAGCACTTTGGAAGTTCAGTTTAGCAACAAATAGGGACAATCCCTGCCCACAACAGGCTCACAGTGTAGAAGATGAGCTCACAGTCTTAGATTGTGTCAAATGTGAAATTTTCATTTACAATTCAGTAGATGAAGCCACTGCAAGGCATGCGATCCCTCTAGAAATGACTGAATTGGGGCACAGAAAAATCTAGTCAGATAAAAAACCCTTTCAGAGGTTACTGTTATTTTAATACATAAATTTAATATGTCATATTTTTAAAATAGGTTTCTACAGAATAATATAAAATATGCAATTTTCTATTACTCTTTCTCTATCTTTTCAGGCTTCATCAGAGTTTTATCCCCCCACACACAGTCTCAAAACCTGTCTCAGATATGGTCTTGAAAGATTCATCCATTCAGTAATATTTGTTGAGTGCTTACTATGTGCAGAGCACTGTACCATGTGCTTGGAATGTACAATTTGGCAACAGATAAAGACAATCCCTGCCCAACAATGGGAAAGATGGAATTCTTTCATTCAACTGTACTTATTGAGCGCTTACAGTGTGCAGAGCACTGTACTAAATGCTTGGAAAGTACAATTTGGCAACAGATAGAGACAATCCCTACCCAACAACGGGCTCACAGTCTAGAAGGGGGAGACAGACAACAAAACAAAACAAGTAGACAGGCATTAGTAGCATCAAAGCAGCTTTCTCCTGCTATACCTAGCAATAAAAGCATATACTGGCCATGTCATGCTGGTAGCTGAAAATATACATATAATTGATTTATTGAATGATCTACTCAAATGATAAGAAAAAGACTTATTTGCAAGAGTTTGAGCCAAAACAACAATCCAATGTAATCTCTATGGAAGTATGCAACATCTATTCATTGGATGGCTGGCCATGTAGGAAGAAGATAATGAGCAATAATCTTAGATTGAACATATGGGTGCAAATTCATGATTGCCTGTGACAGATCCGGGTCTCCTCAGGTGAAATAGTGCCCAGAGCCACTTATTGGGAGCTACTTCTACTTCCCAGGTGGTTACTAATATTCCTGATCTCTGACATTCTTGATTGGTGGATGGATGACAGTGTGGGAAGTGTGCTTCCCTGCTCTGTGGACTTCAAATGAATGCTCTGAACATTCTCTGTTACTTTCCAAATAAAACTACAGAATGTTATTTAAGTACTAGTCTGCATCCCATTCCATATTTCTTTCATAGATGGTCCTTGATTGTTGTAGATGGATCTGAATGAGCATATGACAGCCAAAAATAACAGTAATTGTGATGATCTTCTCTCAAACTCACCAGCTGATGACTAGTTGGGAGCCACTTACTACCATGGCTTTACTTCCATCTCCATGCAGACGGTATCCCATCTTGGCTTCACTGACTCGGTCCTCTCCTGGTTCTCCTCTTATCTCTCTGGCCATTCATTCTCAGTCTCCTTCATGGGCTCCTCCTCCCCCTCCCATCCCTAATCTGCAGGGGTTCCTCAAGGTTCAGTTCTTGGTCCTTCTATTCTCCTTCTACACTCACTCCCTTGGAGAACGCATTTGCTCCCATGGCTTCAACTATCATCTCTATGTGGATGACACCCAAATCTATATGTCCTCCCCTGTTCTCTCTCCCTCCCTCCAGGCTCACAATTCCTCCTACTTCCAGAACATCTCTACTTGGATGTCCTCCCACCACCTCAAACTCAACATGTCCAAGACAGAGCTCCTTATCTTCCCTCCCAAACCCCATCTTCTCCCAAATTTTCCCATCACTATGGACAGCATAATCATCCTTCCCATCTCACAAGCCTGCAATCTTGGTGTCATCCTTGACTCTGCTCTCTCATTCACCCCACACATCCAATCTATCACCAAAACCTGCTGGTCTCACCTTCACAACATTGCCAAGATCTGCCCTTTCCTCTGCATCCAAACTGCTACCTTGCTGGTACAATCTCTCATCATATCCCAACTGGATTACTGCATCAGCCTCCTTTCTGATCTCCCATCCTCCTGTCTCTCCCCACGTCAGTCTATATTTCACTCTGCTGTCCAGATTATCTTTCTACAGAAATGCCCTGGGCATGTCACTCCCCTCCTCAAAAATCTCCAGTGGTTTCCTATCAACCTTCGCATGAAGAAAAAACTCCTCACTACTGGCTTCAAAGCTCTCCAGCACCTTGCCCCCTCCTACCTCACTTCCCTTCTCTCTTTCTACAGCCCAGCCCACACACTCTGCTCCTCTGCCACTGTTCCTCATTCTTGCCTTTCCCGCTGTCGACCCCTGGCCTGGAATACCCTCCCTCCTCAAATCTGCCAATCACTCTTCCTGCCTTCAAAGCTGTACTGAAGGCATACCTCCTCCAGTAGGCCTTCCCACACTAAGTCCCCCTTTTCCTTAGCTCCTCCTGCCTTCTGTGTCACCTTGACTCACTCCCTTTGTTCTTCCCCTTCCCCTTCCCCGCCCAACCACGGCCCACAGCACTTATGTGTATATCAGACTAGCAGCATGGCTCAGAGAAAAGAACATGGGCTTGGGAGTCAGAGGTCATATGTTCTAATCCTGGCTCTGCCACTTGTTCATTCATTCATTCAATAGTATTTATTGAGCGCTTACTATGTGCAGAGCACTGTACTAAGCGCTTGGGATGAACAAGTCGGCAACAGATAGAGACAGTCCCTGCCGTTTGACGGGCTTACAGTCTAATCGGGGGAGACGGACAGACAAGAACAATGGCACTAAACAGCGTCAAGGGGAAGAACATCTCGTAAAAACAATGGCAACTAAATAGAATCAAGGCGATGTACAATTCATTAACAAAATAAATAGGGTAACAAAAATATATACAGTTGAGCGGACGAGTACAGTGCTGTGGGGATGGGAAGGGAGAGGTGGAGGAGCAGAGGGAAAAGGGGAAAATGAGGCTTTAGCTGCGGAGAGGTAAAGGGGGGATGGCAGAGGGAGTAGAGGGGGAAGAGGAGCTCAGTCTGGGAACGCCTCTTGGAGGAGGTGATTTTTAAGTAAGGTTTTGAAGAGGGAAAGAGAATCAGTTTGGCGGAGGTGAGGAGGGAGGGCGTTCCAGGACCGCGGGAGGACGTGACCCAGGGGTCGACGGCGGGATAGGCGAGACCGAGGGACGGCGAGGAGGTGGGCGGCAGAGGAGCGGAGCGTGCGGGGTGGGCGGTAGAAAGAGAGAAGGGAGGAGAGGTAGGAAGGGGCAAGGTGATGGAGAGCCTTGAAGCCTAGAGTGAGGAGTTTTTGTTTGGAGCGGAGGTCGATAGGCAACCACTGGAGTTGTTTAAGAAGGGGAGTGACATGCCCAGATTGTTTCTGCAGGAAGATGAGCCGGGCAGCGGAGTGAAGAATAGACCGGAGCGGGGCGAGAGAGGAGGAAGGGAGGTCAGAGAGAAGGCTGACACAGTAGTCTAGCCGGGATATAACGAGAGCCTGTAGCAGTAAGGTAGCCGTTTGGGTGGAGAGGAAAGGGCGGATCTTGGCGATATTGTAGAAGTGAAACCGGCAGGTCTTGGTAACGGATAGGATGTGTGGGGTGAACGAGAGGGACGAGTCAAGGATGACACCGAGATTGCGGGCCTGCGGGACGGGAAGGATGGTCGTGCCATCCACGGTGATGGAGAAGTCTGGGAGCGGACCGGGCTTGGGAGGGAAGATGAGGAGCTCAGTCTTGCTCATGTTGAGTTTTAGGTGGCGGGCCGACATCCAGGTGGAGACGTCCCGGAGGCAGGAGGAGATGCGAGCCTGAAGGGAGGGGGAGAGGACAGGGGCGGAGATGTAGATCTGCGTGTCATCTGCGTAGAGATGGTAGTCAAAGCCGTGAGAGCGGATGAGTTCACCGAGGGAGTGAGTGTAAATGGAGAACAGAAGGGGGCCAAGAACTGACCCTTGAGGAACTCCAACAGTTAAAGGATGGGAGGGGGAGGAGGCTCCAGCGTAGGAGACCGAGAATGATCGGCCAGAGAGGTAAGAGGAGAACCAGGAGAGGACAGAGTCCGTGAAGCCAAGGTGAGATAAGGTATGGAGGAGGAGGGGATGGTCGACTTGTCACTTGTGTGACTTTGGGCAAGCCACTTAACTTCTCTGGGCCTCAATTACCTCATTGGTAAAATGGGGATTAAGACTGTGAGCCCCATTTGGGACAACCTGATTACCTGGTATTTTCCCCCAGTGCTTAGAACAATGCTTGGCACATGGTAAGCACTTAACAAATGCCATCATTATTATTATATGAATAATTCTATTTATTTATATTGATGCCTGTTCACTTGTTTTGATGTCCATCTCTCTGCCTCTAGACTGTAAACCCGGTGTGGGCAGGGATTGTCTCTGTTTAGTGCTGAATTGTACTTTCCAAGCACTTAGAACAGTGCTCTGCACATAGTAAGTGCTCAATAAATACAATTGAATGAATGACTGAATGATTCTCAAATATATATCTCCAGCCCTGACCTCCCCTTCTTTGTAATCTCATATTTCCTCCTGCCTTCAAGACATTTTACTTCTATGTCCCACTGACACCTCAAACCTACTATGTCCAAAACAGAACTCCTCATATTCTCATCTAAATCCTGCCCCTCCCATAACTTTCCCATCACTATAGACAGCATCGCCATCTTCCCTGTCTCACAAACCCGTAATCTTGGCATTTTGCTCGACTCATCTCTCTCATTCAACCCACAAATTCAATCTGTCACCAAATTCTGTCAGTTCAACCTTCACAACATCACTAAAATGTTCTTGTCTGTCCATCTCCCCCAATTAGACTGTAAGCCCGTCAAACGGCAGGGACTGTCTCTATCTGTTGCCGACTTGTTCATCCCAAGCACTTAGTACAGTGCTCTGCACATAGTAAGCGCTCAATAAATACTATTGAATGAATAAAATCCACCCTTTTCTCTCCATTGAAACTACTTCCATGTGAATCCAATCATTCCCACCTTGATTTCTGCATCAGCCTCTTTGCTGACCTCCTTGATTCCTGTATTTCCCCACTTCAGTCCCTACTTCATTCTGCTGCCAAGATCATTTTTCTACAATACAGTCCACGTTTCCCACTCATCAAGAGCCTTCAGTGGTTGCCCATCTACCTCTGCCTCAAACAGAAACTCCTTACCGTAGTACTCAATCACCTTGGCCCCTCCTACCTCACCTCCCTGATTTCCTACTACACTTTAGCTTGCACACTTTGCCCCTCTAATGCCAACCTACTTACTGTACCTCAGTGTCATCTACCTTGCCGCTGAGCCCTTACCCATGTTCTGCCTCTGACTTGGAACAACCTCCTTCTTCATATCTCGGTGGACAATCATTCTCCTCACCTTCAAAGCCGTATTAAAAGTGCATCTCCTCTAAGAGGCCACCCCAATTTAAGCCCTCATTTCCTCTTCTCCCATTCCCTTCTGCATCACCCTTGTACTGGGATTTGTATCCTTTATTTACCCCTTCTTCAGCCCCCAGAGCACTTACATAGGTATCCATAATTTATTTATTTATATTAGTGTCTGTCTCCCCCTCTAGACTGCAAGGTCACTGTAGGAATGGAACACGTCTTCCAACTCTTATACTGTAGACTCCCAAATGTCTAGTGTAGTACTCTGCACACAGTAAGTGCTCAATAAATCTGATTGATTGATAAAAAATATAGCATGGCTGCTTGATACAATTGCAAATATAGCTGATGCAAAAAGAACATTCAGTAATCATGGACAAATGAGACTAAATAACTTCTCGGTCATTTTTCCAGTTTAGTGGAAAAACAAATCAGAATCAAAAACTATGAAATTCACGAATACATGCTAACGTGGTACCATCTAAATGTACTTTGCTCTTGATTCTCCCACCTCTGAGCCCTTACTCACAATTATTCCCTCAGTCTGTACCTTCCTTCCCCCAAAATATGCCAAACCCCAGCTTTCCTCATCTTCACAGTCCTGTAAAAATCCTGTCCCTACAATCAGGAGGCCCTTCCTGATTAACTCATAACAGCTTGGCCCATCAGCCCAATAGTCACCTTTTGTCTTTACCTATTTAATTCCTATGTTTAGCCAGTCAATCAGTCAATCAGTCAACTGTATTTATTGAGTGCTTACTGTGTGCAAAGCACTGCACTAAGCGCTTGGGAGAGAAGCAGCTTGGCTTAATGGAAAGAGCACGGGCTTGGGAGTCACAGGACCTGGGTTCTAATACTGGCTCTGCCACTTGTCTGCTGTTTGACCTTGGGCCAGTCACTTAACTTCTCTGTGCCTCGGTTATCTCATCTGTAAAATGGGGATTAAAAGGGTGAGCTCCACGTGGGACAACCTGATTGCCTTGTATCTACCCCAGCTCTTAGAACAGTCCTTGGTACACAGTAAGTGCTTAAAAAATACCAGCATTATTATAGTAAGCTCTTAACAAATACCATAATTATTTACAATAAAAGACACATTCCCTGATCACAATGAGCTTACAGCCTAAAGTTTAGCACTCATACATATAAGACTATTAATTTGTTCATTTAAGTATTTGTTCATTTGTTACATTTAGACCCAGTACTTACATTTTTGTTGATCTATGCCTTCCATTAGATTGTAACCTCCAAGAGAGTAAGAAATTTGTGTCTTGCTTCTGTTGTACTTTCCCACTTTCCCACTGTTGAACTCAACAGGCCCTCATCAGTCAAGCTATCAATAATATTTATTGAATGCTTACTACATGTAGAGCGGTATGCTGAACACTTGGGAAAGTACAATACAATAGAGTTGGTAGACAGGATCTCTGCTCACAAGGAAGCAGTGTGGTCTAGCGGGGAAGGAGAAGGACACAGGCCTGGGAGTCAGAAGACCTAGGTTTTAATCCCAGCTTTGCCATGTGTCTGCTGTATGACCTTGGGCAAGTCACGTAATTTATCTGTGGTTCAGGTAGTTCAACTGTAAAATGGGGATTCAATACTTGTTCTCCCTCCTACTTAGACTATGAACCCCATGTGGAACTGGGACTGTTTCTGACCTGATTGATTTGTACCTATCCCAGTGCTTAAAACAGTGCTTGACACATAATAAGCATTTAACAAATACCATAACAAAGGAACTTACAGTCTAGAGAACTATAAAATGCATTCTAGAGGCCTGGTTATACTGTTGATAATTCCCAACACCCTAAGTATCATCACCTAAATGGCCACCCTAAGCACTTAAAAACAAATAGTACTTGTTAAGCACTTACTATGTGCCAGGCACTGTAATAAGCACCAGGATAGAAACAAGATAATCAGGTTGGATACAATTCCTGATCCATATGAGGTTCACAGTCTAAACTGGAGGAATATGTATTTATTCCTATTCTCAGAACTTATATATATGTAAATATATGTATATATATATGTATGTGTATATATACATATGTCTTATGACTCTATTGTACTCTACCAAATGCTCAGTAGAGTGCTCTGTAAACAGTAGGTGCTCAAAAAATACTCTTAATTGATTGATGTATATTCAAAAGCATATTCTCTCATTTATTCAGCTATTACCTGTTACGCCCTTCTTCCTCCACCCACTCCTACTATTTTTAAAGCCAGTTCTTTTCTGATACAAGGATCACATTCTTGATGAACCCCTTGTTTAGGAAAACTCATGTATTAGTGCTCACACTGGATCTGATGCTGCCTCAGTTCCGTCATCTGTAAAATGCGGGACATGAACTGTGTCCAGCCTAATTAGCTTGTATCTACCCCACTGCTTAGTACAGTACCTGGCACAGAGTAAGCGCTTAAGAAATATAAAAAAGAGAGAGATGAGATTAATCAAAGTCGTTATCTAGTAGGGACCATGTTTCAGGGAGCCATAGGCTTCACAGACAGTGAGGACCTCTGTAAAGCAATAGCAAGCTCCCACTCTCTCACATACCAGGGCTTTCCCCAAGTTTGCTCTTCCTCAGGTTTCCTACCCCAATCAAGGTCTCTTTGATCTGAGGGTGTTGCCCTGTTTGTTGGCTGTATAGCCTCTAAAATTGCACAAGCATCCTGGCATCCAGCCTTTATTGTCTTCATCCAGTGCAGATGGTCCTGGATTTTTCTCCTGAGGGCTTGGTCTTTTCCTAGTATTTTCCTTCTTACAGCATCTCCACGAAATAGCTGGAACATTAGCTCCCAACTGGATTCTGCTCAGGGCTCTGGGCTCATCTCCTCTGAACCTCACCAGGTGTTACTGGGGGCTGTATCTGGGGCATTCAGCATAGTTCCAAGGTTTTAGCCAGCAGAGATGAGACTTATTGGCATGAATATTTGTATTGTCCCCTAAGACAAAAGACAGTCTGCTTCCCCCAAACACACATAAACCTACTTGCCCCCATCCCCAATCTGAGAAACATACAGTCTAGTTGAACATAAAATGCTTATATTGTACTCTTCCAAATGCTTAGTACAATATTCTGCACACAGTAAGCACTCAATAAATATGATTAATTAACTGATTGATTGCTTCCACTGGGTTTACCGATCTCCCAAATGAATTAGGAATATCAATGCATTATTTTGGAAAATCAGAGAAGGAGCAGCATGGTCTATTGAATAGAGCATGGGCCTACGAGTCACCTGGACCTGGGTTCTAATCCCAGCTCAGCCACTTGTCTGCTGTGTGACCTTGGGCAAATCATTTCACTTCTCTGGGCCTCAGTTACCTCCTCTGTAAAATGAGGTTTGAGACTGTGAGTGCCACGTGGGACAGGGACTGTGTCCAACCTGATCTGCTTGTAGCCACCCCAGTGCTTAATACAGTACCTGGCACATAGTTAAGCACTTGATAAATACCATAATAATTATTAGTATTATTAATAAAGTTGCAGTCCCCTCTTTACTACCTTGGATCCCTTTAAAAGTAACATCTTCAACATACAACCTGGTTAAGGAATCAGCACATACACTTATGCAAAGGTCAAAGGTTGTTTTTTTTTGTAATAATATTTTTTAAATTCTTACCATGTGCCGGGTACTGTACTAAGCACTGTGGTAGATTCAAGTGAATCAGGTTGGACACAGTCCGTGTTCCACCTGGGACTCACAGTCTCCATCTCCATTTCAAGAATGGTGTAACTGAGGCATAGAAAAGTTAAGTTTTGTGGGTTTTTTGGAGAGGTAGGGGATTAATGGTATTTATTAAGCACTTACTATGTGCCAGGTACTGTACTAAACTCTGGAGTAGATACAAGTTACTCAGGTTGGGCATGGTTCATGCCCCACATGGGGCTCACAGTCTTAATCCCCATTTTACAGATGAGGAAACTGAGGCCTAGAGAAGTTAAGTGACTTACCCCAGGTCTCAGAGCCAGGATTAGAACCCAGGTACTACCAGGCCCACACTGTAGCCACTAGACCACACTGCTTCTCATTGTGCATACAGTCAAGATTATAGTCACTAGTCTTTTCATTTTCCACTTGCCCGTGGAGTCCCAGCAATGGAGATGTTAATGGAAGCAGAGGCCCAGTGCTCAGATAAGCTCTGGGTTTTCTGCTGAGCCTGTGGGTAAGAGTGCCAACTACAGCAATGGTTTTGAGATAAAGACACCTGTCTCCTTGCAAATGGAATGAGATCACTTCATTTACATAAATCAGCAGATGGTACAGGCCCGCATTTGATATCAACATTGGCGAGGTTTCAACCAATTATATGGAGCTAAAATGTTTAGTTTCTCAATGCCAAACTCCTAAACTATCCAAATCCCCAAGGTCACTTGAAATTATGGCTTCTTATTATTCAAACTTAATATTTAAAGGGGAATCTACCCTTGTTTTTCCTCCTCTAACTCAGAATAACACACTTTGGGCAGCTAGACTATGCTGACCTCATCTTTGCATGGCAGATTCAGGTCAGTAAATACCTACATAAGTAAGAATTATTCATTTTATTATGTAAACTCTAAGGGGGCTTTCAAATTTTTCCTTCACAGGTACAAAATGACCCGTGATGATGTGATTGTTTTTCAACATTTTTTTTAATACACACCCTGGAGCACTAATCAAGACAAGAAACTGGTGTAAACCAGTTTTAACAAGTTGAGAAAGTTTGGTTATCACATGTTTAGTAATCATATACTTGTCCTACGGTGGGGTTGCTAATTGTGTTGTAATGTACTCTCCCAAGCCCCTAGCACAGTGCTGTGCAAATAGTAAGCACTCAATGAATATGATTGATTGATTTACCGCACTGAATCTGGCATCAAAGTGTTGGTTTGCAAAAACTACCAAGAAAAAAAAAACAGACAATTGAGCAAGAAAGCAACACATGTGTGCTTTGCATCATGATCCACTCATAGTGTAGGTTCCATATTTTGATGACCTCCTGGATGTTCAGAAGTATGCAAAGCACAGCAGCCCGATTCCCTGCTATGGCACATGCTGTCATTCTCTATGGAATCGTAGAGAAAAACGTGAGATTGACTGAACCACGTACAATCCCGTGTGCTCCCATGAATTCCAATCAATTGTTACTTAACAGTGAACAGGGCAGTTCCTCCATCATTAAATTACCACAGTTGCTTTAATATGCCTGATTAAATATTGACACTTCCTTTTTTTTGGCATTGCCCAGTTCCCTCAGTCATTAAGATATGTAATCATACTCACTTTTTTCCAGGAAGATTGGTCTTATCTACATAGTCTCCTTGATTCATTCCTTTCTTAACAGTGCTTCAGCATCAGGAGAAACCCTGAGAGTGCCATTTGGTACAACCCATCCATGAGGTGAGCTGAATAGAATGGCCTAGTGGATAGGGCATGGGCCTGGGAGTCAAAAGGACTTGTGTTCTAATCCTGGCTTCTCTGCTTGTCTGCTATGTGACCTTGGGAAAGCCACTTAACTTCTCTGTGCCTCAGCTTCCTCATCTGTAAAATGGGGATTAAGACTGCGAGCCCCATAGGAGACATGGACTGTGTCCAACCTGCTAATAATAATAATTGTGGTATTTGTTAAGCGCTTACTATGTGCCAAGCACTGTACTAAGTGCTGGAGGAGATACAAGCAAATTGCACTGGACACAGTCCCTGTCCCACATGGGGCTCACAGTCTCAATCCCTAATTTACCGATGAGGGAATTGAGGCACAGAGAAGTGAAGTGACTTGCCCAAGGTCACACAGCAGACAAGTGGCAGAGCCAGGATTAGAACCCATGACCTTCTGACTCCTGAGCCCATGCTCTATCCACTATACCACGCTGCTTCTCTACTTATCAGCTACTCCAATGCTTAGCACAGTGCCTAACATGCAGTAAGTGCTTGAGAAATATCATAAAAAACAAAAAAATGACTACCAAGAAGGCATTCTCTTCTTTTTCACTAAATGATGCTTTCCCCATTCTACTTCATGACATTTTAAGTGTTTTTCTAGAAGGTGATGTAGCATAGACAAAAACGTAATACCCTTAGCCAAGTATAATCCAAATATAGTAAACTAAACATAAATTAATTTGTACCAATTAACCTCTCAATGGGCTGAAAGTGGACACAGCCATCAAATAAGAACGTGCATATCTAGTCTGGGTAACACTTTTATTCCAGATATTTATACTTAGGGAACTCATTGCCCTACATTATCTTTAATTTCAAAGAATTAATCTTTCATAAATGATTTATTTAGATTTAATGTCTGTCCCCCTCTAGACTGTAAGCTCGTTGTGGGCAGGGAATGTCTGTCGACTCTGTTGTAGTGTACTCTCCCAAGGGCTTAGTACAGTGCTCTGTCCATAGTAAACAATAAATACCATTGATGATAATTCACAATCAGGGAGCAATTCACCACAAACCACTAGAGGATAATTAAATCAAACCATGTCAGAAGGCACAGCATTTAAAAGCTCCCTTCTTGACTTTTCATTAAGGGTCATGGACTGCCTTTAGGCTGGGTATTTAATACCCAGTGTTGTCAGCTGGATGTCTAAATTTGTACATTGAGTTTTGCTTGTTTCTCCAGCTACTTCCTCTTTTCCTGATATCTTTACTCTCCAAATGAAAGCAGTTACTCTGATATTAAAAATGTTCAGAGTAACAGTCTTTTTGAAGATTCCCTTTAGGAGGTTAAAAATCTATAAGAACACATTGCAAGTGTTCTGCAATTTCAAAGTCCCTACAAATTCAAGGAATAACAGTTGACCTTGTGTCTCTCAGGATGTTTGTAAACTTGAAAAATGATAGATAAGGCAGCACCTGAACTAAAAACTGAAAGTAAAATTATACACAAGGGCTAACAATGTATGGCAAATGAAATGGTACTTGGAAAAATGAAATTACCTGAACCGGGAACATTTATGGAGTGAGAATTGTAACACTGAATTGAAGTGGTACGGCTATCTGATTAGAAGCAAGTTTGAATGGAAATATAACAGCCGAAGATTACCAGCAATATCTAGTCATTAAACATAGGGAGGATCACTCTTACATGAATTTAGTGAGACTGTCTCTGAATTTAAAATATTTGGAGTTGAGTGTCTCCATTCCAGACAGGCAGATCCAAAGTGAGGAGAGTCCCACAAGGAGAAAAGAGCAAGGTTTTAAGAAGGGAAGACTTTGATAAGTGAAAGGGCATAGCTGGTCTGAATTGTAAACAAAATTGAGAATATGCACTAAAGCAGAAGAAAGGAGGGAAATGTAGTGGCATTGCTTATATTCCAGGAGAACAGTCCAAAAATGCAGCGAATACTTTCATAAAATGAAAAGAATATATTGCATTATGGGAAAGGACCGCATCGGTCAATCGTGACAGTGAAGCTGGGAAGAGACCAAGACAATTTGGCTCCTCATGCCTGAGTCTTTCGTTAGCTTTCCTGACTCTGTCCCTCCAAGTTCTCCTGGGCTGGATCTCTCTGGATGCCTCTCCCACCACCTCATAGGGGCTCCTCAATCAATTGATCAGTGGTATTTATTGAGCAGTTACTGTATGCAGAGCAGTTATTATATGCAGAGCACTCTTCTAAGCACTTGGGAGAATACAATGCACTAGAGGAGGTAAACCCCATCCCTGACCATAAGATCCTTACTGACTAGAGAAGGAGACAGTAAAATAAATGACAGCTAGGGGAATTATGGGTGTATAAGGAAATGAACACAAGAACTATGGAGCTGGGAGTGGGGTGAATCCTCCCTTCCTCCTCCTCCTCCCTTCTTTCAACTCCCTGCCAAAGTTGCCTTGCCATTTAACAGGGCTCTCAGACTTGTACATTCACTTTTTAGACCCCTCTTTCAGGTGCAATCACAATTCCAAAATGTGTCCTCTTCGAACACAGGTTTTTGGTTTTTTTCTTGGCAGTCTCTGCAAAACAGCACTTTGAATCCAGATTCAAAGCAATCAATCAATTAAGAGTATTAATTGAGCATTTACTGTGTGCAGAGCACTATACTAAGTGCTTGGGAGAGTACAATATAATAGGTTTGGGAGACATGTTTCCGGCCCACAAGGAGCTTATGTTCTAAAGCAGCAGTGAATTTCACCAAGTGACTCCCAACTGATAGCAGTCATTCAGCAGCTTTTGCCTGAGGAAACTGAAATGGACACACTTCCCTGGATTTTTCAGTCAAAGTTTTATGAGATAGCTGCCTGAACATGAAGAACAATGACTGCCTTTTGTGTGATGGAAAAAGCTAGGGATGTGCAAACCCCGTTAATTTTCTTTTCAGTTTTAGTTGGCATCCAACTTCAGTCTATTATGAAAAGGGATAAAAGCAGCAACAGAGGGGGAGGGTAAATTTTGGACAAAACAGATATGGAAACTCATAATACGCAGCAGGGTTTTAAATCATCCTCAGCCTCGATCAGAAGTACAAGTTGCCCCTGGGGCTTAATGGCTGTGCTTCAGTGGCAAAGGAGAAAACAGAAAAACTAAAGAAGGGGTGGTGCAGCTGAATCCTGCTTCTAAAGAGTGGGAGAGCCCAGCATGCCTGTTCCTCTCCACTGTGAATTGGAGTCCACTGCACAAAAACAATAGCTTGTTCAGGGCTTCAGAAGGCAACTGGCATTTATACAGATATTAGGCACCATTCAAAAATGCTTGATAAACATACACAAGCTTCTCCAAGTTGATGAGAGCTGAGTGAATTGCTGCATGAATAAGATGTTCGAGCTTCAGGAAAGCTCTTCTGTGCCCGCTTTGTAACCTCCTTAAACATGCATTGGTTTCCTGGCTAAACACAGTTGAACAGGATGTTTACAGTTTCCACTCAATCAGAATGAGGCAGTAAATGGGCAGATCTTGCCTGTTTTCTTAAGTTACTATCTAAAAGATATGCTTTAAACTGAATTCAATTTTGAGAAGAAATGACATTTGAAAGACTTAATCAGCCAATGGTATTTACTGAGCCCTTACTGTGTGCAGAGCACTGTACTAAACTCTTGGGAGAGTATAATGTAATGGAGCTGGTAGACATGATTCCTGCCTACAAGGAGCTTATAGTCTACAGGAGGAGAAACATGAAAATATACCCGAGTTAATAATAAAGGAAATCAGGATTTAGGAGGGGAAGCAAATTAATCCAGATGAATCCCTGAAGTTACTATTTACAACCCCCTTCCTTAATTACCAGACTGTGGTATTAGACACTTACTATATGCAAAGCACTGTACTAAGCATTGGGGTAAATGCAATATAAGCATATTGGACACAGCCTCTGTCCCACTTGAGGCTCATATTCTAAGAGGGAAGGAGAACAAGTATCTTATCCCAATTTTACCAGCAAACTGAGCCCCAGAGACATTACGTGACTTGCCTAAGGTCACACAGCAGGCAAGTAGCAGAACCAGGATTAGAACCCAGGGGAAATTAAGGCAATTGCCTATCTCCCTGTAGCACCAGGAAGAAGTGATTGAAAAGAAAAGAGAAGTGATTGGGAAGCAGCGTGGCCTAATGGATAGAACATGGGCCTGGGAATCCAAAGGACCTGGGTTACATTCCCAGGCCCGCTACTTGTCTGCTGTGTGACCTTGGGCAAGTCACTTAACTTCTCTGCACCTGAAATTGGGGATTAAGACTGTGAGCATGTGGGATATGGATTGTGTCCAACCTAATTAGCTTGAATCTATTCCAGCGCTTAGTACAGTGCCTGGCACATAGTAAGCACCTAACAAATACCGTAAAAAAACCATTCAGAAGAAGAAACCATTACCAGATTGGAGGCTGCCATGGCTTCCACTTTCAGGAAGTATTATGATGCATCATAATATCAAAGCAACTTTCTCATATAAGAGATTATGGATGTGGACTGACTGCCAAGTGACTTTAAATAGCAATTAGTTCCTTTTGTAAGGGGTGGAGCAGAGGAGGAGGTGGGGAGGGATTATCTCGTGATTTGGTCCCGTCCTCGTGACTGATGTCTTCTCACACTCTCCTCCTGGGCCTGATCAGTTCTCTCCCAAAGGAGGTTTCCCTTTCTTCCCCCTTTCCAGTTCTCTCCCATAGACCACCCAGTTCTCCTCTCTTCCCCTGGGGCCAGAAGCCAGAGAACTACCTGACCCACCTTTTCCCCTTCTATCTAATAATAATAATAATAATAATGTTGGTATTTGTTAAGCGCTTACTATGTGCCGAGCACTGTTCTAAGCACTGGGGTAGACATAGGGGAATCAGGTTGTCCCACGTGGGGCTCACAGTCTTAATCCCCATTTTACAGATGAGGGAACTGAGGCACAGAGAAGTGAAGTGACTTGCCCACAGTCACACAGCCAAGTGGCAGAGCTGGGATTTGAACTCATGAGCCCTGACTCCAAAGCCCGTGCTCTTTCCACACCATGGCCCTCCCAGGTTCCTATCCTCTGGTTCTCTGCTGGCAACCCATTATAATAATGTTGGTATTTGTTAAGTGCTTACTATGTGCAGAGCACTGTTATAAGCGCTGGGGTAGATACAGGGTAATCAGGTTGTCTCACATGAGGCTCACAGTCTTAATCCCCATTTTACAGATGAGGGAACTGAGGCACAGAGAAGTTAAGTGACTTGCCCACAGTCACCCAGCTGACAAGTGGGAGAGTTGGAATTCGAACCCATTACCTCTGACTCCCAAGCCCATGCTCTTTTCACGGAGCCACGCTGCTTCTCTTCTACATTATCCCAACAGGACCTGGATCCTGTTATCCTGTTATCCAAACAGGACTTGCATGGCCAAACTTGAGCTGACTCCTGGGGGAAGAATAGGGACCCACATAGGGAAATGGGGTTGGGGAGGTGCACATACTAAGAGTGTGGGGAGGGGATTGTTCCCCTCCATTGAGCCCTTCCTTTTCCATTCACCTACCTGCCACTTCAGTGCCTTTGGGGTGAATGACCTTATTAGAGTAGGGGGCCATGTGGGTTGAACTCCTGGACATGGAAGCCCACACTTGGTATCACCCACACCCATAGGACTTAGGTTCTATTTCCACCTCCACCACTCATCTGCTGTGTGACCTTTAGACAAGTCACTTCATTCATTCATTCATTCATTCATTCATTCATTTGTATTTATTGAGTGCTTACTGTGTGCAGAGCACTCTACTAAGTGCTTGAAAAGTACAATTCAGCAACAGATAGAGACAATCCCTACCCAACAATGGGCTCACAGTCTGGGGGGGGGGGGGTGATAGACAACAAAACAAAGCAAGGAGACAGGCATCAATAGGATTAATATAAAAAATAGAATTACAGATATATGCACATCATTAATAAAATAAATAGAATAATAAATATGTACATATATACACAAGTGCTGTGGGGCAGGGAAAGGGGTAGAGCAGAGGGAGGGATTAGGGGCGATGGGGAGGGGAGGAGGAGCAGAGGAAAGGAGGGGCTCAGTCAGGGAAGGCCTCCTGGCAGAGGTGAGTTTTCAGTAGGGCTTTGAAGGGGAGAAGTGAGCTAGTTTGGTGGATGTGAGGAGGGAGGACATTCCAGGCCAGAGGTAGGACATGGGCCAGGGGTTGACGGTGGGACAGGCGAGAATGAGGCATAGTGAGGAGGTTAGCGGCAGAGGAGTAGAGTGTGCCAGCTGGGTTGTAGAAGGAGAGAAGGGAGGTGAGGTAGGAGGGGGCAAGGTGATGGAGAGCTTTGAAGGCAATAATGAGGAGTTTTTGCTTCATATGAAGGTTGATAGGCAACCACTGGAGATTTTTGAGGAGGGCAGTGACATGCCCAGCGCTTTCCTGTAGAAAGATAATCTGGACAGCGGAGTGAAGTGTAGACTGGAGTGGGGAGAGACAGTAGGATGGGAGATCAGAAAGGAGGATGGGAGATCAGGGCCTCAGTTACCTCATCAGGAAAATGGGAATTGAGTGTGAGCCCCATTTAGGACATGGACTACATCCAACCTGATTAGCTTGTATCTACCCCAATGCTTAGTACAGTGCTTAGAACAGTATAAGTACTTAACAAATGCCATTAAAAAATAGCCTCTGCCTGTCTTTCTTCTTATGTAGAATTCAGGTTCAGGCTGCTCTGCAGCACATATGGAAATAGTTTACCCATAGTCTTACAATGTGGAAGGAGTAGTAAACACTTCCCTATCATCCTGAAACACTACTATTGACTTTTCATTTGTTAAATTATGCAAGGCTAAGTGGTACTTCGTGTGCTTTTTAACCAATATTTCTTTTTTTGCCTCTCTGTCAGCAAGGACAGAATCATGAACATTGGGCTAAGGAGGGAGGAGGGGATGAAGGAGAATATGATAATTGTAATTGTGTTGTTGTTTAAAGTGTTTACTATGGGCCAGAGCTCGGTACTAAGTGCTGGGGTAGATTCAAGATAATCAGATTGGAGACAGTCCCTGCTGCTTGGAGCTCAGCATCTGTGGGAAAGGGAAAACAGGTATTTAATCCCCATTTACAGATGAGAGGACTGAGTCACAATGACCTGTGATTTACCCAGGGTCAACCAGAAGGTAAGTGGCAGTTACAAGATTAGAACTCAGCTTCTCTGACTCTCAGGCCCGTGTTCTTTCCAATAGGTGAATAGCAAGGAACACAGTTTCTAGTGTCAGTTTGTAATTGACTTTGGGGTCTGGTGATGTATAGCTCTTGTGTGGTCAACTGAAGTGGGAATTCACTCAGCAGCTTTTTTTTGCTGCTGCATATGATTGAATTTACTCCTCCAGGTAGTGGTTAATAGCCAGTATCTAAGGGTTAATTTTTCTTCTCTCTTTCTGAATACATTATTTGTTCTGTGTTTCTTAGACTTATTTGAATGTATTCACCACCAAATGCTTTTATGATGTTGTATTGTACAGTTTCTGCCATCTATTATTCCCCATCTTTTATTATTTAGCTCTGTGATGTAGTCAAACTTTTTAAATGAATGACATGTTACAAACTACAGCCCCATTGTGTGCTACTGTAAAACTTCCTTGTATAACATCCCAGTCTAAATTGGGCCCTTGACCATTCCATAACAAAAAGGCCCTAAGCTAGAGGGTGAATTAATGATTATAAAATTTTCAAACACATTAATTTAACTATCTTTCAACCTATGAAACATGAAAGAGCATGACCCTGGGAGTCAGTAGATCTGGGTTCTAATCCCACCTCTACCAATTGCCTGTTGTGTGACCCTGAGCAAATCGTTTGACTTTTCTGTGCCCCCAGTTACCTCATCTGTAAAATGGGGGTAAAATATCTATTCTTCTTCCCTCTTACACTGTGAGCCCCATGTGGGACAGGGTTTGGGTCTGATCCCCTCTTAGGATTGCACTTGGAGAGTTTCCAGAACTCTACAGTCTCGACTAAGGGAGTGGGAGTCAAGCAGAGGCCTACCCATTCCATTCCTAGCTTGTCCAGTGGCTAGTGAGTGGAAGGCAATCTGCTGCAAGACAAAACTCACCTCTGTTGGGCAGCAGTGGTATGGGAGAGTCCAGGGCAGAGACTCCAGTTTACTGTGTGGAAGAAGGCAATGGAAAACCACTTCTGTATTGTTACCAAGAAAACGCAGTGGATAACAATTGCAGATGGAGGTGGGGCATTCTGGGAGAGATGTTTCTTTCCTTCTCTGCTTCCACAATCCAGCCCACATACTTTGCTCCTAAGCAGCGTGGCTCAGTGGAAAGAGCATGGGCTTTGGAGTCAGAGGTCATGGGTTCAAATCCCAGCTCGGCCATTTGTCAGCTGTGTGACTTTGGGCAAGTCACTTGGAGGAGTTGTGCCTTCAGTAAGGCTTTTAAGGGGAGGAGAGTGATTGTCAGATTTGAGGAGGAAGGGTGTTCCAGGCCAGAGGCAGAACGTGGGCCATGGGTCAGCGGGAGACAGGTGAGATTGAG
This sequence comes from Ornithorhynchus anatinus, assembly GCF_004115215.2. Classification (NCBI taxonomy): domain Eukaryota; kingdom Metazoa; phylum Chordata; class Mammalia; order Monotremata; family Ornithorhynchidae; genus Ornithorhynchus; species Ornithorhynchus anatinus. Next base: position 100,948,689 of record NC_041749.1, read on the forward strand.
GCACAGTAAGAATAATAATAATAATAATAATGTTGGTATTTGTGAGCCCCACGTGGGACAACCTGATTCCCTTGTGTCTACCCCAGCACTTAGAACAGTGCTCGGCACATAGTAAGCGCTTAACAAATACCAACATTATTATTATTATTATTATTCTTACTGTGCCTCAATCTCACCTGTCTCCCGCCGACCCATGGCCCACGTTCTGCCTCTGGCCTGGAACACCCTTTCTCCTCAAATCTGACAATCACTCTCCTCCCCTTAAAAGCCTTACTGAAGGCACAACTCCTCCAAGAGGCCTTCCTAGACTAAGTGCCACTTTTCCTCGTGTCCCACTCCCTTCTGCATCGCCTGACTTGTTCCCTTTGCTCTTTGCCCTCTCAAGCCCCATAGCACTTATGTATATATCTGTAATTTTATTTGGCTCCCTCCTCTAGAGTGTGAGCTCATGGTTGACAGGGAATGTCACTGCTTATCGTTGTATTTACTCAAGCACTCTGTACACTGTAAGTGCTTAATAAATACGATTAAATGAATGAATGAAATGAATGATGTGATTGTACTGTATCTACCCCAGGGTTTAATACAGTGCTAGGCACAGGGTAAACATCTATCAAATACTGCAATCATTAATTATTAAAATTTATCAATTTAGGTGCTCACTCTATGCTTTTTAAATATGTGGAGCTTCAAATGGCTAAGAAAGCTCATTTTGGACTGTGTTTCTTGGACTTATTTTTTGTGAACATTAGAATGAATTCAAGTATTGATTGATTGATTACAAGAGTGAGCGGGCATAGAGAACAAATGAGAAGATATGAGGTGCCATTCTTGAGTCAGATGGATGATCCATTCAGCCCAGTTTTCTTTTTGTCAGTGACACTGAAACACAAGTGATGATTGCTGTCTTTGATATCCAGTCTGGTGATGTGGAACAGTCTCTGAGAAAACTACCACATCTCCTATTTGCTGACTCCCTCCCAATCCCTCCTCTGCCCCCAAATGCTATTTCAGGTTATCGTTGTTCTGAGGGCAACAATTTGGGATTCAACAAAGTTAATAATAATAATAATAATAATGTTGGTATTTAAGCGCTTACTATGTGCCGAGCACTGTTCTAAGTGCTGGGGTAGACACAGGGGAATCAGGTTGTCCCACGTGGGGCTCACAGTCTTAATCCCCATTTTACAGATGAGGTAACTGAGGCAACGAGAAGTTAAGTGACTTGCCCAAAGTCACACAGCTGACAAATGGCCGAGCCGGGATTCGAACCCATGACCTCTGACTCCAAAGCCCGGGTTCTTTCCACTGAGCCACACTCTTCTCTAAGCTTGTTGTGGGTAGGGAATGTATCTCTATTTTGTTGTATTGTACTCTCCCAAGCACTTAGTACATTGCTCTCCACTCAGTCAATGCTCAATAAATATGACTGACTGAATGAATTTCCTCGAAGAAGCCTTCCCTGGTTAACCTCTCCTCTCCTTACTTTTATCCCCCTCCCTTCTGCATCACCTTTGCACTTGGGTCTATGCCCTTTAACCACTTTGTTATCACTTCCTCTCCCCCCCACCCCTCCTCCACCCAGCCCCATAGCACTTATGGATGTATCCTTATACTCTGGTTCCCCTATCTGTAATTTATTTTAATGCCACTCTCCCCTACTAGACCATATGTTCCTTGAGGGCAGGGATTGTGTTTTCCAACTCTGTTGTACTCAAGCATTTAGTATAGTGCTCGGCACATGGTAAGCGTTTGATAAATGCCACTATTCGACTGATTTTTGCTGTCATCTATTCTGAGCAGCCTAAATTTGCACAAGTCTTTACAGAAGAATGGAGACAGGGCCCAGTCTCTGGACATGCTGAAATTCAGGCACTTTTTCCTCACTGCTGTGAGGAAAAAGGTTAGGTGAGAACAAATAGTTCCTGCTGCATGAAGGGTAGCAAGTTTTAAAGGCTTGGATCAGATAGGGTTTAGTAGTGGAAAGTTTTGGTGGCATTCCAAATCCAACCTCAACTTTCAGCTTTAAAACTACCTTAATGAAGAGTGTTATCCTAACTGGTTTTGGGAAGGTGATGCCACATTAATCAGGGATGTTTTCCTGATCTTTGGCTTCAAATTCCCTTTTTAAAATGTCTTAATTCTCCACGTTAAATACCCTTGGGCCAGGTTAATTCCTCACCATCCTTGCTCTCCACACCTCCAACTGTTTGCAGATGTTTATCAGGCTGCTCAGTCACTGTTTAGGCAGGCTCCAAATATTTAGCTCTTTAAATAGTTACTCATGAATCAGTCGATCCAGAGTCTTAATCATTTTTCCAGGTCCTTATTTTATTCCCTAATTCCCTCTAAGTAGCCTATGTACCTCTGATGATGTTTATGCAAATAAAGGTAACAGTCCTGATGAAGATTCTATAGTATGATGCCAAGAGGTACAATGGACTCCTTTTCTGAAACACTGGAATCCTACTTAGTAACTGTGGATAGAAGACCCAATCCTTCTTCTTAATTCTGCAAAATCATGTTGGCTGTAAGCTAAAATGAGACTGCATCTTTTTCCTGACTGAAGAAACAAAAAAAAAAAGAAAATTGTACTCGAAAAGGGAATGGAACTAAAAGGCAGTGAGGATTCGAACCCAAGGTGGTGATGCAAGCAAGGAAAAGCAACACTCAGAGACAGTGTTGGATAGATCAGAAAAGGATGGAAGGTGATCGAATGCTCGTTCACCTCCGGAGAGGTACGAGTGACACAACGGCCCCCTCTTCTGTTTGGCTGTGCCTTTATTTGCAACGTATAGGAGAAGTAGCCAATCACAAAAGAACTCGGACAAGTGTGTTTTCTTCAATGACAAAAGAGACTTTTCAAGCAGGCCTTATCTGTTTTGGGTAAGAAGCAATCTCCTGTCCCCCGGAATTTGGAATTTGCAGATGTGATATACATCCCACCTGAAATGGGGGACTTCCTGAGACAAAAACAGAGTCATTTAGATCAAGAGCTGCTATGCTCAGAATGCTGTTTTTAACAAAAATGAAGAAACACAAAAAGGGAAAAAAATGGAAGAAAAGTGCAGTGTAGCATTTAAAATTATTAAAATTGAGTAGACATCATCAAAGGTTTGGAATTCTCTTTTTTTCTCCCTGTACCCAACACTCCAGTTAACACCTAGGTCACTGAGCTAGCATTCTGAAACAACTCTGAACTGTGCCTAATTAGGCAACAAAAAGAGATTTTCTCTTGCAATTGTGTAGCACAAAGGTGATATTGGTTGGGGTGGTCACCTTAAATGGGAGGAAGTGTTTTACACTGCTTGTGAATGAGCAATTTCAGGGAAAAATGGTCAGGGAAACATCATTTCAAAATTGTTTATTGACCACGTGAAATAGGTCGTATTCAATCTTTCAACGCTGACAAACCATCAATCCAAGATAAAGATAAATATGATTTGAAGCAGTTTAAGCAGGATCCGTTCTAGGGAAAGGTGGGGCACTAAGTCAAGCTCCAAACAGGACGTGGCGAGAAGCTGACAGGAAAGAAAAAGGGAGGAAAAATGGGTACTCCTGAGGATGAGTGGCTGTGGCAGAGAAACTGATGGAGGCAGAATGGGGAGACTATGATTTATGGAAAGAGCCATTCCTAACCAACTGCACTCGTCACTAGCAACACTGCCACCAACTTCATTTAGCAGTAGCCTTTTCCCTCTCTGTCCCCTTTGTGTTGTGTTGTGTTGTTCCCCTTCTCTAAGCTCCCCTTTCTCACTGCTACTGATGAGGAGATATTTAGCTGACTGTGTGTGTGTCTTTGTCACCTTTGCCTGTGTCTCTCACTCTGCTCATCTTTCTCTACCTCTCTTCCGTCCCCACTTTATTTCTGCCCAAAAGGTGTCTCTAAGTGGGGCCAGGAAGCACTGCCCCTTTAAGGGCCCAGAGGCTGCTGGTCCTCTCCCTGCCCTATATAAAGCTCCTGAGCTAAACCTGTCCTAGTTTGCAAGTGGAACAGAGACAGAGTTTGGCCTATCCAGGACTGTGGTGAGTAGGGGGCTCTGGCTGTTTTGGCTACATTCCCCCCCTCCCCCCCTTTTTTTTTTACATTGGGTCTGGGATTATTGATGCTTCTTGTTTTGGAGTTGATAAAGAGGGTGGAGGAATCAGGGTTGTCAATGTGGGGCAGGTTGGGTGGAGAGGGGGTTGGAGGAGGTGTTGATTCCAAGGTTTCAGAAATGACATAGATGTACATGTTTGTTAAACTGTGGGTGTTGGGGTGGGGGGTGGGGATGAAGGTAGGGAGGGTGAGGGATAGGTGATGGCTTGCTTGATACAGATGGGTTGGGACACTGATAATGATGTGTATATATCGTGCAATAGCTGGTTGGGGGGCACTAGGGAAAGTGGGGAGATGTTGGGGTGGTGATTCTTTAGGGGGTTCTGATTATGCTCCCGATACTGCTGCTGGGCTGGGGCTGGGAGGAGTGGTTGGAGGCTGAGAGCTGCCCTTGCTTATACAGGCAAAGGGTGAAGGGCATAAACAGGTGGGGAGCAGTTGGCGGAAGACTTTGGGATAATAATAATAATGATGATGATGGTATTTGTTAAGCGTTTATTATGTGCCAAGCACTGTTCTAAGCACTGGGGTAGATATAAGGTAATCAGGTCGTCCTACTTGGGGATTACGGTCTTAATCCCCATTTTATAGTTGAGGTAACTGAGGCACAGAGAAGTTAAGTGATTTGCCCAAAGTCACAAGGTTGATAAGTGGCGGAGCAGAATTAGAACCCACGACCTCTGACTCCCAATCCATGCCTTGGGCTTGGAGAAGGTCAGGGCTTGGTTTGGGGGTGACTGCTGGACCTGGAGTTGAGAGTCCTGGGGGGCTGGGACAGATGATACATTAATGACAATGTGGGGCTGCACACAGTAAGAGCTCAATAAATACCACTGAATGAATGAGGTGCATGCTCTGGGCCTGTCCGTCTCTGTGGGCCCCCTGCTTCCACTAGGTCGAGGGCCAGGATGGAGTCCCCCCAGAGTCCAGTGCAGTGCTTTGTGTCCAGTGTGCATTTGTCATGGGGGGGAGGGCAGGGGCTACTCCTGCTGCTGCAGTGCTCAGCCCACTGTTGGGCAGCAGGGAGTGGGCAAGGATCCAGCGCATGTGGGCAGAGACTCTGTCTCTCCCTCAGGGGGCTGCTTCCTGCTTTAGCTCTCTTCTCATTACTCCATCTTCCAGCTAGTTGTGAGGAATAATAACACTCATCTCCATCCAAATCAATCGATGGTATTTATTGAGCACTTGCTGTGTGCAGAGCACTGTCCTATGTCATATTGTGAACTCCCTAAGAGCAGTGATAGTGTCTCATCTGCTGAATCCTCCCAAAAGTTTAGCAGACAACTGAGCTCATCAAATGCCCTTAATGTGAAAGTCTGCTCGCTCCACTGCTCTACACAGTAAATGACAGACCGTAGTTTGGTCCGAGGGGCCAGTCCGTCCACAGATTGAGCCTACTAAGGGCAAGGCCACAGTGACCATGGGGCTGTCTGGTACTGTGAGCCCCTGAGGGCAGGGCTAACACAATCCTGGGCCTGTCAGACAATTAGCACCCCCTTCCTCGTACCCTGAGGGTACAGCTACTGTAACTTTGCTCCTGTTTGACAATGTGAGCCCCCTGAGGGCAGGGCAGGGCCCCTCTTCTCCCCCGACCCAGGCCTGAGTGCTGCTTCAAGAGAAGCAGCATGGTGTAGTGGATAGAGCCCAGGTCTGGGAGTCAGAAGTTTGTGGGTTCATGAGTTCTAATATTCATGGGTTCTAATCCCAGTTCTGCCACTTGTCTGCTGTGTGGCCTTGGACAAGTCACTTCACGTCTCGGTGCCTCAGCGTGGCTCAGTGGAAAGAGCCCGGGCTTTGGAGTCAGAGGTCATGGGTTCGAATCCCGGCTCGGCCACTTGTCAGCTGGGTGACTGTGGGCAAGTCACTTTGCTTCTCTGCGCCTCAGTTCCCTCATCTGTAAAATGGGGATTGACTGTGAGCCCCATGTGGGACAACCTGATTCCCCTGTATCTCCCCCAGCGCTTAGAACAGTGCTCCGCACATAGTAAGCGCTTAACAAATACCAACATTATTATTATTATCTGTAAAATGGGGATTAAGACTGTGAGCCCCATGTGAGACTGGGACTGTGTCCACCCCGATTTGCTTGTATCCACCCCAGTATTTAGTAAAGTGCCTGGCACATAGTAAGTGCTTAATAAATACAGTATTTGTTAGGGCCACCACGACCTTGCACCTGTCTGACATTGTGAGCCCTCCAAAGGCAGGGTTGCCACAACCGTGGGGCTGTCTGACAATGTAAAGCCACCACAACCTGGTGTCTAGCGTGACAGCGTGAATGTGAGCCCCTCGAAGGCAGGGGGACCATGATCATGGGTCTGTGACAGTGTGAGCCCCCAGAGGGCAGGGGCATCATGACTGTGGGCCTATGGGACATGTTGAACCCCTCAAGGGCAGGGGCACCGTGATCATGGGCCTGCCTGAAATGATGAGCTCCTGAAGGCAGGGCCGTTTTGACCTTGTGCCCATCTGACACTGTGAGACCCCCAAGGACAGGGCTGCCACATGAGACAAAAGCATGAGACTTGGCCTAGCAGAGGTGCCACACCAGTGGAAGGGTGGGATGGTATGTTAAGCATCAGAGTCCACCCTCTAGGGACTGTTAGACAGGAAACCTCTTGAGGGCAGGGATTATATCTCCTAATATCTATCCCTGAATTCCTCGGTGCCATGAACCTTCAATACCATATAGCCACCCCTTGGTCTTCCTGCTTGGTCGGTGTCATTGTAATGATAATAATAATAATAATTATGGTATTCGTTAAGTGCTTACTATGTTCCAAGCACTCTTCTAAGCACTGGGATAGATACAAGATTGGACACAGTCGCTGTCCCACATGGGGCTCACAGTCTTAATCCCCATTTCATAGATGAGGTCACCGAGGCACAGAGAAGTTAAGTGACTTGCTCAAAGTTACACAGCTGATAAGTGGCAGAGCTGGGATTAGAACCCCTGACCTCGATTCCCAAGCCTGTACTCTTGCCACGAGGCCATACTGATTGCTCACGGTGACTGACTGTATCCGTATGTACTGTTTGCTTATTTTGATGTCTGTCTCCCCTTCTAGACTATAAGCTCGTTGTGGGCAGGAAATGCGTCTGTTATATTGTACTCTCCCAAATGCTTAGTACAGTGCTCTGCACACTAAGTGTTTAATAAATACGACTGACTGACTATCCCCTATGAACGTCTGGCTCCATTTCCCCATCCCATTTGAAGCTCAGAAAATATAATCATTTTAGATTACACTTCTTCAACTTCTTCAACCACCTAGACCCCTTTCTCACCTTCTTCTCTCCTTCTCTCTGCCCACTCTGATCCTCGGAGACTTCAACATTCACATGGATGTAACCGGTGACTCCTCTGCTGTCCACCTGCTATCGCTCCTCAATTCTGCAGACCTCCTGCTCCACCATACCTTGCCCACTCACCGACTCGGTCACACCCCCGATCTCATCATCTCCTACCGCTGCACTATCTCCTCCCTCACCAATTCTGAAATCCCTCTCTCAGACCATAACCTTCTCACCTGCCTCATCTCTCACACTCTCTCCCCCTGCAAATCTGTACTTCTCCCCCACAGAGACCTCCGCTCTCTTGATCCCATCCATCTCTCCAAAAGCATCTCTTCCCACCTTGCCCCCCATCCTCTGTTCCCACTCTCGATGATTAGGTTACCGCTCTCAACTCCACCCCCTCTACTCATCCCAACTCTCTCGCCCCCCTTTCCCTCCACCACTCTCGCTCCACTAACTCACAGCCCTGGGTCACTGCCTCTGTCCGCCTCCTACGCTCCTATGCTCAAGCTGCTGAGCGCTGCTGGCAAAGGTCCAAGCACCAAACCGACCTTATCCATTTTAAATTTATCCTTTCCTGTCTTAACTCTGCCCTCTCCTCCACCAGACAAAACTTCTTTTCTTCCCTCATTGACACCCATGCCCGTCACCCCCGCCAATTGTTCCGGACCTTTAATTCTCTCCTCAGGCCCCCTGTTCCTCCCTCTCCCCCATCCCTCACCCCCAAAGATCTGGCCACCTACTTCATCACGAAAATTAACACAATCAGGTCTGAGCTCTCCAAAGTCACCCCTCCACCTCCTGCCTCCCCACCCACCCAACTCTCTCCCCACTTTCCCATCCTTCCCTGCAGTATCCTCAGAGGAGATTTCCTCCCTCCTCGCAAGTGCCACCCCCTCCACCTGTGCCTCGGACCCCATTCCAGCTTACCTTATAAAAACCATCGCCCCTTCCCTCCTCCCCTCCTTAACTTCTATTTTTAACCGCTCACTCTCCAATGGCTTCTTCCCCTCTGCCTTCAAACATGCCCATGTTTCCCCCATCCTAAAAAAACCCTCTCTCGACCCCACTTCCCCTTCCAGTTATCGCCCTATCTCCCTACTTCCTTTCCTTTCCAAGCTCCTAGAATGAGTTGTCTACACTCGCTGCCTAGAATTCCTTAACTCCCATTCTCTCCTGGACCCCCTCCAATCTGGCTTCCATCCCCTCCACTCTACTGAGACTGCTCTCTCTAGGGTCACCCATGACCTCCTTCTTGGCAAATCCAATGGCTCCTACTCTATCCTAATCCTCCTTGACCTCTCAGCTGCCATCCCCTTCTCCTCCACACCTTATCTCACCTTGGCTTCACGGACTCCGTCCTCTCCTGGTTCTCCTCTTATCTCTCTGGCCAGTCATTCTTGGTCTCCTTCGCAGGCTCCTCTTCCCCCTCCCCTCTAACTGTTTGGGTTCCCCAAGGGTCAGTTCTTGACCCTCTTCTGTTCTCTATATACACTCACTCCCTTGGTGAACTCATTCGCTCTCACGGCTTCAACTATCATCTCTATTCAGATGACACACAGATCTACATCTCTGCCCCTGTCCTCTCCCCCTCCCTTCAGGCTCGTATCTCCTCCTGCCTCCAAGACATCTCTACCTGGATGTCTGCCCGCCACCTAAAACTCAACATGGCCCAAACTGAGCTCCTCATCTTCCCTCCCAAGCCCTGTCCTCTTCCTGACTTCCCTATCACCGTGGATGGCATAGCCATCCTTCCCATCTCTCAAGCCCGCAACCTCGGTATCATCTTTGACTCGGCTCTCGTTCACCCCAGACATCCAATCCGTCACCAAGACCTGCTGGTCTCACCTTTATAATATCGCCAAGATCCGCCCTTCCCTCTCCACCCAAACGGCTATCTTACTGTTACAGGCTCTCATAATATCCTGGCTGGATTATTGTCATCCTTCTCTCTGATCTCCCTTCCTCCTATCTCTCCCCGCTCCAGTCTATTCTTCATTCTGCTGCCCGGCTCATCTTCCTGCAGACATGCTCTGGGCATGTCACTCCCCTTCTTAAAAACCTCCAGTGGTTGCCTATCAACCTCCACATGAAACAAAAACCTCTCACTCTAGGCTTCAAGGCTCTCCATCACCTTGCCCCCTCGTACCTCTCCTCCCTTCTCTCTTTCTACTGCCCACCCTGCACTCTCTGCTCCTCTGCCGCCCACCTTCTCACCATCCCCCGTTCTCGCCTATCCTGCTGTCGACCCCTGGGCCATGTCCTCCCGTGGTCCTGGAATGCCCTCCCTCCTCACCTCTGCCAAAATAATTCTCTACCCCTCTTCAAAACCCTACTTAGAGTTCACCTCCTCCAAGAGGTCTTCCCAGACTGAGCTTCCCCTTTTCCCTCTGCTCCCTCTGCTGCCCCTCTACCCCCCTCACCTCCCCTCAGCTAAGCCCTCTTTTCCCCCCTTTCCCTCTGCTCCTCCCCCTCTCCCTTTCCCTCCCCTCAGCACTGTGCTCGTTCGCTCAATTGTATATATTTTCATTACCCTATTTATTTTGTTAATGAGATGTAGATTACCTTGATTCTATTCATTGCTATTGTTTTTGTCTGTCTTCCCCGATTAGAGTGTAAGCCCATCAATGGGCAGGGACTGTCTCTGTTGCCAATTTGTGCATTCCAAGTGCTTAGTACAGTGCTCTGCACATAGTAAGTGCTCAATAAATACTACTGAATGAATGAATTACAACTTCTTTGGTTTCAGGATCGTCATCCTCATGCCTCTACTTTTCATAACTTCAACTCATAAGAACCCTTCTGTTGATTGTATCAGCGCTGCATTTTCTGTCATCTTGGTTATGTCTCTATTGCTTTGCTTTGCCGAACTGGATTTCTACTTTTTTTAGGGTATTTGTTAAGTGCTTAACAAGTGTACCAAGCACTATACTGAGAGCTGGGGTAGATATAAGATAATCAGTTTGGATATAGTCCCCGTCCCACATAGAGCTCACATTGTGAGTAGGAGGGAGTAGGATTTAATCCCCTTTTTATAGTTGAGGGAACTGAGGAGCAAAAGCTAAGTGACTTTCCCAAGGTCATGTGGAAGAACTGGAATTAGAACCCAGGTTCTCTCTCACTCCCAGGCCCATGCTTTTGGTTTCAGTGAGCACTCTCTTTGACTTGACTTTCCTCTAGTTTCTCTTGTCCACTGCCCTGCTAGTTCAATGTACAGTTCCTACACCGTGCCCAGTAAAAGCTAGTAGATAAATATTTTGATTTTAGGATAATTGCTCCGACTTGTAGGAATTCTTGCATGCTGACACACAAAGGCACTCAGCCCCCAGGCACCGATATATTGGAGGATAACAGTACCACATATGTTGAAAACCACATTTAAAAAATTCCAATCAGGTTCGTCTCTGTTGACATTTACAGTTAAATAAAAAACACTATCAAAACACAATGTTCCCCAGAAACTGCCTTTTGACTCATTGCTTACTTTGTAAAATAATTAACTATTTAGTATTCTAAGCCTGTGGAAGTCAAATGAGCAGCCAACCATCTTCTGTGCCAACATTCAAACAGAAACTTGATTCTTACAAAAGGATCAGCCTTACTTTCCTTAGAACTAAGGAAAACACCAAAGAGTGTCACAACAAGCTCCACCAGCCAAGAGGCTGGCTTCATTCAAAGGATTCCAAATGTCCTGTTGGCTAAAATGAGATGGGGCTATTATGGATTTTAGAAGCTAGGCCTTTCAGAGTCTCCAGACTGGCTTCAAACTCCATTGAGTCTACATCCTCATAAGCCCTAGCATTGGGTTAGATGGGACAAGATGAAATCTTGTCTTGTCTCATGCCGTTGAGCCGTCTTCGACTCATAGCAACGCCACGGACACAGCTCTCCCAGAACACCCCACTTCCATCTGCGATCATTCTGGTAGGATATCCATAGAGTTTTCTTGGTAAAAATCCTGAAGTGGTTTACCACTGCCTCCTTCCACGCCATAAACCTGAATCTTCGCCCTTGATTCTCTCCCATGCCGCTGCAGCCCAGCACAGGTGAGTTTTGACTTGTAGCAGATTGCCTTCCACTCGCGAGCCACTGCCCAAGCTAGGAATGGAATGGATATTATTGTCTCTGTTGCTGAATTGTACTTTCCAAGCACTTAGCACAGTGCTCTGCACACAGTAAGCGCTCAATAAATGTGATTGATTGAATGAATGAATGAATGAGGCTGCTTGACTCTCTCTCCTGTAGTTGAGACTGGTAGAGTACTGGGAACTCTCCAGGTGTGACTCTGAGAGGGGAAGATGAAGTGTACTTACTCAATTGTGGAAAACGATGCTATAATAATAACTGTGGTATCTAAGTGCTCACTATGTGTCAAGCACTGACCTGGGCGCTGGGGTATTTACTCGATAATCAGATCGGACACAGTCTCTGTCCCACATGGGGTTCACAGTCCAAGTAGGAGGGAGAACGTGTTGTATTGTACTGTGTTGCTGTAGTGTCCTGTCCAAGTGTTTAGTTCCATGCTCTGCACAAAGTAAGTGCTCAGTAAATACGAATGAATGAATGAGCAGGTATTGAACCTCCATTTTACAGATGAAGACACTGTGGCACAGAGAAGTTAAGTGTCTTGTCCAAGATCACTCAGCGGGCACATGGTAGATCCAGGATTAGAACCCAGATCCCTGTGCTACTATAATTGACAATGTAAGATCTGGGCACAGACTTTCTAGCCAGCAACGCGACTGCATAATGTTCACTTTGCATGGAAGTGGTTTAAGTTTATTCAACCAGCGATGTATCGGGACACATATGCATAGTCAGTGGGCTTTTTTTCCAATCAATAGAATTAATTGAGTGCCTACTGTCTGCAGAGCACTGTGCTAAGCACATCAAAGAGTACAACCAGGGGAAAAGCTCAATCTCTATCCATGAAGACCCTATAATCTGATGGGGGCTACACACATTAAATAATTTATAAATAAGAGGAAAAATGGCTCAAATAATATGCTCATGATGGTGGAGCGGCCCATGGAGAATGACAGATGAACTTTAGGCCCGAGACCTCAGGACCAGGAACCTGCACAGAGAAGTCGATTCTATCAATCAGTCAATCAAGGGTGTTGATTGAGCACTTGCTAGTTGCAGAGCACTGTACTAAGAGCTTGGGAGAGTCCAATACAGCAGAATTAGATCGTGTTTCCTGCCTATAAGGATCTTACAGTCTGGAGGGGGAGACAGACATTGATATAAAAAAAAATCTATAATATATAATTATAGATACATATGGAAGTGTTCCAGGGTTGGGCAAATACCAGATGTTCAAAGGTCACAGATCCAAGGTCATAGATTCTAGTGCTGGTGGCTCAATAATAATAATAATAATGGTATTTATTAAAAGCTTACTATGTGCTGAGCACTGTTCTAAGCACTAGGATAAATACAAGGTAATCAGGTTGTCCCACGTGGTGTTTCCACTCTTAATCCCCATTTTACAGATGATGTGAATGAGGCACAGAGAAGTTAAACAGCTTGCCCAAGGTCACCCAGCAGACAAGTGGCGGAGCCGGGATTAGAACCTACGTCCTCTGACTACCAAACCTGTGCTCTTTCCAATAAGCCAAAGGGCTTCTCCAGAATGAAGCACAGGGAGCAGGTGAGCTTGGGAGAAATGGAGAGGGCAACATGGAGTGTAGTAAGTAAGAGAGAGTGGCTGGGTAAGAGCAAGGGAGCTGATGGAGTGCGTTAAAGCCAGTGGTTTGGAGTTTCTGGTAGATGAAAAGATCCTAGAATGGTAACAATTTGCAGATCCACCCATGGAGGAGAGATCAGAGAAGAGGGGGTTGGGATAAGATGCCACAGCTAGGTCCCATGAATAACTGTTTGTTAATGACTAGACAGTTCTTTCAGAAACCTTCCTTCTACCACTTATCAACCACACTAGGGGTTCGATCTCTTACTATGATTTTTGATATTTATTGAGCACCTACTGTGTGCTTTGTGACCCTTCTGACCTCTAAGCCTCCTTAACAAAGATACTGGCATCATTCATCTACAAAGCTTCATGGCAAAACCTATTATAATATTGAACTGTTGGGATATAGAAATATTTTGACATCATTCAAACGTCTGTTATTTTGTAAGAGATTTGCACCGGGCTTAATTGTCACCCTGCCTGAGACAAGCTGGGCTGTGCAGTTCCAGACAAAGGAACAGGAAACAGTGGACTACAAGGCTTTCTCTGTTTCTCTTCCTACATTTGTATTTTTTTAACCCTCCACTCATAAGGTGCTTATTGCTGCAAGCAAGGCAAATTCTGCTGTTACTTGTCATTTTAAACAGAACTTTGAAACCAAAATGCACTGTATTTTAAGCTTGCTTATTTTGGCTTCCTTTATCTTTAATTCAAGATACTTCAGGGTTTTAGCATTTCTAAAGGTCTAAAATCTCAACATCTGAAATAGTTATAAAACAGCAGTGTAATGGTATTGATTAAGCCCTTACTGTCTGCAGAGCAGGATTCAGTAGACAAATAGATGAGTCTTCAAAAATCTCCACTTTTGTGGATTATAGGATTCCTATTGATTTCTATGCAGTAAAGTAGCTGTGAGTCTGTATAGCATGCTGGGATGCAGAAACATAAGAAATCATTGCCTTTTGTATTTAATCTGATCTTCATTAGAAGATGCTGGGTTGAATCTCTTTTTATTGTTGTTATCACTCTAGTCATGGTAGCTTTGTTGTGGCAATAAAAAGCAGGGTAATGGGAAGATTAAGGTGATGGTATACAATTAAGTTAAATACTGGTGTGTATCTTTGAAAGAAAAATATAACTATCATTTACACATATTTAACATTTGAGAAGCCACAGAAAATCCCTGCTCATGAATCACCTCTAAAACAGGCTAGATAAGGAAACTTAACTAATTACCAAAATAAAATAAAACTCCTAAAATGGAGGAAGGCAAGGGGATGCTCAAAGACTATTTGGAAGAGAAAACACAGAGCAGGATGTAGCTCTCAGAGGCAGGACACTTTTCCTCTGGAAAGGGTTACTTCCAGATTCCCTAGCCTCTCACCCCAATCTGATCAGAGGCCTATCAGCCACTGGTGGAAGAATGAACTGTAGTGGCACATTTCTGACCTGTTTACCAGCACTATCACACTAGTTGTAGTCATTAAAACCAGTGCCCTATCACAGTGTAGATCAAAGGCAGGCGGTCAAGTCCGGAAGTTGACAAGTAGATTCGGGAGGAAAGCCCTATTGAATCCCTCTTCCTTTGAACTAACAAATCACCCTATCTAGGTAGGATTTACTAAAGAAGGCGATATGAATTAAGCAAGTCAGCACCTCTTTTGTACTTCTCTGGCCGACTGTAATGCCAAAGAAGAGCTGGACGGAGGCCATGGTGACCCTTTTTTCCCCAGTAAAGTATTTTAAAAGTGTCAATCTGATATATGCCAGACAAAGGGCTCTGAAGACTGAAGCCCTCTATTCATTCAGTAAATGAAGCCAGCTTCTCCACCCCTGTCAGTGTACCACGGCAGCATTCTGGAGGGGATTACCTCGAGGGGTGAGTTGAATTCAATTTCCAATTCCCTTTAGTCTTTGAGCTCTCTGTGCAGATTGCTGACAAGAGTTCACACCAACAGCCTAGACAGGAAGTAAATGGAGCAGTAGCCTTGATGGGTGAATTATTTGTTATCCACAAACTGGGAACTCTGGGCAAAGATTGGGGAATTAGGGGATATGCTTTTAAGTGTATTTGTCGCTTGTATGGCTCTATGAAAGATACCCAATCACTGATTTCAATCAATCCCATCAGTCCATGGCCAGGAGAACAGCACGAGTAAGGCATCAGATGGGGAAGAATGGAGCTTGAGGTGCAGTTAGAAAGGGAGTTCTGGGGAAGAGTGGAAAAGCCGATTCTAGACTGTGAGCCCATTGTTGGGTAGGGATTGTCTCTATTTGTTGCCGAATTGTACTTTACAACCACTTAGTACAGTGCTCTGCACACAGTAAGCACTCAATAAATACAATTGAATGAATGAATGAATGAGCTTCTCCTTAAAATTAAGCAATGGATAGATGCGTGCTGAGCAATGTTGTTTTAAGAAGAGTGACTTATAGGCTGAGGTAGGGGGATTTCTACAAGAATCCATCAATCAATGGTGTTTATTGAGCACTTACTTTGTGCAGAGCACTGTACTAAGCACCTGGGAGAGAGTACAGGGTAACAGAGTTGGTAGAAATGTTGCCTATCCATGAAGAGCTTACAGTCTAGAGGAGACCAAGAAGCATCATAATAATAATAATAATAATGTTGGTATTTGTAAAGCTCTTACTATGTGCAGAGCACTGTTCTAAGCACTGGGGCAGATAAAGGGTAATCAGGTTGTCCCACTTGAGGCTCACAGTTAATCCCCATTTTACAGATGAGGTAACTGAGGCACAGAGAAGTTAAGTGACTTGCCCATGGTCACGCAGCTGACGAGTGGCAGAGCTGGGATCTTCACAGAAGCTCCAGAGTACTTGTGGTCATCCATCTTCTTGGTGAACTAAATGCTTTGTAACATCCTAACATTATCTTCTAAAATCCCTTGATGAAATGGTTGGTACCCTGGCCATAACTGGAATTCTGCCACCTTTCCTATCACTCTCGAATTTCATACCATTTCTACAAACATCCATGCCATAGCTTCCATTGCTTTTCTGGACAGCCTCCCTCCAGATGTCTCATGATCTCTGTTCTCCTTGTTTCTAAATCACCTAAATGTTTCTTTGAATATGATCCCCTAAGTTTTCATGAATCTGCTTTCCAATTAAAGCATCTGTATCCCAAGATCCATTGTGAAGCTATGGTGTTGCACCTGAAGCTTTGGACAAGTTTTCTGTAACAATATATGTGCTAACTGATTAATGTTAAGTCACTGACTTTGAACAACCCATTCGTTTTGGGTATGTCTCATCATTTATTATGGATTCAAGTTGGAAAGGACAGTCTGATTCAAAAATACAAATAGTTTGGCTACCAATAGTCTGGTCAGCACAAGCCTCAGTAGAAAAAGAAACAAATGGAACTTGTCAAATGCTTACCGTGCCAGGACTAAGAAGTGGGGTAGACATAAGTTAATCAGGTCAGACACAGTCCCTGACCTAAATGGGACTCAGTCTAAGTAGGAGGGAGAACAGGTATTGAGTTAAGAATTGAGTTGATTAGGAATTAGGAATATTGAGTTAATTGAGAACTAGTAAGAAGAATTCCAATACTCAATCCAATCTTCCCTTTCTACATAGAGGAGGATAGGTCCAAACCAGGTTTTATTTAATAAACGTCATCATCAGTGATATTAATGTAACACAGTGTGCAAAGCACCATACTAAATGCTCGGGAGAGTACAGTAATAATAATAATAATAATAATAATTGTGGTATTTGTTAAGCACTTACTATGTGCCAAGCACTGCTCTAAGCACTGGGGTAGATACAGGGTAATCAGGTTGTCCCACGTGGGGCTCACAGTCTAAATCCCCATTTTACAGATGAGGTAACTGAGGCCCAGAGAAGTTAAGTGACTTGCCCAGTGTCACAGAGCTGACAAGTGGCGGATGTGGGATTAGAACCATGACCTCTGACTCCCAAGCCCATGCTCTTGCCACTAAACCACACTGCTATATCTGCCCTCAAGGAGTTTTGTAATCTAGTGGTAACCAGATGACCTCTTTCATCTCCCTCTTTCCTGGGAATAAAGCAGAAAGTTTTCTGGGCTTTTTCAGGAAGGATGAAACTTAGTGCTTTACATGGATGGCTTCCTCAGGGTCTGAAGGAGTCAGGGCTTGTCAGAGCTCAGTATGTGGGACCTGTTCTGGAGTCATGCAACTTTTTATGGAGAGCCCCATAGTTTCGGGCCATTAGATTGTAAACTCCTTATAGGCAGGGAGTATATCTTTGGCTTCTGACATACTATCCCAGGTGCTTAGAGCGATGCTTTGCACTCAGTAGATATTCAGTAAATATCATCAATCTATCATCAATCAAGTATGATTATCATGACTGAGGAGCTCTGGAGATTCCTGGGAGCAGATGTGGTAGAAATAATGGAGCTTCCACCTTGTATCTACCCCAGCGCTTAAAACAGTGCTTGGCACATATTAAGGGCTTACCAAATCCCATAATTATTATTATTATTCTACTCCTCAAACCCCCATCTCCTACCTCTCAAGACTCCTGGATCTTGAGGTGACATTTCAGCCACTGATGGAAGGGGCAGTTGGCCAGTTTTCAGGACATTTTAAGTGCTGGAGCTAACAGTTTTCCAAAGTCCCTAACTTGCCTACTGCAAGAAATGATCCAATATGCCAGGGCTATAGTAATATGAATTTCTGCTTAATATTAGATTTAGAATCATTGAGTCATGGGGATCAGATTTTGGGTGTAGGGACGGATTGAATACATCAGAATTTATGAGTAGCAAAGTGTTCAGGTTGAAGACTGCAAAGCCCAAACAATAGTTGAATTGAGATATAAATGATATAATTATTTGGCCTATTACAAATTCAGATGTACTGGTGGCATTTAACAGTACAATGCCGGCTGTGTCAGTGAACATGATTCATAGGCAGTGAATTTGCAGTTCTACTCTCCTCCCTTTCCCCTAAATAGGAAATATTTTTTTTCCTCAAATTCATTTAAAAGTGAAAGAAAAGGCAAAATAAGAGAAATTGCTCTATAAAAACATTAACTGTTGAGTGCTTATGTTTGTGTGTGTATCTTGTCCCCTACCACCAGAACCCCCATCATAGTGCAAGATCCCTGATGGTGATGATGTAGAACCCTGCACTAGGTACTTGGGAGACTGTAAGCTCATTGTGGGTAGGGGATGTGTCTACCAACAGCTATGTTGTACATTCCAAAATACTTAGTGCTTGACATGGGTATGTACTGAATTGTATGCTCTGCACACAGTAAGTGCTCAATAAATAAGATGGATTGATGTTATACAATATATATGCAATAGAAATTGAAGACAGTCCCTGCCCTTAAGGAATTTACAATCTGAGGAGAGAGACAGGTGGACTCAAATTTCAACATACGATCATTAGGGTTAAGGTTCAAGAATTATTGTAAGCAGATGATTGGACCTTAGAGGCCCACACCAAGATGTCATGCAAAAGTCACCAAATCATTTTATCAAATCAGCCAGTCTTTGTGGACTTGCAATAATAAATCTGTCAATCTATAGCTCATTGATTGTGCACTTACTGTGTGAAGAGCACTGTACTAAGTGCTAGGGAGAGTACAACAAGATAGAGTTGGTAGACATGGTAGACCCTAAAGGACTTTAAAATCTAATGTCTTTAAAAAAAACCAAATTGATATACCAGCCTACACAAGAAACCATACATACAACCAAATTTTGTAAGCCACATAATTCTGTTACCTAGGCAGCACACAATGATGGACCCGGAAGAAAAAACTGAAGCAAGAAGGTCAGAACATCCCCTTTGTGAGCTGTGAAAGAGAGTATGGTGGGAGCATCCTGGTATTAACTAAACTATGGTGATGTAGTGCTTGTCCAAACTTCTTGAAGACTGTGAGACTTGGACCTACCTCACACAGATATCACATACAGTTCCTTGAGCAGTTCATTCATTCAATTGTACTTATTGAGCGCTTACTTTATGCAGAGCACTGTACTAAGCACTTGGAAAGTACAATTCGGCAACAAATACAGTCCCTTCCCAACAGGTTCACAGTCTAGAAGGGGTAAGACAGACAAATAACCAAAACAAAGCAAGTGGACAGGCATCAACTGCATCAGTGTAAATAAATAGAATTATAGGTATATACATGTCATATACATGAGCAGCGTGGCTCAGTGGAAAGAGCACAGGCTTTGGAGTCAGGGGTCATGAGTTCGAATCCCAGCTCTGCCACTTGTCAGCTGTGTGACTGTGGGCAAGTCACTTAACTTCTCTGGGCCTCAGTTACCTCATCTGTAAAATGGGGATTAAGACTGAGCCCCACGTGGGACAACCTGATTCCCCTGTGTCTACCCCAGCGCTTAAAACAGTGCTCTGCATATAGTAAGCGCTTAACAAATACCAACATTATTATTATTATTAATAAAATGAATAGAATAATATGTACATATATACACAAGTCCTGTGGAGGGGGGAGGGGAGCAGAGCAGAGGGAGGGAGTAGGAGCGATGGGGAGGGAAGGAGGAGCAGAGGAAAAGGGGGACTCAGTCTGGGAAGGCCTCCTGGTGGAGGCGAGCTTTCAGTAGGGCAATTCCATCAGCATCACTTACAGGCCACACTAAATATCAAATGGCAAGACAAGATCATAAACGGTGAAGTTCTGGAACATAATGAGTCTCCTAGCATCAAAGCCATGCTTACCTCACACTCATACACTGGGTAGAACATGTAAGGAGAATAAACAACAGAGATAGAGGAGAGAGAGAGGAAGAGAGAGATATAATTTTTTATGGTATTTGTTAAGCACTTACTATGTGCCGGGCTTTGTACTAAGTGCTGTGGTAGATCAATCAATCAATGGTATTTATTGAGTGCTTACTATGTGCTAAGCATTGTACTAGATACAAGATAATCAGGTCAGACACAGTCCCACATGGAGCTCACAGTCTTAATCCCCATTTTACAGATGCGGTACCTGAGGCAGAGAGTAGTTAAGTGACTTGCCCAAGGTTACAGAGCAGACAAGTGGCAGGGTTGGGATTAGAACCTAGGTCCTCTGACGCCCAGGTCCAGGCTCTCTCCACGATGCCATGGTGCTTCCCATGAATGAATGAGAATGAGAGAGCATTAGATTTTCAAACTCCTTGGATTTAATTTTCCATTTGAATTGCGGTTTTACTGTTTGACACAGTATTTTTAAAGAAGTCTACAATACACAAAACATTTTATCATTTATCTTTTTCCCTTTTACTGTGAAGTTTACATTCATTAAAACTGTTATATTACCAAATCCCTGATTAAAACAACAAGCAGTGATCAAGCAGTTATTCTCCTCACTATAGCATTAGCACATTTCAACTCCACTCCAGATTTATATGTCTTTGCATTCTGGAAAAAGGGTGCAAATATGCTGGGTTTTTTCCTATAGCAGCTGGGCCAATACAGTTAATTATTTTGTAGGTCAGGGTCTCCATATGATAATCATGTCTTTCACTACAATTCTGAGCTACTTTTAAACTGATCATCCTCTGGATATGGTACTCCTTATAGTGCTTTTTCTAAAGTAACCTTTGATTATTCTAAAGCTCATTATGCTGTTTGGGGTTTATCCTGCCCTTTCCTCCCTCTCCCTCCTGCTGCCTGTCTTTTATCCATTTTACTACTCATTATCACTTCCACAGAGAGTGGGCAGGGCCAGGGAAAGGGGGTGAAATTCAAATCATACAGTGGGTTATCTGTTGGTTGTTTGGGAAACAAAAGTGTTTGCAATGGGTGGCAAAATGAGATTTGGCCATAATTCCTTTATTTATCTAGCATTCAGTAAGTACTACTTATGACTGATGAATTTACTACACTCTGGCTTTACTCTCATCCTAGTCTTCTCTCTCTCAGGCATTATCTCACATTCCTCCCTTGGGGGGGCCCCATTCTCTAATTCTGGAAAAAAAATCCCCAAACTCCTGACCCCAAATCGCCTTTCTGTTACTCTTCAATTCCCTGCTCCCTTTTGTCTAAATTCATTGATCACAGTGTTCTCAACCACAACGCTTTGAATGTTGCCCTCTTCACTCAATTGAAATGGCTTTCACTAGGGTGTCTAATGATCTCATTCCAGCCAGATCCAAAGTCCTCTTTTCTGTTTTACTACAGCCTTCCCTTGTAGCTTTCTTCAATATTGCAGATCCATATTTCTTCTTCAAAACCCTTCCCGGCCTTAGTTTCAAAAATACGGGTCTATACTGGTTCTCCTTCCACTCTTCTTTTTAACCAATTAATGGTATTTATTTAGTGCTTACTGTGTGCTGAAAACTATCTTAAGTTCTTAGGAAAGTACAATAAGTAAGAAAGTTATTACACGTGATCACTGCCCTCAAGAAGCTTAGTCTAGACAGCCAGCCACTAAAATGAATCACAAGTAGGGGAAAATAGCCAAGTTCAAGGATATTATGAGAGAAAAAGTGGGTGAGTATTAAAACACTTTATATATGAGAACTCAAGTGTTTATGGAATTCAGGGGTGGGGGAAATAGGGTAGGGGAGGTGGGGAGGTGTGAGATGAATCAGGGAAGGCTTCCACTCCCATTCCCTAACTCTTCTCCCTCTCTATATGTCAATTAGACAATGGTATTTACTGAGTACTTACTGTGTTCAGAGTACCATACTAAATGCTTGGAAGAGTACTGACTTGACTTCAGCCCACAAGGAGCTTACAGTCTAGTTGGGGAATCAGACAGTAAAATAAATTACACTGTGAGGATCTTTCGAAGCTCTGTTCTAGGTCCTTTGCATTTCGTGCTTTCCATTAAGTCTCTCCTGCTCAGTCATAGGAGCCTCCCATGCCTATATCTCCAGACACAGTTTCCAATGCTGGACCAGTGGACAGACAGGCCGCTCTGGAAGGGGCAGGGGGGATTGAAGTCCACCTCCCCACTCTTCAACCCGGCTTTGGAGTGGTGGCCGGAGTGGGGAAGCCCTTCTCCTTTCCATCAAATCTGGAAAAAGCTTATGGCTCTTTGTTAGACGGGAGCCTCCTCAGGGGGTTGGGGCCCAGGACAATGAATTTATTGTGGGGAACCTGTCAGTTTTTTTGTGGGTGGACTGAGAGAGGCGTTAAAGCGAGAGTTCTGCCCTGAACTCTCCTTTGGGACCAGCCCCACACAGTCCTGGGTATAGAGCCCCCCAGAGAGTTGGACTCCAGAGATCTGCCATCATACTAGTTAGGAGTAGCAGCTCTCTAGAGTTTTGCTCGTCAGGAGGAGCAGATGATTCCAGGATAACTTTCCCAGTTGGCCTTTCCCTAGAGAAGACTATGCCTGCTCACATATTTTCAACTCTCAACTTTATGTCGATGGTCTCTTATCTATATCTCCAGATTGACTTCAGACCTCATTTTTAATCTCGTATGTTTTTATATCTCTGGAACATTTCCACTTAGATGTTCTACCATGGCCTCACACCACCATCCACTCTGTTCCTTACCCTCACCCCCTTGGAACCATTTTCAACTCCTCCCTTTCATTAATCTGTTATAACATACTGCCATTTTTGTCCATAACATTTCATGCATTTGCCCCTTCCCCTCAACTCTGATAGTCTAAACCTTGGCCTAAGTCCATAGTAAACACTTAATCATTAATACCATAAATGATAAATACCATAACTATCTAAAGAAAACTGAAAGGAGGTTTCCCCTCCTCCAATCTCTCAGTTTCAAGATGGATTGGCACCTTTTTGGCTACGTTACAACTAAGCAGGTAAAATCCTTCAAGATGATCCAGTAAATGAATGGTTTATAGCAGCTCCTGATCAGCTGCATTCATAGTTTAAATTACTAGATCACCTCATCTTCTATCCGGGAGGTGGCACGGGGGAAGAGGGAAGCAGGACTTTCCATGAAGCTCTGTAAGAGGAAGGGATTCAAGCTGATAAAGGGCACCAGGATTGGGAAAGGGCTGTGTGTGCCGAGAGCAGATTCTCTACTGTGGTCATGCTTGTGAGTGGTTTCCTCCCAAATCGAAGCAGCTCTGTCCCGACTTTCCCTCCATATCCCCTGGCCCCTGGGAATGCTACCCCTCTGGGGGACAGAGAAGAGAAGGAGGAACTGTGTGGGTGAGGAGGAAGTACGCACAGACACGGTTTCCATGGCTGGAGGAGGGAACAGAGATGCCACTCTGGAAGGGGCAGAGGGAACCAAAGTCCTTCTCCTCACTTTTCTGCTCAGCCTCTGGAATGGTGGCCAGAGTGGGGAAGCCCTTCTTCACCCCTCAAAGCTGAAAAGTGGTTGTGGTTGTCAGAACAGCCCCAGCCCCAAGGTAGAGGAGGAAACACAGGAGCTGGGTTCACCTGCTCCCTTGCAGTGGGCTGGGCCCGCACCCCAGCAAGAGATAAAAAGAAAATCCTTGTGTTCATTTTCTTTGTATTTAAAAAGGCAATGAAGAATAAATCCAGGTCTGACTCTTCTTTTCCCTTTCATGAATAGGCCCACAGGGGCTGCTCCAACCACATAGAGTCTCATCACCTTCTCAGTCCGGCAGCCCCAGGGCCAACAGCGGTCCAGGGCAGGGGTGACACCAGGGCAGAAAACACTAAGGATAGGTAGCCTGTTCCTTCATCCACTCTGGCCTCGGCTACCCCTACATCTGGACAGAGCTGACCCATTCGTTCATTCAGTTGTATTAAGCGCTTAGGAAAGTACAATACAGCTATAAAGAGAGACCATCCCTGTCCACAATGAGCTCATGGTCTAGAGGTGGGGAGACAGACATCAATACAAGTAAACAGGCATCAGTAGACCCAGCCAAGGCTGGCACCGACACCCCCGTTATCCATGCCAGGCCTGCACTTGGGTCTGCATTGCAGCTGCTTAGAGGCACAATGCAGATGGGTGCCGGGCTGGTATCAGATTGCTTCATATGACTGGCAGGTGTCAACCATATGATGCAATTATGACCCAACATGGGACTGCCTCCCCTATGACTGGCAAGTGTCAATCATAAGGGACGCAGCACCATGTTGGGTCATACTTTAATCCCTTCTACTATGGATTGGTAGATATGATAAGATGCTTAGAAGCATTCATAATCCAACTAAGCATCTCTCTTTTTTAATGGTATTTGCTAAGTGCTTACTATGTACAAAAAGTTGTTCTAAGCACTGGGATAGATACAAAGTAATCAGGTTGGACACAGTCTATGTGTCACATAGGGCTCAAAGTCTTAATTTCCATTTTACAGATGAGGGAACTGAGGCTCAGTGAAGTGAAGTGACTTGCCCAAGATCACACAGCAGACAAGTGGCGGAGCAGTGATTAGAATCCAGATCCTTCTGATTCCCAGGCCCATGTTCTTTCCACTAGGCCATGTTGCTTCCCGTGTGTCTCGTAGGCAAATCGCACCCTCATCACAAACCCAGTCTCTCTATACTCTGGTCATTTCTTGTGCAATTTAAATCATCTTTCTGGAGGCCTTCCCCAATTAACTTCTAATCTCCCCAAGAAATATTTCCCACAACAATCACTTTGCACTTCTGCACCATCTATAATTTTTTGGGCTCAAAGACTCCCATAGTGCATCACTAAACATGGTTCCACCTCCCCTATGATTGACATCTGCCAGTCATATGACAATCTGACACCAACCTGGCCCCCACCTCCTCTGGACATGGTGTCACTGTGGCACCATTTCCCTGCCTCCCTCTGTAAGATACTTAGCTTCAGTCCTTCCGTTACATTCACTTCCCATGTAACACCAAACTCCCTCCCGTTTATTGCCCTATTTCAGCCCCAGACCCAACCACAGGAATGAGGACAGAGATAGACTGTGGTAAAATGAAAGCAGATGAAAGCAGCAGCTGTTGCTGTGGGTGCAACTGCCAGTAATAACCTGCTACCCTTACCTTCTTGTTGCCTTCCAAATTTACAAACATCTTGGGAAAGGGTGGAGAGCGAGAAAGAAGGGTGAGTTACTGAGCTAACTACTCTGATAGCAACAGATGATGCTATGAAGAAAGTTCAAACGATCCTGGAGGGTGGAGCCGGGAGGGGATTAGGGAGGCAGAGGAGGGGGTGGTTGAGTTCAGTCTACAGGTGGACAAGAAAGTCTGTAGGAACAGAAAATGGGGAGGGATGAGAGAAGGGGTGCAGTTAGAAGAGATTGGTAGTGCAATTTTTACTTGACACAGGGCCTGGCTGTCACGTTAGAAACGAAACCTGTCAGGTTGGGTGTGTGTCTGCAAGAAAACATTCCCCTACCATCATATCTGTTCAAGATACAGCCACATTTTAGCTGAAAATAACCAAGCTGGCTCTTGGAATAGTCCTGAACTCCAGAAGTTAAATCCATACTGGTATACTTTTTTATCTGTTATTTATCATCATGCATTTTACCCATCAATATGTTTTATGTTGCATGTCTCCCTAGTCTGATGGTAAGGTCCTCAAGGACAGGGACTATGCCTTTTTCTTCTACTGTATATCCCCTTCAGCACCCAGCACAGTGCCTTTTACAAAATATCATTGATGATGATCTTCATTAACCAAATACGGAAAATGACAACACAACTAATCATTCAAGAACATGGTAATCAATCAGTAGTATTTACTGAGGCCCTTGAGGGCATGCATCATGTCTACTCTCCGAAGGACAAAGTTTAGTGCCCTGAAAATGGTAGGTGCTCAATAATTGCCATCGATTAACTAATTGAGTACCTTCTGAAAAGTAGAGTGCCTGAGAGACTCTCATTAACAATCAATCAGTCAATCAATGGTATTTATTGAGTACTTACTGTGTGCAGAACAGGACACAAGCTCTTGGGAGAGCACAATAGAACAAAATTGGTAGATGGGTTCCCTGCCCACCAGGAGCTTAGAGTCTAGAGGGAAAAACCCTCAAGGAGCTTACAATTTAATGGGACATAAAATGCATGTTTTTACATACTTGAAAAGTGTTAAATCTTCTTTTAAGTCAGAGTATGACCTAGCATCAATTTGCATAAAATCTATAATACTGTGTTATCCCCTTTCAATTAACATTAGTGTCCTGCTTTGAATTTGTTTATAAAATTCATGATGACTGGCACAATATGATAATATACTAGAGTTAGCCTTGAATAAAGAGTCATTTTATGAATCATTTTCTATTTTTCATTTTCCAGCTCCAACTGATTTGGGGAAGAATTTGCCCTGGAGATTTTTTATAAAATATTTAATTTGCTACCAAGGCCAAACAAAAATGCAATCAAATTGAATCACTAAAAATAATATTATCAAGCTTACTTTTCCTCAAAGACAGAAAACACAATTTTATTAAACTTTCCCCATCAAATATTATCTGTGTATTAATATTAAAAAGAAAAAAACTGCAAAAGATGTTCATCCACTGGGAAATTTTTCTAGCAATTATAAGCTTTTGGAAGAGATGTACTTAGATTGGAAAGGTTACTCTATCAAAGTGATAACATAACTACTGTTACTCTATAATGCCATTCTGTATGTTTTATGCAACATTAATCTGTCTCATTTGGCTCAAATGAGAGGTTTTATATATCATTTTCTGAGATGAGGTGGTGACCATCATTCCAAAATGAGGCTGAGTTGCAGTTTGTGCCTTGGGATTTGGCCAGTAACTGAAAATCATAGTAGAAGCTCAGAGAAATCTCATAGAAGTGATTTTTTTAAACAATTTTAAACCAGCAATGAGATTTCAGGGTAGGGGAGGAGGGAAGATAGATAAAGAGAAAAAAAAAGGAAATGACATAGCACTTATGTACTTCTAACCACCTTCAGCACTTATGTATAAGTATTCTTTTTACTCAGGGCTCCTGTGGGAGCACAACTGGCAAGGAAGAGAGTCCAAACCACCATCACTATAATCAATCAATCTCCATGCAGCAAACTCCATCGTCACAAGTCAATTATTCATTCAGCTATTTCATCCTGGTCTCCTCAGGCTACTACTCATTGTATGCTTGTCCTTTCTCCTGCACCTCTATGTGTGAATCATTTATTCCTGCCTTTCTCCACATTCAGTTGGAAGCCTATTGTAAACAGAAATTATCTCTTTGGCTTCTGATGTATTCTGATGATGAATTGTACTTTCCAACCACTTAGTACAGTGCTCTACACACAGTAAGCGCTCAATAAATACAAATGAATGAATGAATGTATTCGCTCAAGCACCTGGGAGTTAGAAGGTAATGAGTTCTAAACCTGGCTCTGCCATTTGTCTGCTTTGTGATCTTGGGCAAATCACTTTACTTCTCTGTTCCTCAGTTACCTCCTCCGTAAAATGGGGATTGAGACTGTGAGCCCCACGTGGGGCAGGGACTGTGTCCAACCCAGTTTGCTTGTATTCACCCAGTGCTTAGTACAATACCTGGCACATAGTAAGCACTTAACAAATGCCATAATTATTATTATTACAGTGCCTAGCACAAAGTAAGCACTTAACAAATACCACAATCGCACATTGCTCTGCAAACAGTAGCCACTCAAAAAATACCCCTGATTGATTGATTTAATGATTGGTTTAACAGGCTAGCATAAACTTTGGGAGGCTATATATTATACTAAATCTGTCATCCCTGATAGATTATAAACTCTCTGTGAGTATGGTTTGTGTTTCCTACATCTGCTGCACTTTCCCAAGCACTTGTTGTGTGCCCTGCACCAGGTAGGCTCTCAATAAATACTATAGATTGATTGATTCCACATTTGATTTCTAGGGCATATCCATCTAGCCAAAACATCAAATGGCCAAATAGAATCTCAAATGATGCCCACCTCTACCCTTACCTCAAACAGTTCCCCTGAATTGGAACTTCCTGCCTTCCTGTGTGGGGAGGTCATTCTGACTAGTCCACACTCAGGAAGGGGAAGAGGAACCTTCTCAGGAGCTGTGAGAGCTGTGATGCTGGGAGGGCTGGGCACAGGGAAAACGTGGAACTCTGACTAACACTGGGCACAGGGAGCAATAGGAGATGATCCAGGGTGGGGATTGGGATACCCTGAAGGTTCAGGAATCCAGAGTTTAGGGCTCTGGAGGGAGCTAAGCTCCTGATCCTGAAGGGGAGAAAGGACCAGTAGAATATGAATCCTGTTACTCTTACAGGAAAATACATAGAGACCTTGGAGGTGAATGAATGATGGGGTCAGGAGTGAGGAAATGAAATCTAGGGAAAGGTGGTTAGGACTGGAATTTAGTTATCCTGATTATGGATACTTGCAATACGATACTTGCAATAACAAGTAATAATTATGGATACTTGCAATAACATGTTATTGAGATCTCTGATTTTGGTGTCTACCAGCAGTAAGGCTGGAGGAGAAGCTCCAGATGCCAGGGAGACACATGAACCTGGGAAGCCATGTGATGGGATAAGTCCTTTCTCCATGAGCTGCCAGTAGCCAGACCTGGAAGGGGGGATGGTAGGCTAGTTCCCACAAGGAATCCCCTTGACTTCAGGGAAATGCCAGATGGAGGCAAGGAGTGATGACGGCCACTGGGGTTCGGGAGTTTGCTAGGCAGAGATTCCCAAAGGTGGCTATGTCAGAAAAGGAAGAAATGGAAGGCTATGGGGTCTAGCAGAGGCTAACAGCGGTCTGGGTGCTCCTAAAGTAACTCTGGGGACTAGTTGAGTGATGATTTAGGGCTGACAATCCCCAGTAATGTCACATTCCCACAGTCCAGTGGACCACAGCCCTCCCCACATTCAAAACCTTTCTGAAAGCTCAATTCTAACAACATGACTTCCCTGAATTATTCCCAGTATCCCAAATACCAAGCCCTGAGTAGAGTGCACTACACTCTGAGTGCTCAGTAAACACCATTACTACTGTAAAGGAACCCAGTCAGAGAAGCAACCATGACACACATTTATTATGCAGAACACAAGAAGGGAATAGATGTCAAGAGGCTGCTCTATGGTGCAGGAGCACTGACAAGAAGGACAGAAAACATACTTTAAAGACATAATAAATCCAAACCCCAAATGATAATAATAATAATGTTGGTATTTGTTAAGCGCTTACTATGTGCCGAGCACTGTTCTAAGCGCTGGGGTAGACATAGGGGAATCAGGTTGTCCCACGTGGGGCTCACAGTCTTAATCCCCATTTTACAGATGAGGGAACTGAGGCACAGAGAAGTTAACTGACTCGCCCACAGTCACACAGCCGACAAGTGGCAGAGCTGGGATTCGAACTCATGAGCCCTGACTCCAAAGCCCATGCTCTTTCCACTGAGCCACGCTGCTTCTCTAATGATGTGACCTAACTATGGACAGTTGGAAAGCAGCCGCAGAAGACAAACCAGACAGGTATACAGTGATTAAGAACGAGGCACCTCTTAGAGAAGAGGCTTAAAGAATGGAGCATTCTTTAAGTTTTCTAGTAATGCACCCCCGCAACAAAAAAATTGGTTTCTCATCTACACTCTCTTTGACCATTCTGTTTCAGTTAAATAGCATAAGCACCCCTAAAGTATTTGTATTTGCCAGTGAATGGTACCGGGAAGGGGACTGCTTTGCACTCACAAGCAGGCTCTGAGGTGGATGTCAGCAAGATGTGATTGACTGATCCCAGCTACCATACACATCCCAGCACTGGTCAAATTCCCATTTGGTTCCAGCATCAGGTTCAGTGGTTCTTTGCCACATCGATGTCAATCAAAATGTACATTCTCTATTTAGATGATAGGCTTGATGGAGTGAGGGGTCTAATTGGACTCATCTTTTCTGCCTCAGTGTATTGAAACAGTAGCTTGTTTAGTTCTTTCTCTGTTGGAGCTCCTCAGAAGGAGGTGATAGAGGGATCATATTATCTGGAAGGCAGATGAGTGCGCCCAGGCCTATATCATCATCGGTACTATCTACTGGGTGCTTGGAAACAGACAACGAACAGAGTGAAAGAAGCAATCTGAGCCCCCAGAGAGCATTATTTTCCCATATTTGGAGAACAGGATTCGACGCTGATGAATCTATCCATCAGTAGCATTACCTTCAAACCTTTTTGCATATGTGATCTCTCTCTCTCTTCATCATACTGAAGTCAATATGCTCAATTCAAGATACAGTGAAACAGGTAAAGGGTTTGATTGCTTTTCCACAATGAAAGAAAAAAGCATCTAATGACATAGGCTAGTGGAAATAATACTTTACCAGGAGGCAGGAGATTTGAATTTGGGTCCCAGTCAACAACAACAACAATAATAATAAAACAATAATGATAATAAAGGTATTTGTTAAGTGCTTCTATGTGCCAAGCACTGTATTAAAAACTGGGGTAGATCCAAGATACTCAGGTCCTACATGGGGTTCACAGTCCAAGAAGGAGGGAGAACAGGTATCGAATCCCCATTTTACAGATGAGGGAACTGAGGCACAGAGAACTTTAAGTGACTTACTCAAGGTCACACAGCTGGCATGTGGTGATGTCAGGACTAGAACCCAGGGCCTCTCACTTTCAAACCCTTGCTCTTTCTACTAGGCTATGCTGTTACTTCTTTCCCGGTTCTATGTATGTGATTTCTGTGGGATCCTGGACAAGTACTTTCATGAATGTCTTCATCTCAACTCTTTTTTATCTGGGACTGCAAGGTGCAGTAGTGCATCCTGGAAGGGACAGAGATTAAAGCAACTTTCCTTCTACCCCCATCCTTATGCACCATTTGATGTATGCACCTGCTTCAAATAATAATAAAAATGATGGCATTTATTAAGCGCTTACGATGTACAAAGCACTTTTCTAAGCTCTGGGGGGAATACAAGGTGATCAGGTTGTCCCACGTGCGGCTCATAGTCTTAATCCCCATTTTACAGATGCAGTAACTGAAGCACTGAGAAGTTAAGTGACTTGCCCAAAGTCACACAGCTGACAAGCAGCAGAGCCGGAATTAGAACCCATGACCTCTGACTCGCAAGCCCGTGCTCTTTCCACTGAACCACGCTGCTCCTAATGTGCTTCAAATGCTTCAAATGTGTAAGGCAGCTGCTTCTTTCTCTTTTCTAACAAAATTATTTAACTCATAGCAAGGAAAAGTCACCGGAGAGTGGAGCAGCTGGGTTTGTGTGGATGACAAAGTCACCATCACCCCCAAATTGCAGCAATTGACCTGAAATGAATATACCACACTAAACCATGTCATAATGACCTTGAACTATATACAATGGTGAACACATCTCCTTCCTCTTTCTGGCTCCCTTATGTCCATTCTCCTCATAGAGAAGGAGAGAATTGGACTCAGTAATAATAACCCTCTTCTACCATTTGTGAGGATGAATGACATAATATGTTGAAATGCTCTGAGATCTTTTAGAAGAAAACACAGCAGAATTACTCCTATTATTATTGTGCTTGACTCTTCCCTCTGAGTCTTCCAAAGATCCAACCCTGTTCTCTCTCTTACCTTCCATCTGAAGCATGTTTCAAATGGAAAATGAATGTCAGGACAGCAGTAATCTGCTCTGTCTCCATTCACTGCTTTCAAAGGAAGCTTTTTGAGAAGTGTTGAGAAGGTGACAGAGGTTGCTGGACTGGCAGCAACTCTGTTGGTGATGAAATCAGCCCTAACATATGCCAGTCACTTTACTCCTGGTCCTGGAAACCCCCTGATGTTGCTGTGTATCCTTGGGTACACCTAGCACAAGGATTTCACAAGACGCAGTGTGGTCTAGTGGATAGAGAACGGACCTGGGAGTCATAAGGACCTAGATTCTAATCCTGGCTCTGCCACTTGTCTTCTGTGTGACCTTGGGAAAGTCAGGTAACTTGGTTGTGCCTTACTTTCCTCATCTTTAAAATGGGGATTAGAACTGTGAGTCCCATGTGGGACAGGGATTGTGTCTAACTTTATTAGCTTGCATCTACCCCAGTGTTTAACACAGTGCCTGGCACATAGTAAGCACTTTACAAACACCAAAGCCCTTGCCCCCCACAAAAAAAAAACAAACCCAAAACAAACAAACCTCTTCAGGTTTAGTGAAGTGGAATGTGTTCTCCCATCTCCCACCATTCATGCTTGGACTAGACTGTAAGCTTGCTATGGGCTGGGAACATGTCTACCAACTCAGTTGTATTGTGCTCTTCCAAACACTTAGTACAGTGCTCTGGACACAGTAAGCACTAAATAAATACACTAGATTGATTGATGTCCATGTAGGGGTTAAAACAGGCCTCTCTTTTCCAGGACACTAAATATTATTAGTCATTCAGTAAACAAGTACCTATTGAATGCCTAGAGGTTGATTTTAAAGGCTTAGGCCATTCTGGAAGTTCCTGTTTGTTAAGTCAACTTTTCCTCCTAAATCTCTCTGTAGTCACTCCTGGAAGTTATCCAGCTGATGTAGTATATAGCTACAAAAGGATTTTCAGAAACATTCACTTTGCAACTTCATTGCACTTAATAGTTATTACCACTGGTTTGAGATCAAAGTTTGCACTATTTCATACTCAGGAATTGAAATGCTTTAGGTAATCAGTCCGTAAATCCATTATCTTTGTCTGATTCTAAGAAGAATGGTTCGTCTAAAAGATCTATCAAGTTTTCAGAAAAGAAAAGATTAATCATGAAAAGAAGAAAATGATCATCCAGAGGGCAATAAGGTCAAAGGGTGTATTTCCAAGACTCGGTCTACTAGTCTTCTTGGAAAATATTGGAACTGTAGGCATTAATCTGGCATGTTCACAAGAAAATACTGAGTCCCTAATTGGAGATGGTATAAAATTGAAACCAAAATTGTTCCTAAAACTGCTTTGTTGGGGCTAATTAAGAAATATGTCATTACCATTGGCCAGTAGCAGGGTAGATGGTGTGGGGAGTGGACAAATCAATGTAAACCCTAGTGACTTCCCTCCAATTATTATTAATATTGTTTTATCCCTTAAGCACTTACTCTGTGTCAAGCACTTTTCTTAGCACTGGGGTAGGTGCAAGTTAAGCAGGTCAGACCCAGTTCCTGTCTCATATGAGGCTCACAGTCCAAGTAGGAAGTAGAAGAGGCACTGAATCCCCATTTTACAGATGAGGCAACTGAGATACCGAGAAGTTCAGTGACTTGCCCAAGGTCACACAGCAGGCAACTAGCAAGTCAGGATTAGAACTCAGGTCCTCTGACCCCCAGGCCCACACTCGTTTCACTAGGCCACACTGTTCCAAGGATTTATACACAGGCAAGGGAAAGGATTCAAGACAAGGCTCATGTCTACCAACTCTATTGTCCTGTTCTTTCCCAAGCATTTGATACGGTGCTCTGCACACAGTAAGCGTTCAGAAAATACAACTGAATGATTGATGCTCGATTCCACTGTATGGACAGACACTGAATACCATCCAGTGGTAGGCAAGGCCTCAAGACTCCAGTGATAGTCAGTGCTATTTAGAAGCAGGCCAGCAGTCACACACTGGCAAGTGATTCCTCTACCAAGGCAGCAGCTGCTGGAAAGCTTGCTCCCAACTCTGTCTCCCAGGGCCTAGTGGATAGAGCACGGGCCTGGGAGTCAGAAGGTCATGGGTTCTAATCCCAGCCCTGCCGCTTGTCTGTTGTGTGACCTTGGGCAAGTTGCTTCACTTCTCTGGGCCTCAGTCACCTCATCTGTAAAATGGGGATTGAGACTGTGAGCTCAGTGTGGGGCAGAGACTGTGCCCAACCTGATTTGCTTGTATTCCCACCCAGCACTTAGTACAGTGCCTGGCATATAGTAAGCACTTAACAACTACCCAAATTCTTCTATCATTATTTTTATTATTATCATTATTATGGGTACACAGGGTCCTAAGTCCCCAAGACTGATAATTCATGGGATCCTCCCTTAGGTATCTCAAGCCTTACTTGAAGTTGGGGGCAACTTCAGGAACCTGTGGAGTTCCAAGAACTTCACGTGAATCTGGGCTGCATTCGTCTCAGGTCAGGGCCCACTACAGGGGACTGAGGCACTCCCAGCCCCCCAAAAGGCATCTCTGAAGCAGGCAACACCCAGCCCCTGCCTAGATCCCTCCCTCTCCTCTATCAGGGGTACGTTCCCCTGTATAGAGTGGTCGCTAGAATCCACCCAAAACCCCTGGCCATCTCAGAATACTTCGGGCTGGCCTTTGGGGTTGAGATCCTGACCAACGCACTCCTTGGCCATCCCTGTAGCTGGGGAGCACAGGGGAGCACTACCAGGCTTCATGATAGTTTAGTTTCAATCACTGAATAAAAGTGGTGGTGGTGGTGGTGGTGGTGTGGGGAGTCAGTGCCCCCTCCCGTCACCAGACAGCTCCCAGAAGATCATCACTGCATTCTGGGGCGCTCCCTGGACAATCACAGGGAATTTGGGATTATTTTGAATTTATATGAGTTTATTCTCAAATTTCAGGGTGCTTTATGACATATCACAGTAAATTTCCCAAGCCCATTGATAGATGCGTGATAGACAGCATTAAAGATTGAAATCATTTCCAGTTAATTCCTCTAACCCACCCTGTTATGAAACCCAAAGATCATTATTAAAGTCAGAATGCCACCTGTGACAAGGGTACTAGCAGTCAGTAGAACTTAAAAAATGAAGATAGGGAAAGGCAAATATGCAAGCAATCTTGAGAAGGGTTGATTTCATTGAGCACAGGCTGAGAGAAAATGAAGAGATTTGAAAACCAGAATGGGCCCAGCTAGTGGAAAAGACACTAGCATGGCAAAGGACAATTTTTACCTGCACACTGGGTGCACTGGAGCATTGATGGCACATAAGTCTATTCAGCCCACCCACCTGGAAGGATAAGACCTCAGCAACAGTAGCAACATCTTTAAACATGAAGGACACACACACGTCTGCTAATAATGCATCATGGTTTAGCTCATGATTAGCTCCCTTGGGGTTCAAGAGAATCCTTTGTCAGCCTTAATTAATCCCTAAATAGTGAGCATGGAATTGTCGTTCCCATGTTATGGGTGGGGAACTCACGCCAGGGAGGTAAAGCTACTTGTTCAAGGTCACATTACAGATGGAGATGAAAGGAGAAAAGATTGATTTTAGCTACCACTTCAGCATAAACTACAGGACCACTCCTTTTCTTGCATTGTGTCTCATAAACAAAGAGGTAAAGATCACGGAATACAAAGATTGAATTTTAGTAGATCAGCCACAAGTTATTTCATTTCAAGTATTATTCATATTAGATTGGATCGGCGTCCAGGACTTTTTAATCTCCTATGAATACGTGAATTCCTTTGATTCTTCTCATCTCTTAAATAATCCACAAAAAACTCTCCTTATAAAATGTAGGTATAATTTTGATATTAATAAATTACACTGAAGGGCTGTCACTCTTCTTAAATATGTAAATTAGGAAAAAACATTAAAATAGCAAGGGTGCTTTTTTGATATAAATTATATTTTTCCTTTTCCTTTGTTCAAGTGGAATTTGAAATGGTGGGTTAAAGGATAATTTCTGAGTGCCCTCTGGTGGTATTTTCAAGAAATGACTTTCAGTCTGCTATATTTAATTTCTCAACCTCACAAAAATGGTTGAATTGCTCTAGTGAGAATTTTATACCAATAAAATATTTATCTGTCCATTCTACACCTATACGTTCAAATTATGCCATTTTTGTTCAATTTATTCACGTTATTATGCAGAGATGCACATTTTAAATTCACAATGTGTGTTCATAGTATTTAACATTAATTTCTTTAACATTAATTAACATTAAAGCTGCCTTTACATATTTCTAAATATAATCAAAAAGCTTCCATATTTAAATTTAATTCTTGGGGATTCTCTACTCAAACTACCAGTGCTCTCTCTCTCTCTCTCTCTCTCCCTTTCTCCCTCTGTCCATTTCCCTTTCTCTTGTAATAATAATAATAATTATGGAATTTGTAAAGCGCTTACTATGTGCCAAGCACTGTACTAAGCGCTCAGAATGTACAATTCGGCAACAGATAGAGACAATCCGTGCCCATCAACAGGCTCACACCGCACCACCCCCCATGTAACTATACCGGACCTTGCAGACATTCTCACCCCTCTGCCCGAAGCCTGTCCCTGTCCCTCTTTTGAACAGACCTGGACATAATTATCCTGAAGACTGTCATGCTTTTGTTACTGACCACCTCTGCCTCTTGCAATCTTTGGTAGCTCTGCTATTTGTTTTGAAATGGTGAGTCCCACGGGGCACAAGGAACTGTGCCCAACCTGATTTGCTTGTATCCCGCCCCCCAGCACTTTGTACAGTGCCTAGCACACAGTAAACACTTAACAAATACCACAATTATTACTGAGCATCCATTGAGCACAATGCACCATACTAAGCAACTTGAGAAAATACCACAGAAGCACAAGACACGTTCCCTGCCCTGGGTATTTTCTATTCTTCTTCACCACACCTTTGTAAAACCTTCAGCATTACAATGAGTCAACATTCCAGGTATTGGCCAGGATTGCCCTCTGCTGCCCATGATGACTACCTAATGAAATGTCAGTTCCTGGATATGCTTTCGTTTAGATAGTTCCGTAACTACCTGGCAAATTTCACTTCCTGATGAGATGATTAAACATGGTGTTATGGGATTTGCCTACCAGGTAATAATAATAATGATGATGATGACATTTGTTAAGTGCTTACTATGTGCCAAGCACTGTTCTAAGTGCTGGGGAAGATACAGGGTAATCAGGTTGCCCCACATGGGGCTCACACTTAAAATCCACATTTTACAGATGAGGTAACTGAGGCACAGAGAAGTTAAGCGACTTGCCCAAGGTCATACAGCAGACAAGTGGCTGAACCGGGATTAGAACCCACAACCTCTGACTCCCAAATCCGCACTCTTTCCACTAAGCCATGCTGCTTCTCTAGGCCAAACTCTTTCCTTACCCTGAGAAGCAGCATGGCGCCCCATCCCAGGCCTCCTGTCCCACCGCTACCCCTCATCCCCTTCTCCCCGTCCAGGGCCCCGCCACCTCTTTCCCATCCAAACCCTCCCCTCCCCACGCTATCTCCCCCTCCCCCCTTGCACCCACAGCTACTTTCAAATGTGGCTTCTGGAACCCCCGCTCCATTACAGGTAAACTACCTTTCGTCCATGACCTTTTCCTCTCCCGCTCTCTCTTCCTCCTCGCCCTTTCAGAAACGTGGCTCACTCCCAAAGACACGGTCTCCGCCGCTGCTCTCTCCAGTGAAGGCCTCTCCTTCTCCCACTCCCCCAGACTTTACCAGTGCTACCCCTCTTCGCCCTCCCCCTACTTTCCCCCCCGACCAAACCCCCTCCTCACCCCCTCGCCCCTTCCATCTTCCCCACCCACGCCCCATCCCAGTCCTCCGGTCCCACCGCTACCCCTCATCCCCCTCTCCCCGTCCAGGGTCCCGCTACCTCCTTCCCATCCAAACCCTCCCCTCCCCTCGCTCTCCCCCCCTCCCCCCTTGCACCCACAGCTACTTTCAAGTGTGGCCTCTGGAACCCCCGCTCCATTACAGTTAAACTACCTTTCGTCCATGACCTTTTCCTCTCCCACTCTCTCGTCCTCCTCGCCCTTTCAGAAACGTGGCTCACTCCCAAAGACACGGTCTCCGCCGCTGCTCTCTCCAGCAGAGGCCTCTGCTTCTCCCACTTCCCCAGACTCACCGGTAAGGGAGGAGATGTCGGCTTCCTCCTCTCACCCCGTTGCCGCTTTCGCACTATCCCTCCTCCTCCCTCCCTCTCCTTCCCCTCCTTCAAAGCCCATATCATTCGCCTCTACCACCCTCTCCAGATACTTGTCGCTGTCATCTACCGCCCTCCTGGTCCCACCTCCAACTTCTTCAACCACCTGGACCCCTTTCTCACCTTCCTTCTCTCCTTCTCTCTGCCCAGTCTGATCCTCGGAGACTTCAACATCCATATGGATGTACCCGATGACTCCTCTGCCGCCCGCCTGCTATCCCTCCTCGACTCTGCCGACCTCCTGCTCCACCATACCGCGCCCACTGACTGACTCAGTCACACCCTCGATCTCATCATCTCCTACCGCTGCACTATCTCCTCCCTCACCAACTCTGAAATCCCTCTCTCTGACCATCACCTTCTCACCTGCCTCATCTCTCACACTCCCTCCCCCTGCAAATCTTTGCTACTGCCCCACAGAGACCTCCGCTCTCTTGATCCCATCCGTCTTTCCAAAAGCATCTCTCCTCACCTTGCCGCCCTGTCCTCACTTCTCACTCTCGATGATCAGGTCTCCGCTCTCAACTCCACCCTCTCTACTCATCTCAACTCTCTTGCCCCCCTTTCCCTTCGCCGCTCTCACTCCACTAACCACAGCCCTGGATCACCTCCTCTGTCCACCTCCTACGCTCCTATGCTCGAGCTGCTGAGCGCTGCTGGCGAAAGTCCAAGCACCAAGCCGACCTCACACACTTCAAATTTATCCTTTCCTGCCTTAACTCTGCCCTCTCCTCCGCCAGGCAAATCTTCTTCTCCTCCCTCATCGACACCCATGCCCGTCACCCCCGCCAATTGTTCCGGACCTTTAACTCTCTCCTTAGGCCCCCTGTTCCTCCCCCTCCCCGATCTCTCACCCCCAATGATCTGGCCACATACTTCATCACAAAATCAACACAATCAGGTCTGAGCTCCCCAAAGTCACCCCTCCACCTCTCCCCTCCCACCCCACCAACCCTCTCCCCTACTTTTCCATCCTTCCCTGCAGTATCCTCAGAGGAGATCTCCTCCCTTCTCACAAGTGCCACCCCCTCCACCAGTGCCTCGGACCCCATTCCCTCTCACCTTATTAAAAACATCGCCCCTGCCCTCCTCCCATCCTTAACTTCTATTTTTAACCACTCAATCTCCAATGGCTCCTTCCCCTCTGCCTTCAAGCATGCCCACGTCTCCCCCATCCTAAAAAAACCCGCTCTTGACCCCACTTCCCCCTCCAGTTATCGCCCTATCTCCCTACTACCCTTCCTTTCCAAAATCCTAGAACGAGTCGTCTACAATCGCTGCTTAGAATTCCTTAACTCCCATTCTCTCCTGGACCCCCTCCAATCTGGCTTCCGTCCCCTCTACTCTACCGAGCCTGCTCTCTCTAAGGTCACCCATGACCTCCTTCTTGCCAAATCCAATGGCTCCTACTCCATTCTAATCCTCCTTGACCTCTCTGCTGCCTTTGACACTGTCAACCATCCCCTCCTCCTCCATACCTTATCTCACCTTGGTTTCACGGACTCCATCCTCTCCTGATTCTCCTCTTATCTCTCTGGCTGGTCATTCTCGGTCTCCTTCGCAGGCACCTCCTCCCCCTCCCATCCTTTAACTGTTGGAGTTCCTCAAGGGTCAGTTCTTGGCCCTCTTCTGTTCTCCATTTACACTCACTCCCTTGGTGAACTCATTTGCTCTCACGGCTTTGACTACCATCTCTACGCAGATGACACGCAGATCCACATCTCTGCCCCTGTCCTCTCCCCCTCCCTTCAGGCTCGCATCTCCTCCTGCCTCCAGGATGTCTCCACCTGGATGTCGGCC
The DNA here is from genome assembly GCF_004115215.2 of Ornithorhynchus anatinus. Taxonomy (NCBI): domain Eukaryota; kingdom Metazoa; phylum Chordata; class Mammalia; order Monotremata; family Ornithorhynchidae; genus Ornithorhynchus; species Ornithorhynchus anatinus. The sequence continues at coordinate 100,988,257 of NC_041749.1, forward strand.
CGCCACCTAAAACTCAACATGAGCAAGACTGAGCTCCTCATCTTCCCTCCCAAACCCGGTCCTCTCCCAGACTTCTCTATCACCGTGGATGGCACGACCATCCTTCCCGTCTCTCAGGCCCGCAATCTCAGTGTCATCCTTGACTTGTCTCTCTCGTTCACCCCACACATCCTATCCGTTACCAAGTCCTGCCGGTTTCACCTTTACAATATCGCCAAGATCCGCCCTTTCCTCTCCACCCAAACGGCTACCTTACTGCTACGGGCTCTCGTTATATCCCGGCTAGACTACTGTGTCAGCCTTCTCTCTGATCTCCCTTCCTCCTCTCTCGCCCCGCTCCTGTCTATTCATCACTCTGCTGCCCAGCTCATCTTCCTGCAGAAACGATCTGGGCATGTCACTCCCCTTCTTAAACACCTCCAGTGGTTGCCTATCAACCTCCGCTCCAAACAAAAACTCCTCACTCTAGGCTTCAAGGCTCTACATCACCTTGCCCCTTCCTACCTCTCCTCCCTTCTCTCTTTCTACTGCCCACCCCGCATGCTCCGCTTTTCTGCCGCCCACCTCCTCACCGTCCCTCGGTCTCGCCTATCCCGCCATCGACCCCTGGGCCACGTCCTTTCGCGGTCCTGGAATGCCCTCCCTCCTCACCTCCGCCAGGCTAATTTTCTTCCCCTCTTCAAAACCCTACTTAAAACTCACCTTCTCCAAGAGTCCTTCCCAGACTGAGCTCCCCTTCTCCCTCTACTCCCTCTACCGCCCCCGCTTCACCTCTCCGCAGCTTAACCCTCTTTTCCCCCCATTTCTCTCTGCTCCTCCCCCTCTCCCTTCCCATCCCCTCAGCACTGTACTCGTCTGCTCAACTGTATATATTTTCATTACCCTATTCATTTTGTTAATGAAACGTACATCGCCTTGATTCTATTTAGTTGCCATTGTTTTTACGAGATGTTCTTCCCCTTGACTCTATTTATTGCCATTGTTCTTGTCTGTTTGTCTCCCCCGATTAGACTGTAAGCCCGTCAAACGGCAGAGACTCTCTCTATCTGTTGCCTACTTGTTCATTCCAAGCGCTTAGTACAGTGCTCTGCACATAGTAAGCGCTCAATAAATACTATTGAATGAATGAATGAATGAATAGTGGAGAGAGCATGGGCCTTGGTGTCAGAAGGACCTGAATCCTAAACCCGACTCTACCACTTCTCTGTTTTGTGACCTTGGGCAAGTCACTTAACTACTCTATGCCTCAGTTACCTCATCTGTAAAATGGGAATTAAGACTGCCAGCCTCATCTGGGACATGGACTGTGTCCAACCTGACTAGCTGGTATCTACTTCAGCGCTTACTACACTATCTGGCTCATAGTAAACACTTCACAAATACTCCAAAAAAACCCAAAAAACCCTCATTGATCTCAACTTTCCTGCTCCACCTCCATTTCCACCTCTTCCCAATGCACACCCCCCCCAGCACCTTTTCTTTCAATCAATCAATCGATCAATGTTATTTATTGGGCACTTACTGTCTGCAGAATACTGTACCAAGCACTCGGATAAGTACAATACAATAGGGTTAGTAGACAAGATCTCTGTCATTTATCAGTGGTAGTTATTGAGACTCTACCAAGTGCAAAGTTCTGTACTAAGCACTTAGAAGAACAATAGAGTTGGTACATATGATCCCTGCCCATAAGGAATTTACAGTCTAACAGGGGAGGAAGACATTAAAATGAATTACAGTTAGGGAAAGCATCTGATTATAAGATTGTGTACATAAATTCTGTGGGGGCAGGGTGTTAGGGTGAGTACCTAAGGATTTAGGAGGTGGGATTAAGGGCATAAGTGATGCAGTAGGGAGGGACTGCATGGAAAGAGCCCAAGCCTGGAAGTCAGAGACTTTTGGTTCTAATCCTGGCTCTGCCATTTACCTGCTGTGTGATCTTGGACAAGTCGCTTAACTTCTCTGTACCTCACTTCCCTCTTTTGAAAATGGGGATACAATACCTGTTCTCTCTCCTACTTTTTCTGTGAAGCTCATGTGGGGCCTGATTACCCTGTATCTACCCCAGAGCTTAGAACAGTATTTGGCACATAGTAAGGGCTTAACAAATGCCATAATAATAATAATTATTATTAATAATAATAATAATGAATACAGTGGGGAGATGAGACGTTAGTCAGGGAAGGTTCTTGTGGCCAGATGTGACTTTAGTAGGGCTTTAAAGATGGGGAGAGGGAGAATGTGAACAAGGGGTTGGCAGCAAGAGAAATGAGATGGTTTTGAGAGGAGCAAAGTTTGCAGGCTGGGTTGTGTTGGGAGAGGAGCAAGGATACGATATGGTTGCTGTCAGCAACACCAACCACTTCTCTGGCTTAGAGCCTCCAATTCCTGGGGTTTCAAAACTGGAAGGATGGGGCCAGACCAGGCCAGGATGGGGATAGGCAGCAGCAAGCCCCTCCCAGGCCTCGTTCCCCACTGTTGCCTGCCCTCCACGGATTCTGAAAATGCCTTTGTCAATGACTGATATCATATGACCTTGAAGATAAAAGCAGAAACCTACAATGTGGAAAAAAAATTCATAATTCACCTTTTCCAATTTTAGTCCCCTAAAATTATGCCAAAAACACAGTTCTCTAAACTTCTGATGGACTGCCATAAGGGCAGCTAATTCCATGTTACACACTTGATTCAAGCTTCATTGACTTCAAGACTCTAATCACCAGTTTTCTTTATGGATGAATTAGTTGCCTGTGTGATTTAGTCTGATTGATTGTCATCAAGGCACAACATTTACAGAGGAAAGAGTCAGTGGAATGAAATTACAGCAGTGGATTTCCTGCCTTTAGTATATCATGCACATCAGGTTCATGTTAGATGTTAGGAAAGCTATTACTCCAATATTCTCTCACCTAGCGCCCCGATGGAACTGTTCTGAACAGAGAGCCCTGCACCTGTTTCAATTCCATGATGGCGCTAGAGCAAGATGTAAGGCCCCAAGGTATTATTGGGTAGTCATAACCTGAGATACACCTGTAGGGGTAATTAATGATTCTAGATCAATTTGCAAAATGCACAGGCAGTGGCTCAGGGGATACCAATATTAGAGAGTCACTGACTGCACAGTTGTGAAGTTCAATCAGGTGATTGACCTATAGCAACCCTAGCTTCCCAATTCTGCTGTCATCCCTGGTACTAACAAATTATATTATGATCATCATAGCAACATGGCCTAATGGAAATAACATGGATTTGGGAGTCAGAAGACCTGGGTTCTAATCCCAGTCCACCACTTGCCTGCTGTGTGATATTGGGCAAGTCACTTCACTTCTCTGTGCCTCAGTTACCTCATCTGTAAAATGGGGATTAACTGTGAGCCTCACGTGGGACAACCTGATGACCCCGCATCTACCCCAGTGCTCTGCACATAGTAAGTGTTTAACAAATACTAACATTATTATTATTATTACTTAGCTTCTCTGGACCTCAGTTCCCTCATCTGTACAAGGGCGATAAAGTACCAATCCTCCCTCCTACTGTGACTGTGAGTGCCATATGGGATAGGGACTATGTCCAACCTGATTGTCTTGTGTCCAACCCCAGGGATTAGTACAATACCTAACAGATAGTAAGTGCTTAGGAAATACCATTAAAATGCCACAATTATGATCATTATTATTATGAAGAGTCATGAAGAAAGATACTTGAATAAGCTGCACCAGATATGGTTGATGGTGAGAGAATGTACACTCAGTTCTCCTTTAAGTGAAGGTTACGTTCTTGACAAACCTACAATTAGGACATCTTGCAATATAGCATTTACATCTTAACTGACACCCCAATCAGTCATATTTATTGAGCACTTACTGTGTGCAGAGCATTGTATTAAGAGCTTGAGAGAGTACAATATAACAGAATAGATAGACATGTTCCCTGCCCTTAAAGAGCTTACAGATGCATGTGCACAATTGTCTCTTCCAATATGATCCCCAGATATTGAAGGGTGTTGCCTAATTCTCTAACAGCAGTCTCTATTAATAATAAGGATGATGATGGTATTTGTTAAGTGCTTACTATGTGCCAAGGACAGTTCTAAGCGCTGGGGTAGATACAAGGTAGTCAGGTTGTCCCACGTGGGGCTCACAGTATTACTCCCCATTTTCCACATGAGGTAACTGAGGCCCAAACAAGTGAAATGACTTGCCCAAGGTCACACAGCAGACAAGTGGCAGAGTCAGGATTAGAACCCATGACCTTCTGAGTCCCAGGCCCATGCTCTAACCACTACACCATACTGCAGTCTATCTAAAACGTGTATTGAAAATATACGTTGTACACATTATAGGACAACTTGGTGTCCTGTGAAAAGGTCACTTGAAACCAGCCCCTCTGAATTCATTCCCTGTAACACCTCTTGGGGAACCTAACACAAGTCAGTCTTTTCTGCTTCAACCCAGGAATCTGATATCTGTGAATCATTTTCACAACCTTCTAACATTAGGACATTTGCCTAGTATGCCCCACTCCAATTAGAAAGCTTTCCAAATCGAACATTGAATCTAGAAGAAGTTGAGAAGCAGCATGACCTAGTAGAAAGAGTACAGGCCAGGGAATCAGAAGACCTGGGTTCTAATCCCAGTTCTGCCAGTTGTCTGCTGTCTGTTCTGTCCTCATTTACCTAATCTATAAAATGTGGATTAAGACTGTGAGCCCCATGTGGGACAGAAACTGTGTCCAACCGAATTATCTTGTTATCCCAGTGCTTACTACAGTGCCTACCACACAGTAAGCAGCACCTAACAAATATCAGTTTTTTTTTAAAAAAAAGATGTGATTCTGACATACTTGAAAGTAGGCAGATGGGAGGGTGTGAGCAAGAAGTCAGCAGAGGGAGAGATGAAAATAAGGAATATTGACTAGATTGACTTGAGAGGAGACTTGACATGTGATCTGGGGTGTAGTGGGAGAAGAACAAGCCTAAGTAGGTGGGTGAAAGAGGGTTGAGTGCCTTAAAGCCAGTAGACTGAGAACCATTTGTGGATAGGGATTGTCTCTTTATCTGCTGTATTGTACTTTCCAAGCACTTAGTACAGTGTTCTGCACACAGTAAACGTTCAATAAATACGACTGAATGAATGAATGAATGAAAAGTGAAGAGGAATGGGTAACCACTGGAGGTTTTTGAGGAGTGAGGGGAAGTGCAGATTGTTGTTTTATGAAAAAAGGTCTGAGGTATGACTGGGGACTGGAGGAACTGGAGATAAAGAGGCTAGCAAGGTTCTCTGACTCCCTGGCCTGTGCTCTTTCTACTGGGTCACGCTGCTTCTCAACAACTTCTAGATTCAGTGTTCGGTTTGGGAAGCATTGCAGTAGACACGTTATAATGTGACAAGTGCACAGACCAGCATGAGGCAGATTGGTTGGAGAGGAAGGTGTGGATGTTGGAGATATTGTGGAGGAAGAAACGACAGAATTTCATTACAGACTGAATATTGGGGTTGAAGGAGAAAGAAGGTCAAAGATGATGTCAAGGTTGTGAACTTTAGAAACGGGACGATAGTGGTGTTGTCAACTGTGATGGCAAAGTTAGGGGGAAAACAGGATTTGGGAGAGAAGATGAGAAGTTCAGATTTTGGATATGTTATAGAGCAAATAGTCATTTCTTTTGAGTGCTTACTATGTGCTGAGCACTGTACTAAGTCTTGGGAGAGTACAGTACAACAGAATATGTTGAACTTCAGGTGCCAGTGTCACATCCAGGTAGAAAAGTCCTGGAAGCAGGAGAAGATATGACATTCCAGAAAAGGAAAGAGGTCAGGGCAAGCAAGATAGATTTGGGAATTAGATGAGCTCCCTAAGGGAGTGGATGTAGATGGAGAATAAAAGGGGACCGAGAACTGAATCCTGAGGGACTCCCACAGTTAAGTGGTGAAAAGCAGAGGAAGAGCGGGTGAAAGAGACTGAGAAGGGTGAGTCAGAGTGGTAGGAGAATTTGGAAAGACTGTGTCAGAAAAACCCCTTCCAAGAGCAGGAGTTGCAGGGACAAAACTTGTGGTGTGAATGACACTGAACAAACCACTATCACTATAATCAATTCTTTCACCCAAGTTCTCAGGATGGAGGCTTATCTATTGCCCACTACAAGAGACTTCATCAAATAGTGAATTAAGAAAATGGTTAAAATAAGTTATTGAATCCCAGTTTTAAAGGCAAGAGAGTAATGGACTGCATGACAAGATTGAATAAAAACATATGCTGTGATTGATATCAAATAGAAGGAAGAACATGAAATGGATTTAAAATCTTAGAGTGGCTGCTGGAGGAAAATATCTTCTGTACTGCAAATACCTCTGAATCAGCACAACTGAGGCAGGCCTCAAAAGAAAGCTGCAGTCAAAATGACAAGGTTAAGATAACAAAACAATTCTTTTGTAAGGCACAGGAGGCTGCCTGCCTTTTTCTGAAAAGCCTCCAGTGTGTGCTTCAGTCACTAGAGCTAACATTTTCTGCTTTGCTGTCTCCATTTAGGGTGGGGGTTTTGATCCTGGAGCCTGCATTTGGTTACCAGAGAATTTGGATATGGTCATGAGCAGGGCTGGATTACCGCAGGGACTCAAGGGGATGGAGTCCAGGGGTTCCAGGCCCCCCCAACCCCACCCCGACACACACACACACACACACACACACTACATGGCCCCTAGCCACATAAACTTCCCCTGCTTCTGCAGTTCCCACCCACGCCCAAAACTCTCTCAGGCATTGCTGGATGGATTTCCCCTCAGTCCTTTCCCCTCCCACAGTGGAAGTCCCTCCCCTCCCTTCAGCTCTGGCCCACAGCCAGAGAAAGGGAACAGATCACTGTGGGAGCTGAAGTGCTCAGCCACCCAGGAGCCCCAGCCCCAGCTAATTTGGCTCAGGAAACCCTGGGGTTCATCTTGGGCAAGTTGGGAAGGGGAGAGAGAGGTCCTCGACCTGGGGAGGTTGGGGGGAGAACTCCTTTATCTGCAGGGAGAGAAGGGATAGAGGATCAGCCCCTCACCTGTCCTCTCCTTTCCTTCACCTGTTTCCCCAGAAACCCTTGACTGTGAGGGAGCTACCCCTGGTGGAGTTTTACCAGTTGCAGATCCTAGAGAGCATCTGCCTTGGGGGCCATCATGTTAACAGCCCCATAATTGATGGGGGATTAGTGATTATTAAGGGGAGTGGTGGCCTCAGGCATGCACAGCCCTCTCAGCACAATCAGTTCCCACTGGGCACTGCACACACACATCACTACATCCTCTCCCCCTCCACCACCTCCAATCCCTGACAAGGAGCTTATCCACAGGGCAGGGCAATAATTTGGGGTCGTGGGAGATGTAACCTTGGTGTAATGATGTCATTAGGAGCCCTGTAAAAGCCATTAGATTTGGGGTCCATGGCAGGAGTGGGGGGTACTAACAAGGCTTTGGCCACAAACCCTGAGCACCACAAGCCCAAGGGGCCTTCACGGTGCTGTCAGGGGGAAGGAGCGTCAAGAGATAGAGTCAGAGGGAGGGGGAGGAAGCAGTGGGAAGAAATAAGACAGTCCTAGCATTGGGAGGAAGGGAGACTGGAAGTAGGGCAAAACAGGGGTGTTGGGGATGATGCACAGTATCTCCGCTAGGTGAAAACACATCACACAGCTGCAAGCCTTCCGGGGGTCTCACTTCCCTACAGACACTCACTGCCTAACTCCTGGACAGGATTTTGTTGCCGAATTGTACTTTCCAAGAGCTCGGGTACAGTACTCTGCACACAGTAAGTGCTCAATAAATACGGTTGAATGAATGAATGAATTTAAAATGTATACGAAAGGCCAGTTTTTGCACCTTTCTCCTCTGCAAGTCTCTTAGATTACAATATTCCAGACCATGAGTGCGTTGTACTGGTTGCCCAACAAAATATTGTAAGCCCATCTTGCTTCCTGATTGTGGTTAGGGACAAGAAGGAGCTGTGAATAATAATGATGGTGATATTTGTTAAGCGCTTTCTATGTGCAAAGCACTGTTCTAAGCGCTGGGGGGATACAATGTGATCAGGTTGTCCCGCATGGGGCTCACAGTTTTTAATCCCCATTTTACAGATGAGGTAACTGAGGCACAGAGAAGTTAAATGATTTGCCCAAAATCACACAGCTGGCAAGCGGCAGAGCGGGATTAGAACCCATGACCTCTGACTCCCAAGTCCAGGCGCTTTCCACTGAGCCATGCTGCTTCTCTATTAGCAAGCAAGTGCATGAGGGGATCACTCCTGCACTAGAGGCTTTCACATGGGCTGCAGATAGCTATGACCTGTTCTACAGGCCCTGGGTCACTCTTCACTACCCCAACCACTATGAAGTAAAGAAGACAGATGGCAGGAGAGGAAAGGCAAGGACTGATAAGAATCGATCAATCAATTCATGGTATTTACTGAGCCCTTAATGGGCACTGAGCACCATACTAAGTGCTCGAGAGAATACGGTACAACGGAGATCGGTCATAGACACATCCTCTGCCCATTCATTCAATTGTATTTGAGTGCTTACTGTGTGAAGAGCACTGTACTAAGCACATGGAAAGTACAATTCGGTAGCAGATAGAGACAATCCCTAGACATTTGGTCATGAGCTCCGGGACTCTCTCGGCCGCTAGCCGCTTAACTTTGAGTTTGATCGGGTCGGGTCGGGTCGACCCCCGACCCTGGTCATCGCCTGCTTATTAACACTATTGTATTGTATCATACTGTACCATGTTGCTATATTACCAATTTCTCTTGTTATTGTTTATTGTCGTCAGTGCTGCCACCCACCACTCTGGCCTCACCGGCCGCTTGACTTTGAGTTTGATCAAGTCGGTCCTTAATCAAGCCTACCCGCGACCCTGGTCATTGCCTGCTTATTAACACTATTGTATTGTATCATACTGTATCATGTTGCTATATTACCGATTTGGTTTGTTACTGTTTATTGTTGTCAGTGCTGCCACCCACCTCTCTGGCCTCACCATGTCCCTCCTCCCGCCCGCCCCTTCCTATCATCCCCTTCCCCTTCCCCTCTCTCGCTCAGCTCTTTCCTGCTCTCTCCTCTGCCTCCTCCCCCCCTCCCCTCCCCCACCCTAGAACCCCACTTTACCAGCGCTACCCCTCTTCGCCCTCCCCCTACTTTCCCCCCCGACCAAACCCCCTCCTCACCCCCTCGCCCCTTCCATCTTCCCCACCCACGCCCCATCCCAGTCCTCCGGTCCCACCGCTACCCCTCATCCCCCTCTCCCCGTCCAGGGTCCCGCTACCTCCTTCCCATCCAAACCCTCCCCTCCCCTCGCTCTCCCCCCCTCCCCCCTTGCACCCACAGCTACTTTCAAGTGTGGCCTCTGGAACCCCCGCTCCATTACAGTTAAACTACCTTTCGTCCATGACCTTTTCCTCTCCCACTCTCTCGTCCTCCTCGCCCTTTCAGAAACGTGGCTCACTCCCAAAGACACGGTCTCCGCCGCTGCTCTCTCCAGCAGAGGCCTCTGCTTCTCCCACTTCCCCAGACTCACCGGTAAGGGAGGAGATGTCGGCTTCCTCCTCTCACCCCGTTGCCGCTTTCGCACTATCCCTCCTCCTCCCTCCCTCTCCTTCCCCTCCTTCAAAGCCCATATCATTCGCCTCTACCACCCTCTCCAGATACTTGTCGCTGTCATCTACCGCCCTCCTGGTCCCACCTCCAACTTCTTCAACCACCTGGACCCCTTTCTCACCTTCCTTCTCTCCTTCTCTCTGCCCAGTCTGATCCTCGGAGACTTCAACATCCATATGGATGTACCCGATGACTCCTCTGCCGCCCGCCTGCTATCCCTCCTCGACTCTGCCGACCTCCTGCTCCACCATACCGCGCCCACTGACTGACTCAGTCACACCCTCGATCTCATCAACTCCTACCGCTGCACTATCTCCTCCCTCACCAACTCTGAAATCCCTCTCTCTGACCATCACCTTCTCACCTGCCTCATCTCTCACACTCCCTCCCCCTGCAAATCTTTGCTACTGCCCCACAGAGACCTCCGCTCTCTTGATCCCATCCGTCTTTCCAAAAGCATCTCTCCTCACCTTGCCGCCCTGTCCTCACTTCTCACTCTCGATGATCAGGTCTCCGCTCTCAACTCCACCCTCTCTACTCATCTCAACTCTCTTGCCCCCCTTTCCCTTCGCCGCTCTCACTCCACTAACCACAGCCCTGGATCACCTCCTCTGTCCACCTCCTACACTCCTATGCTTGAGCTGCTGAGCGCTGCTGGCGAAAGTCCAAGCACCAAGCCGACCTCACACACTTCAAATTTATCCTTTCCTGCCTTAACTCTGCCCTCTCCTCCGCCAGGCAAAACGTCTTCTCCTCCCTCATCGACACCCATGCCCGTCACCCCCGCCAATTGTTCCGGACCTTTAACTCTTTCCTTAGGCGCCCTGTTCCTCCCCCTCCCCCATCTCTCACCCCCAGTGATCTGGCCACCTACTTCATCACAAAATCAACACAATCAGGTCTGAGCTCCCCAAAGTCACCCCTCCGCCTCTCCCCTCCCCGCCACCAACCCTCTCCCCTACTTTTCCATCCTTCCCTGCAGTATCCTCAGAGGAGATCTCCTCCCTTCTCACAAGTGCCACCCCCTCCACCAGTGCCTCGGACCCCATTCCCTCTCACCTTATTAAAAACATCACCCCTGCCCTCCTCCCGTCCTTAACTTCTATTTTTAACTACTCAATCTCCAATGGCTCCTTCCCCTCTGCCTTCAAGCATGCCCACGTCTCCCCCATCCTAAAAAAACCCGCTCTTGACCCCACTTCCCCCTCCAGTTATCGCCCTATCTCCCTACTACCCTTCCTTTCCAAAATCCTAGAACGAGCCGTCTACAATCGCTGCTTAGAATTCCTTAACTCCCATTCTCTCCTGGACCCCCTCCAGTCTGGCTTCCGTCCCCTCCACTCTACCGAGCCTGCTCTCTCTAAGGTCACCCATGACCTCCTTCTTGCCAAATCCAAAGGCTCCTACTCCATTCTAATCCTCCTTGACCTCTCTGCTGCCTTTGACACTGTCGACCATCCCCTCCTCCTCCATACCTTATCTCACCTTGGTTTCACGGACTCCGTCCTCTCCTGGTTCTCCTCTTATCTCTCTGGCCGGTCATTCTCGGTCTCCTTCGCAGGCGCCTCCTCCCCCTCCCATCCTTTAACTGTTGGAGTTCCTCAAGGGTCAGTTCTTGGCCCTCTTCTCTTCTCCATTTACACTCACTCCTTTGGTGAACTCATTCGCCCTCACGGCTTTGACTACCATCTCTACGCAGATGACACGCAGATCTACATCTCTGCCCCTGTCCTCTCCCCCTCCCTTCAGGCTCGCATCTCCTCCTGCCTCCAGGATGTCTCCACCTGGATGTCGGCCCACCACCTAAAACTCAACATGAGCAAGACTGAGCTCCTCATCTTCCCTCCCAAACCCGGTCCTCTCCCAGACTTCCCTATCACCGTGGATGGCACGACCATCCTTCCCGTCTCTCAGGCCCGCAATCTCGGTGTCATCCTTGACTTGTCTCTCTCGTTCACCCCACACATCCTATCCGTTACCAAGACCTGCCGGTTTCACCTTTACAATATCGCCAAGATCCGCCCTTTCCTCTCCACCCAAATGGCTACCTTACTGCTACAGGCTCTCGTTATATCCCGGCTAGACTACTGTGTCAGCCTTCTCTCTGACCTCCCTTCCTCCTCTCTCGCCCCGCTCCAGTCTATTCTTCATTCTTCACTCCGCTGCCCCGCTCATCTTCCTGCAGAAACGATCTGGGCATGTCACTCCCCTTCTTAAACACCTCCAGTGGTTGCCTATCAACCTCCGCTCCAAACAAAAACTCCTCACTCTAGGCTTCAAGGCTCTACGTCACCTTGCCCCTTCCTACCTCTCCTCCCTTCTCTCTTTCTACTGCCCACCCCGCATGCTCCGCTTTTCTGCCGCCCACCTCCTCACCGTCCCTCGGTCTCGCCTATCCCACCGTCAACCCCTGGGCCACGTCCTCCCACGGTCCTGGAATGCCCTCCCTCCTCACCTCTGCCAGGCTAATTTTCTTCCCCTCTTCAAAACCCTACTTAAAACTCACCTCCTCCAAGAGGCCTTCCCAGACTGAGCTCCCCTTCTCCCTTTACTCCCTCTACCACCCCCCTTTCACCTCTCCGCAGCTTAACCCTCTTTTCCCCCCATCTCCCCCATCTCCCCCTGCTTCTCCCCTCTCCCTTTCCATCCCCTCAGCACTGTACTCGTCTGCTCAACTGTATATATTTTCATTACCCTATTTATTTTGTTAATGAAATGTACATCGCCTTGATTCTATTTAGTTGCCATTGTTTTTACGAGATGTTCTTCCCCTTGACTCTATTTATTGCCATTGTTCTTGTCTGTTTGTCTCCCCCGATTAGAATGTAAGCCTGTCAAACGGCAGGGACTGTCTCTGTCTGTTGCCGACTTGTTCATTCCAAGCGCTTAGTACAGTGTTCTGCACATAGTAAGTGCTCAATAAATACTATTGAATGAATGAATGAATTAATACTCAACAACGGACTCACAGTCATGAGGAGCTTACAGTCAAAAGGCAAGAATGCTAGGAAATGGGGGAAGAGAGGATGGTGGACCAAGAATGAGTGAGGGCGAAGGAGGGGCTACACTTCTGCATCCATCTCCTAAACATTTAGGTGCTTCCTCCTCCCCCGATTGCATTGATGCTTCCCCCTACTTGTAATTTATTTTAGTGTCTGTCTCCCCATTAGATTGTAAAGTCCTATGACTGCCAGGCCCCTGCTCTTTCAATGAGCCTCATGTGAACCCAGAAATCTTGAGCCTCTCTTGCCTCTCTACTGAGGGAGAATGGAAGAAGGCAAAGGACGCATGTGTGCCCTCAAGCCAGATTGTAAACTCCTTGAGGGCAGGGGTTATATATATTAATTCTACTACATTCTCTCAAGTAGTACAGTAGAGAAGCAGCATGTCAGAGTGGATGGAGCCCGGGCCTGGGAGTCAAAAAGTCATTGGTTCTAATCCCAGCTCTGCCACGTGTCTGCTTTGTGACCTTGGGCAAGTAACTTCACTTCTCTGGGCCTCAGTAACATCATCTGGAAAATGGAGATTGAAACTGAGAGCCCCACGTGGGACAGGGACTGTGTCCAAACCGATTTGTTTGTATCTACCCCAGGGCTTAGTACAGTGTCTGGCACATAGTAAGCACTTAAGAAATACCATAATTAGTATTACAATTCTACACACATTAGGCATTCAATGAGCCATGTTGATGGATGGAGAAAGGTCAGGGCTAATGTGGCAGAGAGAAAAACTGGTCTGGGGACAATGGTGGTGTGGAATGGTTGGGACCAAACCAGAGTGAGTTGAAGATGCCAAGGATGAGGTTAGGGTAAGCCAGTTTGAGTCCTCATACTTTAAAAAAGTTGTGGAATAATGGAGGAGGTCCAGAGAAGCACAACAAAATGATTAAAGAGTTCAAAAATAGGTCCTATAAAATGACAAGTTAAAGAAAAGGACAATTTAGAGAGAAATGTCATTTAGCTTAGTGACACGAAGCTAGTGGTCGACCTTATTGTTGTTTGTATGCTCTTAAAAGGTTTTCATGAGAATGATGCTGACCAGTTGCTCTCCACATATGTGGATGCCTGAACAAGGGGAAATTAGCTTAAATTAAAGCAGATAACATTTTGATTGGATATCCTAATCTATTTTAATGGCTGTCTTCCCTTCTAGATTGTAAGCTTCTGTGGGCAGGGAATGTGTCTACCAACTCTATTGAATTGTACTCTCCCAAGTGCTTATTACAGTGCTCTGCACACAGTAAGTGCTCAATAAATTCCACTGATTGACTGATTATGAGAGTGATTGGATACACTGGACTGGGCTACCAAGGGAAGCTGTTGGGGGATTGGGGGTTTAGCACCAGAAGCATCATGCTCCTGGGACCTTATGTTACAGGCAGGATCAGGAGATGTGTTGCAGCAGTACTTTGGTCACATAAGCAAGGGCTAATGATGGTCTGGGTGTCCTCTGTGCTGTGGCGAAATACCACATAATTTCAGTGTCCTGGATTGCATGACAAAATTCATCATCAGCAACAGAAGACCGGCGATGCCCCCTCAAGTTTGGCAACTGTAGGGAGAAATGCAGGAACAGTGGAGGGTAAGCATCCTTTGATGTGGTTGCTAGGGCTGCCTCTCTGATTCCCCCACAACTGTACCATAACCCAGGAAGGGACTTCTATGTCCATAAGCTGTTCAGAGGAAGGAAAGAAAAAGGAGGTGGAGGGGAGAGGGAAATGAAGTCTCCAGTGGTGGAGATGTTTCTATGTCTAGAGCCAGGGAACAGCTGAAATGAGGGCTACTGGCTTGCCCAGCCCTAGCACAAGCCTGGCTATTACAGATAACATTTGATCGATTGCATGTCTGGCATTTGATATACAGACAATCAATCAATGGTCATAAAATATAAAACAAAAAAACAGAAGAAGCTCCAGAGGACATGATGAATATGGTGTTCACATATTGGCAGTCTCTTTAAAGGGGGTACAAACCAAACAGGATTTAGTTGGATTAATGGACACAAATGTTAAAAATTGAAATGAAAAGACAAATATTTGAGGTCCAATTCAGGTAGGAAGAACAGAGATATCTTTCAAGTAAAAATTATTCTTTGAAACAGAGGTTGTTAATGGGGGAGAAGCACACCCCTGGTGGTACTTCACAGCCTTATAGGGGAGGCATTTCAACTTCAGAGTCTATGGGGTGCAGGTGGCCCACTCTAAGGTTGTGTGGTTTGTGGAGGCCAGCCAGTAGGTTTTAACTGTGTTTCTCTCTCTCTCTCTCTCCCTCCATCTCTCTCTCCCCTTCTGCTACCAGGCAACTGTCCTCCAAAGACTGACTAGCTGGCAGCCAGAGGAGAGAGGAAAACAGGAAAAATGGACATTCATTCTACCCACCACTGTCTGCAGGCAACCCACACTTGCTCCTGCTCTGGGCTGGAGGAACTGCTACTTTGTGGTTTGGAGAGGGGGGAAACCCTTCAGGGGCTCCTGCACAGCAAAACCCCTGGAAAGCAGTCCTTAATAGCCAGGAGGCAGCAGTGGGATCCTTCCAGAATGAAGCAAGCATGTTATTCAGCCAGCTAGCAGAGGCAGAGGAGGGACAGGCTCAATGGGGCCTCTATCCTCCTGCTTCAGCTTTACATGGAAATGTGTGTGTGTGTGTGTGTGTGTGTTTATCGCTGTGCATGTGCTTATTCTCTTATTATCTATATCTATCTCAGTCTCACTTCCTTTCTCCATCTGACTATATCACCTTGCCTCTATATCATCACCGTCTTTTGTTGTTTCTCCCCAGTTTCAGCTCAGACTACTATGTCCCATTATTTCCCACTAACAGTGCATCTGCAAGACATCAAAAAAGTTCAATTTTACAATTTAATTTTCTTTTGTTGGTTTGCACTGTTTGTTTTATGCTACTTGTTAAGTGCTTTCTATGTGTCATACACTGTTTTAAGAACTGGAGAAGGTACATGTTAATTAGGTTGGACACAGTCCCTGTTCCTCATGGGCTCACAGCTTTAAATGAGAGGGAGAACAGATATTGGATCCCCATTTTACAGTTGAGGAAACTGAGGCAAAGAGAAGTTAAGTGGCTTGCCCAAGGACAAACAGCAATTGGCAGAGTTCAGATTAGAACCCAGGTCCTATGACTTCCAGGCCCGTGCTCTTTCCACTAGGCCATACTGCTTCTATTTACTACTATTAATAATGCACTGAGTTGTTAATAATATTACCAATCATTTACTAGGAACTTGAAGCTTTTTTAAAGTGCAGTCCAAAGATGTGTATTTGGTCCATTTATAAGAATGAGATTGACATGCTTGGGGTAGAGAGTACAGCCACTCTGAGACACATTTGGATTAGATAATGGAAATTTCAAGGGTTCTGGAAAAAAATATCAGAACAGGTGCCTTCTGTAGAGAGTCAGCCTTGAGGCATATTAAGAACCAGCAGGGCTTAGTGGAAAGAGCACGGGCTTGGGAGTCAGAGGACCTGGCTTTCAATACTGGCTCTCCCACTTACCTGCTGTGTAACCATGGGCAAATCATTTAACTTTTCTGTGCCTCATTTCCCTCGTCTGCAAAATGAAGATTCAATTTCCTCCTACTGATTATTTTGTATATACCCCAGTGCTTGGCAGATAAATGCTTAACAAATACCATTATTATTATTATATTGGAACTGTGTCTTTCATATCTACTCTCCTGCTGATGCTCCCTGCCCCACTCAAGCCAATCCAAGAGTGGCTTGGCTCCAATATGCTTGAGTGTGGATATACTATCCTATCTATCTATATCTATATATAGATATATATATATATATATATAGAGAGAGAGAGAGATAAGGAAAGGTATGTAACTGGGGTTCTGGTTATGAGGGGAGGCGGGTGAGGGGTAGCTAGATGATACGATAGGGCAGATATGTTGAGGGTTGAGATGATGTCTGATGTCTGTCTCCCCCCTTCTAGACTGTGAGCCCGTTGTGGGCAGGGATTGTCTCTGTTGCTGAATTGTACTTTCCAAGTGCTTAGTACAGTGCTCTGCACAAAGTTAGTGCTCAATAAATACAATTGCATGAATGAATCCCAGGTGAAACTTCAAGACCAGAGGGGTAAAATGTTGAAAACTGTTATTGTAGAAAGGTGCAAGTATCATATAAGACCTGTGGATTTCTATTTAGTAAAATGTCCTAGGGAACTGGATAAGGATTATGGTATTTGTTGAGCATTTAATGTGCTGAGCTCTGTACTAAGCAGTGGAGTAGATAGAAGATACTCGGGTCAGTCACAGTCCAAGGAATTGAGTTGGTAAATCTTTGAAAGGAGATGAAATTCTAAAAAAGAATAAAGAATGATGCTCACTAGTGACCTAAATCTTTTATATTATTGACCTATGAACTCTTAAGTCAGTTTTTACCCTGAATACTGTCACAACACAAATTGTTAATTAGGATTCTTAGACTAGTGAGTAAAAAGTAGATAAAAGTAAATACTGAAATGTCTGGCAGTTTTCCAGCCGTTATACAAATCTGAAATTCTGAATAACATAACAAAGGGATGGAAAATTTTTAAGCTCAGGAAAATCTGAATGAATACGAGGGGAATTTGAGCCATTTTTTGATCAAAAGATGAAATCCTTTACTAAGGTAAAGGAACCCATATAGGCAGTCTAAGGAAAGTTTATGAAATGCAGTCTTGGAAATTGTTGTGTCCCGCCCCCCTCCTCAAGACTCTCCAGTGGTTGCCCATCCACCTCCACATCAAACAGAAACTCCTTACCATCCACTTTGGGGCACTGAATCAGCAATCCCCCTCCTACCTTATCTCATTGATTTCCTACCACAACCCAACCCGCACTCTTCGTTCCTAATACTAACCTTCTTTCTGTATCTCAAATCCATCTTTCTAGCCACTGACGTCTTGCTCACAGTCTCCCTCTGGCCTGCAATTCCTTACCTAATCATATATGACAGATCACCATTCTCCCCACCTTCAAAACCCTCCTAAAATCACTTCTCCTCCCAGAGGCCTTTCCCAACTAAACCCTCATTGCCCCTACTCCCTCACCGGGCCTGCACCATTTAAGCACTTGGTATTCATTCCTTCCTCAGCCCCACAGTTCTTACATACACATCCTTTTATTCTCCCATTTTCCCTATCTGTAATGTATTTTAATGTCTGTCTCCCACTCTAGACTGTAAGCTTTTTGTGGTTGGGAAACGTGTCTACCAACTCTGTTGTATTCTCCCAAGCGTTTAGTACAGTGATCTGCAGACAGTAAGCACTTAATAAGCATGATTGATTAACTGACTGACTCATATTTAGAAACTTTAAAAATAAGAGGTAAAGAGAAAATCTAATTAACTTCCATCTGATCCTAATTGTCTGCACCCAGCCCAAATGTCTGCTAGCCATACCGGACCAGAAGAGAATAAGCCTCCAGGTGGACAAGATGCTAGTAGAGACAAATCTTTTAGTTTTTGTTTTTAAGGGACTAAAATAACTAATAGAATCATATTCTGGAGAAAAAAAAGCTGTAGACTTAAGATAAGTGCTTAAGATAAGTGAAACTGCTGAAAACCTACCTGGACCATATGAGACCTGGACCATATAAGAGTTACTACAACTATTGAATTCTTCTGAAATGTCCATTTTCCATGTTCTTTCTTGGGTGAGTAATAAAAATTCTGTAAACTCCCGTGTCCTTGAACTTGCATCCAAAACCTTCTATAGGGGGATTTCTAGCTTAAAATCTTTCTGAATTCATTTCATCACTGGGGACTGTTTTATTACAAAAGCATCCCTTAAAATTTCTTCATTAATAGAAGTGGAGCTTATTCTACTTGAATCTGTCATGTCATTGAAAAAACATAACACACCACCGCAATCAGTATTTATTGATTGCCTACTGAATGGAAGGCACTGTATTGAGGTATCTCCGTTGCACCTATCATGAAGACTCTTTTTGAAAGTGAGATGTTTGTTTCCAAGGCACATAAATGTAATCGTAAAAAATAGTAAACCTTGACAGCTTTAGTATGCCAACAAATTTACATTAGGTAGTTGCTGTGCTATGGATTGCGCAATGTCTATAAGAAAACTCATCAAAAATATAGATATAAAACATGTACCTGCCTTTTGTCTCAAAGTAGCATGCTTTTTTATCTTATTCCATAAATAATGGAAACATCAGCACATTTATCTGGGCACAATAACAAATTCCATCCTCCTGGTAATTGTAAACACACTGAAGCTTGTTATTGACCATGTGTAAAATACTGATGTTGGAGGGGGGAAAAAAAAATGAGAAATTCTTTTGCCTTTCTACTTCTAACCCCAAATAACACACTTGGAAACCATTAAAGTTAAAGTTAGTGAAGTGAGCAGAAGGATACAAAAAATATAAAATTGAATAAAGCATAATGGGCAAGTCAAATGAAAGAATGCATCCACACACATTACGTCACCCAACATACATATTCCCCATGTTTAAACAGGTTTTACAGGCATGCTAGTAAAAGATGAATGCCTAACTACAGTACTATTTGCACTATATGTCTTCAAAGGTCCAGTTAATAAAGACAGGTCTAGCACTGCTGACTCCATTATTCATCTGGAATGCATATTTTGTAGGAAGTCCTTTTATTCATTCATTCAATAGTATTTATTGAGCGCTTACTATGTGCAGAGCACTGTACTAAGTGCTTGGAATGTACAAATCGGTAACAGATAGAGACAGTCCCTGCCCTTTGACGGGCTTACAGTCTAATCGGGGGAGACAGACAGACAAGAACAATAGCAATAAAGAGAATTAAGGGGATGAACATCTCATTAAAACAATAGCAAATAAATGGAATCAAGGCGATGTACATTTCATTAACAAAATAAATAGGGCAATGAAGATATATACAGTTGAGCAGAGGAGTACAGTGCTGAGGGGATGGGAAGGGAGAGGGGGAGGAGCAGAGAGAAATGGGGGGAAAAGAGGGTTTAGCTGCGGAGAGGTGAAGGAGGGGGTGGAGGGAGTAGAGGGAAAAGGGGAGCTCAGTTTGGGAAGGCCTCTTGGAGGAGGTGAGCTTTAAGTAGGGTTTTGAAGAGGGGAAGAGAATTAGTTTGGCGGAGGTGAGGAGGGAGGGCATTCCAGGACCGTGAGAGGACGTGGCCCAGGGGTCGATGGCGGGATAGGTGAGAATGGGAGACGGTGAGGAGGTGGGGAGCAGAGGAGCGGAGCGTGTGCGGTGGGCAGTGGAAAGAGATAAGGGAGGAGAGGTAGGAGGGGGTAAGGTGGTGGAGAGCCTTGAAGCCTAAAGTGACAAGTTTTTGTTTTGTATAGAGGTTGATAGGCAACCACTGGAGGTTTTTAAGAAGGGGAGTGACATGCCCAGAGCGTTTCTGCAGGAAGATGAGCCGGGCAGCAGAGTGAAGAATAGACTGGAGTGGGGAGAGACAGGAGGAAGGGAGATCAGAGAGCAGGCTGACACAGTAATCTAGCCAGGATATTACGAGAGCCCGTAACAGTAAGATAGCCGTTTGGGTGGAGAGGAAAGGGCAGAGCTTGGCTATATTATCAAGGTGAGACCGGCAGGTTTTGGTGACAGATCGGATGTGTGGGGTGAACGAGAAAGTCGAGTCAAAGATGACACCGAGGTTGTGGGCCTGAGAGACAGGAAGGATGGTCGTACCGTCCACAGTGATAGGGAAGTCAGGGAGAGGACAGGGCTTGGGAGGGAAGAAGAGGAGCTCAGTTTTGGTCATGTTGAGTTTTAGGTGGTGGGCAGACATCCAGGTAGAGACATCTTGGAGGCAGGAGATACGAGCCTGAAGGGAGGGGGAGAGGACAGGGGCAGAGATGTAGATCTGTGTGTCATCTGCGTAGAGATGATAGTTTAAGCCATGAGAGCGAATGAGTTCACCAAGGGAGTGAGTGTATATACAGAACAGAAGAGGGCCAAGAACTCACCCTTGGGGAACCCCAACAGTTAGAGGATGGGAGGGGGAGGAGGAGCATACGAAGGAGACCAAGAATGACCGGCCAGAGAGATAGGAGAACCAGGAGAGGACGGAGTCTGTGAAGCCAAGGTGAGATAAGGTGTGGAGGAGAAGGGGATGGTCGACATTGTCAAAGGCAGCTGAGAGGTCAAGGAGGATTAGAATAGAGTAGGAGCCATTGGATTTGGCAAGAAGAAGGTCATGGGTGACCTTAGAGAGAGCAGTCTCAGTAGAGTGGAGGGGACGGAAACCAGATTGGAGGGGGTCCAGGAGAAAATGGGAGTTAAGGAATTCTAAGCAGCGGGTGTAGATGACTCATTCTAGGATCTTGGAAAGGAAGAGAGATAGGGCAGTAACTGGAAGGGGAAGTGGGATCGAGAGAGGGTTTTTTATGATGGGGGAGACATGGGCATGTTTGAAGGCAGAGGGGAAGAAGCCATTGGAGAATGAGTGGTTAAAGATAGAAGTTAAGGAGAGGAGGAGGGCAGGGGCAATGGTTTTTATAAGGTGAGCGGGAATGGGGTCCCCCTCCACCTGTGCCTCAGACCCCATTCCCGCTCACCTTAGAAAAACCATCGCCCCTACCCTCCTCCCCTCCTTAACTTCTATCTTTAATCACTCACTCTCCAATGGCTTCTTTCCCTCTGCCTTCAAACATGTCCATGTCTCCCCCCTCCTAAAAAAACCCTCTCTATCTTTTATTTAAAATAACAGTGGGAAATCCATGGTCTACCAAGAAAATGGTCAGAACGTTTCAATGTCTTAAAATAGATTTCCCTATTTTACTTTTTCCTAAGACAATAGGAGACTCAGCTTTAGAAATACAGTGCTGAATAACTATGAGTCCCCTCATTTGAAAGTTTTGCAAGGGAGGAGAAGATCCCTTCTCCCCACCCCAACTCCCTTTATTCCCTTTGTAGGGACACTAGGCACTGTCATAGAAGTAGGAGCATCATCACTTTGCCCATGAGACTGGGTTTAAGGGTGGACCAAAGGCAATGTGGCTGGTGGTGACCATGCCATGTAGCCTGTATGGGTCTTTAAGCACTCCCCTGTAGGTGCCATTTTGGGGTTCATATCTGAACTGGGCAAGGACCTTCCTCAACTCTCCAGTCTAGTCCTCCACTGTACTCATGCCCAGCACCTCTGAGGCCCAGGGTAACTTGAGGTACCCCAGGTATCCCAGAACTTTCTAGGATTCAGAGTAGCCTCTGGGTATTGTCAAACTCTTCCGACCCTGCAGTGGGCTGGACCCCCTGAGGGGAGCCCACCAGTGTCTTGAGCCCCTGATTCGTACCAACCAGGACCTTCCTGGACCGGGGGAGCCTCAGTGACATGTAGTAGAGTTCAAATCACACCTCTGATGACCAAGGTTACTGTAAAAAGTTTTTTACTTAGTTTTACCAACAGGCAAGGGTGGGACACATACATACATACATACATACAGTCACTCACTTCACCACCTAAGGGGCCAATACCAGTCTGTGGTCAAAGGAGCCCTTTCTGCCAATGCTTCCTCTTTCTGCTTCCAAGTGCTGCTGCCTTCTGTTGCTCTCAGTGAGCTTCTTTCTTAATCCTCTGCATGCTTCTGCCAGTTTGCATGCCTCCATACTACCTCCAGATACCCCTTCATGCTTCAGAGCAACTGCCTTTTATTTGGCTTAGGCATCACAGCTGTGGCTCTTCATGGCAGCCACTAATTGTTCCAGGCCCATTTCTGGGTAGAACAAAGAGAGAAAGCCATGCCTCCCTCCATGCCCCACCCCCACAGGCCAGCAATCACCTGTCTCAGGTAGAGCCCATCAGTGGCTTCACAAAGTCTCTTCCTTGCTGTTTACATTCAATAGTATTTATTGAGTGCTTACTATGTGCAGAGCCTGTACTAAGTGCTTGGAATGTACAATTTGGCAACAGATAAAGACAATCTCTGCCCATTAATGGGCTTACACTCTAATCGGGGGAATCACAAACAGTCCCTAACAAGGCAGCTTGTTGTGGGCTCACCACAACCAGAACCTTATGATCTCTAGTCCAGGTCAGCCCAGGTTCCCTAGCTCTCCCTAGGGCTCAGGGTCACTAACCCAGAGAGGTGCTGAGCTCTCTATTAATGCAGCCAATACAGGGTTGAACTGAGACCAAGAATGGCATGCATACTATTCCAGCAGTTCAATGAGCTCTCATCTTCCCTCGTTCATGTCCCCTCTATACCATCATCTTCCAGACTGAAGAGGTCTAATCTTTTCAGTCCACCGCATAAGGAAATTATTCCATCCTCATCATCATCTTGGTTGCCCCCTCTCTGAACCATTGCCAGCTCTATTTATGATCTTCCTAAGGTGCAATGACCAGATCCCATAGAGTACTCTAGGTGTGGGCATGCAATAATTTTCTTTAGTGACTAAACTGTGCCTTCTGTTGGATTTCCTGTTATCTTCCTCAGGGTGCCATACAGCAATTAATTTCATTATAGTATTTATTAAGCTCTTACTCTGTGCTAAGCCCAGAGGTGGATACAAAATGATAAGATCAGTACAATGAACTGATGATTTAAAAGAACAGTCAACAACGACTCTGAGATCTCTTTCATGAGTGGCCATTGAGAGCTTCAAGCCCATAATAATAATAATAATAACAATTGGAAGCAGCATGGCTCAGTGGAAAGAGCACGGGCTCTGGAGTCTGAGGTCATGGGATCTAATCCTGGCTCTGCCACCTGTCAGCTGTGTGACTTTGGGCGGGTCACTTGACTTCTCAGTGCCTCAGTTACCTCCTCTGTAAATTGGGGATTAAGACTGTGAGCCTCATGTGGGACAACCTGATTACCCTGTATCTCCCCCAGTGCTTAGAACAGTGCTCGGCACCTAGTAAGCACTTAACAAATACCAACATTAATTATTATTATTATAGTTGTTAAGCACTTCCTATATGTCAAGCACTCTATTAAGTGCTTGTGTAGGTCCAAGACAGATCAGACACAGTACCTGTAGCCCATGGTTCTCACACTCTAAGGGGGAGGGTGACCAGGTATTTAATCTTTATTTTACAGGTGGGGAAAATTAAGGCAGAGAGCATTTATGTGACTTGCCCAACGTCACACATCTTGCAAATGGAAGAGTGGGATTAAAACCCAGGTCTCCTGCCTCTCAGTCCCATTCCCTTTCCACTAGATCGCACTGCTTCTCGTACAGTCGTAATGTGGATCTTTTTTTTTTTCAAGGTGCATTACTTTTCACTTACATGGAAGCTTGTCTGCCATTTCTTCAGGCCACTCACTTAGCTTTATGAAATCTTTCTAAAGTTTAGCCACATCTATCTGGTATTTCACCATACAGAAGAATTTAGTGTCATCTGCAAACTCAGAGATGTCCCCGTGCAGATCAGAGATAAAGATGTTAAACGAAACTGACCCTAGAACTGATCCCTGGGGGAAGCTCCATTATTTAGCCTTCTCTTCCTGAAAAGTAGCTATTTCTTCCTTCCCTTTTTTCCTTGTCCATAGCAGCCCTTATGTACTCACAGTTTCACATAATACTTCTCCACATATCAGCTAACATACCCTATCACTTAATGCACTCATTGATCCATAGGTCCCCTTTTTCTTTTTCCTCCCATCTGTAAATTATTTTAGTGTCTCTGTCTCCCTCTAGGTTGTAAATTCCTTGAGGTCACGCCTTTTACCTCTATTGCACTCTCCCAAGCTCTTGGTCTGTGATGCTACACACAATAGGTTCTGGGAGGCTAAGACCCCCTTTTCCTCTGCTCCCCCTCTCCTCCCATCACCCCCATTCCCTCCCTCTGCTCTACCCCTTTCCACACCCCACAGCACTTATGTGTATAAATGTGCATACTTATAATTCTATTTATTTCATTAATCACGTGTATATATCTATAATTCTATTTATTTATATTGATGCTATTGATGCCTGTTTATTTGTTTTGATGTCTGCCTCCTCCCTTCTAGACTGTGAGCCCATTGTGGGCAGGGATTGTCTCTATTTGTTGCTGAATTATACTTTTCAAACACTTAGTACAGTGCTCTGCACACAGTAAGCGCTCAATAAATACGATTGAATGAATGAATGAATGAATGAATGTGCCTTGATCCCTACCCTTGAGTTTCTCCACAGTTGGCCATGACAGTAGTGGGTGCAGGGAACTAATGCTTATATGTATAGAATATTTGTAGCACAGCAAGCAATCAGTACAATTCTTCAAACCCTTACTGGGGGCAGAGCACTGTATTAAGTACCTGGGAGAATACAGTAGACTTAGAAGACATGAGGCCTGACCAAAATGCTGGTAATCCTGAATGTGATTTTGAAACTAAGGCATTTCTCCTCTCTTCTTCTTGAAGTAGAGGAGTGGGCATAGATGTAGCTATGCTTTGCATTCAGCCAGTTAATCAGTATCCTTAGGAAACAGGATGGTATATGCGCTACATTTTCCTCTAATGGAATCTTCTGTATACGCTCCATCCATCATTTATGCTCACAGAAGATACTGAGAACTGTAGGAGACAAAAGCAACCTTTCTGAATGCCGGCTATTGATTTGAACTATCCATCAACCTTTCCTTCCATTGTATTGTACAGCCAAATTGCATCAGGCTCACTGCTGTATCATTTGAGGTTTTCCTGTTGCCCTGTTCATCCTTCATATCAGGATTTTTTTTAGGGCTTGAGGCTTGTTTGTCAATCACTTTACATTTTGATGAATTGTACCTGTGTGATTCATTTTTCTTTTCAGTCTGCATCTGTATGACCTCATTATTTCAAGATCCAATTATAGTTTTCGGTTGAGCCGTAATTTCTTTGACCAAATAAAATGGATGTCCTTTGCTTTTAGTAGGTAAGAGGCCAGGTGTTAGTTCCATTAAATACAATTTTCAAGAGCATTTTTATCTTTATGTTGAGTTTCATGCTGTTTCTGGATTATAAAGAAGGGGCTTGTCAAGAATACAGCATTTGTTCAGAGGCTAAATATAAAAGTCATTACTTGTGAGGTCTTCGTAAGCACAATCATCTACAAATAACTTAAAAGCTGGAAAAAATGATTTACCCTTGATGTCAGAACACTGTTCCAAACAGGCAACCTTTTGTTGACATATGTGCATATGTATTAGACCAATAAAGAATTCTGTATAATTCTCTATTTCAAGGGAGTGAAGGCCCCTGAATCTGTGTTTTAGAAATGGACCGCCGACATGAAATCACATGAACTACCAAGAGCCAAAGGAAACTTTAAAAATTTCAGAAAGAGTTAAGCAACTTTTAATTGGAGCAATAATAACTAGAACAATGAAATAGTCTCAATTGGCAGGGGTAGCAACTAGAAATGAAGCAGACAGAAAACGAATACTGGTAAACACCTCTGTATGTTTCTCTTCCCAAGCTTCTCTTGGGAAACTTTCTTCTCCTGAACTTTGTATGGAGTTGTCCTTCTTGTTCAAAGATAAGGCTACTAACTGGATGCTTGATTCATGGGTGTGGGCCAGTGAACTGTTCTCTGAACTGGCTAGCAATATGCTGCCAAATTAAAAGGATGCAAAAAGTGCTGTATCCCCACCTTTATTCCCCAAGTAGGACTCATTCTCACTACAGAAACATACCCATATTTTTCAAAAAGCAGAACTGGGAAGGAGATTGGGCTGCATCCCAGGCAGGTTTTGTGGTTGAATCTGGCAAGATGTGACTGTCTGAAGCGTCCCAAGTGTACGGGTAGTTGCGAGCACCGGAAGATGGCACATGCATTCTCCCCCTGCATTTGTTATCAATCAAGCAATCAGTGAATGGTATTTATTGAGTTTTACTGCGTACAGAGCACTGTGCTAAGTGCTTGGGAGAGGACAATACAATAGCGTTAGTAGACAGGGTCCCTGCCCACAAGGAACTTCCGGGTGGAGCAGCAATAATCAGTTTAGTTATTACTGACCATTGAGAAGCAACAGTTGGGATCCTATTAGAGGAGGGGGCAGTTAAAATTCAGGGGTGGCTTTACTACAGGTTAGGCCTGGGTTGGGGGCATCAGAAATTCTATGCTGAGGAATAGGGGGTCCATGACTAGGGATTGATTAACAGCTGGTCTTGGAGCCACGTGAAAAGGGTCAACCCTGCCAGTAGTAGTCGTAGTACTTTTAGTATTTATTGAGCATCCACTTGGTACAAAGCACTGTAATAAGATCTTGAGAAGTACCTGATCTATTCCCTGCCCACAAGGAGCTTACACTCTATCAAAGAAGACAGAAGTAGACATTTTTGCAAATAGCATAGTCAAGAACAATACTTGAAGGTACAATTAAATAAGCATATGTACAAAAGCGCTGAAGATGGGCAAAACTAAGTTCATAACAGTGAGAGAGAGATTGCTGGTGAGTTTGGACAGCTTAGGCTGTGGTAACCAATCAGGGAAGGCTGTCTAGAGAAGATGGGATTTTAGAAGGGCAGTGACTATGTGGAGTGCTGTGGCTCATCTGATGTGCAGAGGGAGGGAATTCCAGGATGGTGGAATAATAAGAATAATAATGGTGGTATTTGTTAAGCACTTACTATGTGCCAAGCACTGTTCAAAGCGCTGGGCTCACAGTCTTAATCCCCATTTTATAGATGAGAGAACTGAGACACAGAGAAGTTAAGTTACTTGCCCAAGGTCACACAGCAGACAAGTAGCAGAGCTGGGATTAGAACCCATGCCCTCTGACTCCCAAGCCTGGGCTCTTTCCACTAAGCCACGCTGCTGAGAGGCCAAAGGAGGCAGGTAAAATTAGAGGAATGAAGAGAGTGAGCTGGGGAGTAAAGGGTGAAGCTTGAGAATCCTCCCCAGATTGGGACTGATGCCTTTTCTTGATGGTCTGACCAAACAACGTCTCTGTTTAATGAAAGTTTCTCTCAGAAACCATTAGCTCCTCTTGGGTAATGAATGTGCTACAGAGGAGTAGTTATTTTCCCCATTAAAAAAGGATCACCCTTGATTTACATAGGGTCTTTTCTCTAAGGTCCTGAAAGCATATTCATGTGTATATGTCAGTTATACTCAAAACATCTGTGCAAGGGGGTTAATAATAATTAAAATGATAATAGTAGTATTTGTTAAGCACTTACTATGTGCTAAGCACGGTACTAAGCACTGGGGTAGATACAAAATGATAAGGTCCTACATGGGGCTAGCAGTCTAAGTAGAAGGGAGAACAGGAATCGAATCTCCATTTTGCATGTAAGGGAATTGAGGCACTGAGAAATTAAGTGACTTGTCCTAAGTCACAAAGCAAGTACGTGGCAGAGCTAGGATTAGAACCCAGGTTCTCTAACTCCCAAGCTTGTTCTCTTTCCACTAGGCCACACTATATTGCAGATGATAATAATAATAATAATAATTATGGTATTTGTTAAGTGCTTATTGTGTGCCAGGCACTGTATTAGGTTCTGTGGTGGATACAAGCAAATGGGGTTGGACACAGTCCCCGTCCCATGTGGGGCTGACAGTCTCAATCCCCATTTTACAGATGAGGTAACTGAAGCACAGAGAAGTGCAGTGACTTGCCTGAGCTCACACAGCAGACAAGTGGCTGAGCTGATTAGACTGTAAGCCCGTCAATGGGCAGGGATTGTCTCTATCTGTTGCCGAATTGTACATTCCAAGTGCTTAATACAGTGCTCTGCACATAGTAAGGGCTCAATAAATACTATTGAATGAACCCATGACTTTCTGACTCCCAGGCCTGTGCTCTATTCATTACTCCATGAAAAATTGAGGGTCAAAGGCCTTAAGCCACTTTCTCCTATGCTTTTCATTAAAACATATTACTTTCCTGACCAAAGTTCACAAAAGAAGAAAAGATGAACTGTCAGATGGGGTGACTGAAAATTGCCCAAATCAAGTCTTTGGTATCTGATAGAGGATTTAATTTCTGCCATGATTTCAGGCGGTGACCTGAAGGTGAGGAGTTCTAGCTTCAGCCATATTAGTGACCAGTTGTATGACCTTAGACATGACATTTAACCTTGCTGGGGTTCAGGTTTAACCACAGAAGTAATGAAGATGGAGTAGGTGAAAATGGAAAGACAAAGAGAGGCTCACGATTTTGAACTCGGTGTCATCCTTGACTCGTCTCTCTCGTTCACCCCACACATCCTATCCGTTACCAAGACCTGCCGGTTTCACCTTTACAATATCACCAAGATCCGCCCTTTCCTCTCCACCCAAACGGCTACCTTACTGCTACGGGCTCTCGTTATATCCCGGCTAGACTACTGTGTTAGCCTTCTCTCTGATCTCCCTTCCTCCTCTCTCGCCCCACTCCAGTCTATTCTTCACTCCGCTGCCCGGCTCATCTTCCTGCAGAAACGATCTGGGCATGTCACTCCCCTTCTTAAACACCTCCAGTGGTTGCCTATCAAC
The DNA here is from genome assembly GCF_004115215.2 of Ornithorhynchus anatinus. Classification (NCBI taxonomy): domain Eukaryota; kingdom Metazoa; phylum Chordata; class Mammalia; order Monotremata; family Ornithorhynchidae; genus Ornithorhynchus; species Ornithorhynchus anatinus. The sequence continues at coordinate 101,017,239 of NC_041749.1, forward strand.
CTCCGCTCCAAACAAAAACTCCTCACTCTAGGCTTCAAGGCTCTACGTCACCTTGCCCCTTCCTACCTCTCCTCCCTTCTTTCTTTCTACTGCCCACCCCGCACGCTCCGGTCCTCTGCCGCCCACCTCCTCACCATCCCTCAGTCTTGCCTATCCCGCCGTCGACCCCTGGGCCACGTCCTCCCGCGGTCCTGGAATGCCCTCCCTCCTCACCTCCGCCAAACTAATTCTCTTCCCCTCTTCAAAACCCTACTTAAAACTCAACTCCTCCAAGAGGCCTTCCCAGACTGAGCTCCCCTTCTCCCTCTACTCCCTCTACCACCCCCCCTTCACCTCTCCTCAGCTTAACCCTCTTTTCCCCCCATTTCCCTCTGCTCCTCCCCCTCTCTCTTCCCATCCCCTCAGCACTGTACTCGTCTGCTCAACTGTATATATTTTCATTACCCTATTCATTTTGTTAATGAAATGTACATCGCCTTGATTCTATTTAATTGCCATTGTTTTTAGGAGATGTTCTTCCCCTTGACTCTATTTATTGCCATTGTTCTTGTCTGTCCGTCTCCCCCGATTAGACTGTAAGCCCGTCAAACGGCAGGGACTGTCTCTATCTGTTGCCGACTTGTTCATTCCAAGCGCTTAGTACAGTGCTCTGCACATAGTAAGCGCTCAATAAATATTATTGAATGAATGAATGAACTTCTCAGAAGGAAGTTCTACAGTAAACGTGGCTCAGTGGAAAGAGCACGGGCTTTGGAGTCAGGGCTCATGAGTTCGAATCCCAGCTCTGCCACTTGGCAGCTGTGTGACTGTGGGCAAGTCACTTAACTTCTCTATGCCTCAGTTCCCTCATCTGTAAAATGGGGATTAAGACTGTGAGCCCCACGTGGGACAACCTGATTCCCCTATGTCTACCCCAGCGCTTAGAACAGTGCTCGGCACATAGTAAGCGCTTAACAAATACCAACATTATTATTATTATTATCATTCATTCATTCAATAGTATTTATTGAGCACTTACTATGTGTAGAGCACTGTACTAAGCGCTTGGAATGTACAATTCGGCAACAGATAGAGACAATCCCTGCCCAATGATGGGCTTAGTAATTATTATGATTATTATAAAGGAACATCCTTGATTTACATAGGGCCTTTTCTCTAAAGTCCTCAAAGCATATTCATGTGTATAAATCAGTTATACTCAAAACAAAATGGGAAACAGTTACTCTGTGCCAAGGACTGGTCTAAGCACTGGGGTAGAAAAAAGATATTCAGGTAGAACACATTCCCTGTACTACATGGGGCTCACAGTCTAAGGAGGAGGTAGACGAGCTATTTCATCTCCACTTTACAGATGAGGAAACTGAAGAACAGAGATGTTGAATGGCTTGTCCAGGGTCACACAGCAGGCAAGAGGAACAATTGGGATTAGAACTTGGGTCCTCTGACTTCCAGACCTGTGCTCTTTCCATTAGGTCATTAAGCATCTGTATCCACCTTTTTGGCATCTTTCAATTACCTGGCAAACCTCCCAAGAACATATTAATCTTTCTAACAAGCTAATAACATGTAAAATGAAAATGGCCATAGAATTAATAGTGAGAACGTCATTATAACAGGAATATGCAGATTTCCTCAGTGAATTTCAAAAACTTCAAATATGAATTTAAATATTGATTTTACTTGTCTGAATAGACTATTCACTTGTTAACTGTATTAATAAATAATTAACTGAGGCTGGAGAAACCTTGTTAAAGTTTAAAATCCAAATTTGACTTTTATGAGACAATGAGAGCCACTCATCCATCAAGGGGGAGAAATTGGCCATTAGTCTGGTGAGGCATGAGGACCATTACTGTACTCGTTGTTAAACAATTTTTCCTCTTGAGCTGACATTTGAATATCTCTTGCCATTTCCCACCCAGACACCGGCCAAACGGAAGAGAAAATCTTGTACTTTAAAACAGCAGCAGTATTTCAAGGGGGGAAGTGTGTGGGTGGGTGTTGGTGGGGGAGGAGGGATTTCACATGAATTTCCTTCTGAAATGTTTCCAACTCCCTTTCATTTCCTCACAAAACCTTTCTCAAAAGTGGCAGCAGAGGGAGCCTGTTCTTTGCCTGCTGAGGTAGACCTGAGCTCACGGGGGCTACCAGCCAGAGACTTTTTTGACGGGCTTTACAGTATCTTACCTTTAAAGTTATATTGTGCTCTTTCTCATGGAGAACATCAATGCCATAAATAAGGAATTATAATTTGGTTTTATAATATAGTGGGGGTTTTTGTTTTTTTCAAAAAAACCCATAAACATCTTTTTCATGGTAATTCCTCTAGTGAAAATAATATGAAAAAGAGCTCACTGTAAAATTCAATTCAATCATGTTTTGTGAGTGTTTACTGTGTGCAGAGTACTGTCCTAAGCGCTTGGAAGAGCACAATACAACGATAAAAAAACACATTCCCTGCCCACAACAAGCCCATAAATAATTTTCAGTATAGAACATAGTATAGAAGCAGCGTGGCTCAGTGGAAAGATCCTGGGCTTGTGAGTCAGAGGTCATAGGTTCTAATCCTGGCTCCTCTACCTGTCAACTGTGTGCCCTTGGGCAAGTCACTTCACTTCTCTGTGCCTCAGTGTCCTCATCTGTAAAATGGGGATTGAGACTGTGAGCCCCACATGGGACAACCTGATTACCCTGTATCTACCCCAGCACTTAGAACGGTGTTTGGCACATAGTAAGCACTTAACAAATACCATCATTATCATCATCATAACAAGTAAAACTTGGAATGATTATTCTGAAATCCTGAGAGACTCCCAGGAAGGGATGTTTTAAGGTTAGGGAAATTGTGGGTGTTCTTCAAAGCTGATTGGGGTCCTTTCAATCAATCAATGCTATTTATTGAGTGCTTACTGTGTACTGAGCACTGTACTAAGAGCTTGGGAGAGTTCAACATAACAGAGTTGGTTAGATACGTTCCCTGTCCCCAGAGAGTTTACAGTCAACCCACATATTCAGGTTTTCACTAAAACCTATGGGTTCTCTTTCACAACATTTCCAGGATCCATCCCTTTGTTTGTCTCCATCCAAACAGACCCTACATTTGTCCAGGTAGCAGTTATTTCCAGGCTTGAAGATTGCATAATCATAGTAATAATTGTGGTATTACTTAAGTGCTTACTATGGGCCAAATATGGTAATAAATTAGATCAATCAATGATATTTATTGAGCATTTACTTTGTGTAGAGCACCTGAGTATAGTGGATAGAGCACAAGCCTGGGAGTCAGAAGGTCATGGGTTCTAATCCCGGCTCTGCCATTTATCTGCCAGGTGACCTTGGGCAAGTCATTTCACTTCTCTGTGCCTCAGTTACCTCATCTGTAAAATGGGAATTGAGACTGTGAGCCCCATGTGGGACAGGTACTTTGTCCAACCCATTTTGCTTGTATCCACCCCAGAGCTTAGTAGAGTGCCTGGCACGTAGAGAGCATTCAACAAATACCATAATTATTATTATCATTAGAGCAATTACATCATATTCATTGAGCACTTACTATGTGCAAAGCACTGTATTAAGCACTTGGGAGAGTACAAAATAATGATAGTAATTATGATAATAATAATCAGACACATTCCCTGCCCACAAAGAGCTTCCAGTCTAGAGAGAAACTTACACAAGTGGGAGTGAACGATACAGTTGTTCGACACAGTCCCTGTCCTCAAGGAATTAAAATTAAGATAGGGTAAAGCTATGTGCATAAATGTGGGGGATGGAGGAGTGGGGTGGAGTGAGTACCTAAGTTCTAAGAGGGTAGGGCTAAATTCATGGGTGAGGAGGTAGGAACAATAACACAAAGTGGGATTAAAAATAATGATAATGCAGTATTGAAATACTTACATGAAGTGCTTAGAAGTTGTAGCTCAAATTTTAATCAGCATAATGAGATTGTTTAGTTTTATGTATGTATAATATAGCAGTTTTAAATTACAATCAAAGCATTTATCAATTTATGAATGTTTCAGCAAATTATTTATCAAGCTCTGGGAAAAATTCATGTAAAATTTGGGGACGGCAATGAAAACTTAAGTTTAAAAACACAAAATCTTAAGATTTAAAAATAAATGAGGCCTTTAGTTTGTAATACTGTTTCAAAATAACTGAGAGTACTCCTTTTTGGATTCAAATTTTTTAAAAAATTGATATCAGAACAGGTTTTTGAGTATTTCAATATAAAAAGCTTCCCTCTGTTCAGAACCTGCAGTCCAAAAATGTCCAGTAGATTCACACATCTTCCATGCCATGCAGGTCAAATGTGCACGGGACAATTCTGGCATTCACTAGAAAAAGCCCAGTGAAAAAAAATCCTGACCTCAGTGTTTCCAGTGGCACAATACAATTTGCTTTGTTTTCAATCAAAAAGAAAAAGGATTGATTATAGGTATTAAAATGTAAAAGATGACATCTCATTGCCTATATCATAATGCAGATATCCCCTTAGAGCTATCTGGAATTCAGCAACTTCATGTGAAGCAGAATCTCAGATTCATTCATTCATTCATTCATTCAGCCATATTTATTGAGCGCTTACTGTATGCAGAGCACTGTACTAAGCACTTGGAAAGTACAATATAGCAATAGAGACAATCCCTGCCCACAATGAGCTCACAGTCGAGAGTGTCATTGTCTTATATGCTCTAAGCTTAGAGAAGCAGCGTGGCTCAGTGGAAAAGAGCCCGGGCTTGGGAGTTAGAGGTCATGGGTTCGAATTCCGGCTCTGCCACTTGTCAGCTGTGTGACTGTGGGCAAGTCACTTAACTTCTCTGGGCCTCAGTTACCTCATCTGTAAAATGGGGATTAACTGTGAGCCTCATGTGGGACAACCTTATTACCCTGTATCTATCCCAGCACTTAGAATAGTGCTCTGCACATAGTAAGTGCTTAACAAATACCAAAATTATTATTATTATTATTATCATTACAACTGTTACATCAAAAAATAACCTCCTAATTGGCAAGATAATGATAATAATCAAAATTGTTATCACCAAAATTCTGCTATTTGTTAAGTACTTACTATCCCAAACATTGTTCTAAGCACTGGTGTAGATATAAGGTAATCAGGTCAGACATAGTCCCTGTCCCGTGTAGGGCTCACAGTCTGAGAGAAGGAGAACAGGTATTGAATCCCCATTTTACAGATGAGGAAACTGAGGCACAGGGAAGTTAAATGACTTGCCCAGGGTCATAAAGGACGGAAGAGGTGGAACCAATTCCATTGATTCCCAATCTCGTGCTCTTTCTATTAAATCCTTAGATCTATTAGCTCATGCTGCTCCTCTTAATGATAGCTATCTGGAGGACAAAGTTATATGGTTCTGTACGTGAAAATATATATAACATGAAAATCTGAAGAGGATTATCCATCAATCAACCAATGGTATTTACTAAGCACTTATTGTGTGCAGAGCACAATACTGAGCATCTGGAATAGTACAATACAATAGAGCTGGTAGACACGACTCTTCAACATACTCTTAAATCGTATCATATCGTATTTATTGAGCATTTAGTGTGTGCAAAGCACTGTATTAAGCGCTTGGCAGAGTAGAATATAGCAACAAATAGACATATTCCTGCCCACAATGAGCTCACAGTCTAGAGGGGGAGAGAACATTGATATAAATATAAATATAAACAGATAAATTACAGTTATATACATCTGTGCTGTGGGGATGGGAGGGAGGATGAATAAAGGAGCAAGTAAGAGTGGCACGGAAGAAAGTGGAAGAAGAAGAGAGGAGGGCTTAGTCTTAGGGCTTAAATGCTTAAATGCATCTTATATAATTGACGATGAGACCCTGAAAGATAGAAAAAGCTTTTTTTAATGGTACTTGGTAAGTGCTTACTGTGCCAGGCACTGTACTAAATGCTGAGGTAGAGATAAGACAATCATGCTGAGCGAAGTCCTTGTCCCACTTGAGGCTCACAGTCTAATTCAGAGGGAGAAGGATTGACTACCTATATTACATATGAGTAACTGAGGCACAGAGAAGTCATGGAGTAGAAGAGTTTTCATTTTTTTTTCATTTAATAGTATTTATTGAGTGCTTACTATGTGCAGAGCACTGTACTAAGTGGTGGAGTCAGGATTAGAACCCAAGTCCCCTGACTCCCAGGCCATGCTCTTTCCACTAGGGCACTCTGCTTCCCAGCTTGTCCCAACTCTTCACAGCAGGAATCAGAGTCAAAGGCAAAAAATGAAAAAAAGGCAAAACACCTACCCGGAGGCATGCCCCGTGAGATGTATAAACATGCATAAAGAAGCAGCGTGGCTCAGTGGAAAGAGCCTGGGCTTGGGAGTCAGAGGTCATGGGTTCGAATCCCACTCTGCCACTTGTCAGCTGTGTGACTGTGGACAAGTCACTTAACTTCTCTGTGCCTCAGTTACCTCATCTGTAAAATGGGCATTAACTGTGAGCCTCACGTGGGTCAACCTGATTACCCTATCTACCCCAGCGCTTAGAACAGTGCTCTGCACATAATAAGCACTTAACAAATACCAACATTATTATTATTATTATAAAGGGGCCCATTGGTTAAACACATTCCTAAAGTTTCCTTTCCAATTTTGAAACATGAAGGAAATGCCCCAGAATCTCAAAGATTCCCCCAGCACGACTAGCTTTAAGAAAAAAGGTAAAGGATCACATTGCCGTAACTATGGAGAAATCCCACTACTTCCCATCACTAGAAAGATCCTAGCAAGAATTCTTCTGAACCTGCTACTGAAGACTACCAAAAACTGGAATCCCAATTTGGTATCCAACATGATACCACAGACATGATCTTTGCAGCTTGTCCGTAAAAGTGTTGGGACCAGCACTAAGACCTCTACACCGTTTTCAGAGACCTTCTGAAAGCATCTATAGATCTGGGATGTCTTTAACTGCTTAGTAAATTTGGTTGCCAAAGGAGTTCAACAGAATTCTGAGACTGCGTCACAACGGCATGACCTAGGTTGCCCTTGGTGATCCATTCCCTACCAACAACTGGATAAAGCAGGACTGCATAATGCTCAATTTATTCTCTGCATTTGTGCTAGAGGATACACATGTAAGTGTTTATAAAAAATGGAATATGTGAAGTGCTTACTATGTCCTAGTTGGTAGGCATCTCACTTGAACATTCTCTTAAATGCACCTTATATAATTGACCATGAGACTCTGAAAGATGATAGAAAACCTTTTTTTTCTTATGGCCCTTGGTAAGCACTTACTATGTGCCAGGTACTATGCTAAGCACTAGGCTAGATATAAGCTAATCAGGTTGGACACCGTTCATGTCCTACATGGGGCTCACAGTCTTAATCCCCGTTTTACAGATGAGGGAACTGAGGCACAGAGAAGTTAAGTGATTTGCCCAAGGTCACACAGCAGACAAGTGGCGGAGCCAGAATTGGAACCCAGGTCTTCTGACTTCCAGGCCTGTGCTCTATCCACTAGGCCACATTGACTACACTTTTACTTCTCAGGGACACTTCCCACTGAACAGGTTGCAAACATCAAACACAACACCAAACGCTGAATATCGAACATCAGGAGAGCTGCCCAAGGACACTGAGTTCTCTCCCTGCTGAGCTACTTCAGCTGGCCCAGACCATCAAACATCCCTTAGGACAGAGATCTGCCTGAGGGCACTGAAACCTCTCCCTACCAAGATACCTCAACTGGCCCAGACCATTGAACATCCACCTAGAGAGAGAGCTGCATGCAGACACTGAGATCTCTCTTTGCCGAGCCAGCTCAGCTGTCTCAGGACATTGAACATCAGAACCACTGCTTACCATCTGCCTTCCAGAACACATAGATTATGCTCCTGAACTGTTGTCTCTAAGAATGGGCCTTTCCCTCATCTTTCCTCTCTCTCCAGCCTGGCCTCTGACACCCTGGTGACAAAAGCCTGGATTTTTACATTTCAGCAGCTGCCCGCCTTCACATCAACCCAGCCCTCCATTTGCCCCTAAACATTCTCCTTATCATTCTCAAGGACCCAAGGACTCTTCATTCAATTCATCAATTTAATCATGGAAATATCTTTTTAAGTAGTTATTGCTGACAACCTCACCTATCACCTTTAAACTTCTCTGACCCCACAATGTCCCCTCAATCCCCTCCCTCCAATCAGCCCATCCTTGACCTCGCTTTCCACATCCCTTTTGTCCCCCTCCATCCACCTCCATCTAACCCCTACCCACCCCTTGCTCCATCTCTACCCTCCTCCATCCCTGTTACACTGTCCCAGCACTACCCTTTATCCACCTCCCTCTCTCTGTGCCAACCCATACCAATCAGCTCACTCTCATACAACCCCTCTTGACCCCTCATGCTGTCCCTCCCCTGCATATTTCCCCACAGACTCAGCCAAATGTGCCCTGTGGAACCTCTGCTCTATTATAAGAAAGCTTCCCTTCATCACTCACCTGTTCCTGACCCAGTCACTGCTCCTTCTTTCATTCATTCATTCAATCATATTTATTGAGCGCTGTGTGCTGAGCACTGTACTAAGCACTTGGGAAGTACAATTCAGCAACAAATAGAGACAATCCCTAACCAACAGTGGGCTCACAGGCTAGAAGGGGGAGACAGATAACAAAACAAAACAAGTAGACAGGCATCAATAGCATTAAAATAGATAAATAGAATTATAGATATATACACATCATTAATAAAATAAATAGGATAATAGGTATGAACAAATATACACAAGTGCTGTGAGGCAGAAAAGGGGGTAGAGCAGAGGGAGGGAATAAGGGCAATGGGGAAGGGAGGAGGAGCAGAGGAAAAGGGGGGAATCAGTCTGGGAAGGCCTCCTGGAGGAGGTGAGCTCTCAGTAGGGCTTTTAAGGGGGGAAGAGAGCTAATTTGGTGGATGTGAGGAGGGTGGGCAATCCAGGCCAGAGGTAGGACTTGGACCAGGGGTCGACGGCAGGCCAGGGGAGAATGAGGCACAGTGAGGAGATTAGCGGCAGAGGGGCAGAGTGTGCAGGCTGGGCTGGAGAAGGAGAGAAGGGAGGTGCAGTAAGAAGGGGCAAGGAGATAGAGAGCTTTGAAGCCAATAGTGAGGAGTTGTTGCTTCATACGAAGGTTGATAGGCAACCACTGGAGATTTTTAAGGAGGGGAGTGATATGCCCAGAGCATTTCTGTAGAAAGATAATCTGGGCAGCAGAGTGACGTGTAGACTGAAGTGGAGAGAGACAGGAGGCTGGGAGGTCAGAAAGGATGCTGATGCAGTAATCTAGTCGAGATATGATGAGAGATTGTACCAACAAGGTAGTGGTTTGGATGGAGAGGAAAGGGCGGATCTTGATGATGTTGTGAAGATGAGACCGGCAGGTTTTGGTGACAGATTGGGTGTGTGGGGTGAAAGAGAGAGCGAACTCAAGGATGACCCCATCTCTCCCCAGATGACAGTGTCTCCCCTGCTGCTCTCTCCAGAGGGGACCTCATCTCCCATTCCCCCAGCCCCACTGGGAAAGAGGGAGAAATCACCTTTCTCAATCCCCTGTGTGGCTTTCTCGCCATTCCACCTTCCCCATCCCTCTCCTTCCCTACCTTTAAAGCCAAAATCATCTGCCTCTATCACCCACTCCAGATACTAGTTGTGGTCATCCCCCAGGTGGCAGAGAGTGGGAAGTAGAGGAAGATTCCATGAAAGAGACTGAGAATGAGCAGCCAGAGAGATAGGAGTAAAACCAGGAGAGGACAGTATCAGTGAAGCCAATTTTGGATAATGTTTCCAGGAGTAATGGGTGATTGACAGTGTCAAAGGCAGCTGAGAGGTCTAGAAGGATTAGGATGGAGTAGAGGTCATTGGATTTGGCAAGAAGGAGATCACTGGTGACCCTTTAGAGGGCAGTTTCTGTGGTGTGAAGGGGGTGAAAGCCAGATTGGAGGGGGTCAAGGAGAGAATTGGAGGGGAAGTGAAAACATCAGGTGTAGACACCTCTCTCAAGGAGTTTGGAGAGGAATGGTAGGAGGAAGATGGGACAATAATTGGAGGGAACAGTGGGGTCAAGGGAGGGGGTTTTTTAGGATCGGGAAACTTGAACATGTTTGAAAGCAGTAAGGAAGTAGCCATTGGAGACTGAACAGTTGAAGATGGTAGTCATGGAGGGAAGAAGGAAGGGACAAGCATTCTTTAGAGCGTAAGCTCTTCAAGGGCTAGGAATGTGTCACTCTTTTTTTTTGTAGTTCCCAAATGCATAGGATAGTGCACTGAACCCAGCTGATGTTCAGTAAATACTATTAGTTCTTCTAAGAAGACAAAGCATATGATTTAAGGATGCAATAAAACAAAGCTTCAGGTAATATGGCATCAAACCAAAAACAAGGAGACAACTGCTGCAGACAGACTAGCATAGCACAATGTGATCAAGAAAGGAGTGAAACTTTTGAAGCTTTGAGAGAGCCTAAAAAACCCGAAATCATTTTGTCATTGTTTTTCACTCTTCTAATTCACATTTATTCCACTTGACAAAGAAAAATTGAGATTCTAAAAGAAGCTACTATGGCATATGATATCCCTAGATGAAAATTTCACCTAACCCCTTCTAGTAATTAATACCTTGTAGGTAAGGGCTAGATCACATATGCATATCATCCATATTTAAGACACCAGCTCATTCAGGGCTCTTCTACTCTATCTTGGACCTCTCTCAAATATTAAACTCATTTTATATTTGGGATGGCAGCAATCTATATTAATCCCACCTAGATTAAAATTTGGCTGAGTTTGTTATGTTGGATGTGGTAATTGAAAAATGGGGTGAAATTTTCTGGATGACAAAAACATTATCACAGCTACGAAAAACCAAATCATGTTTTCTGTTAAGAAATCGGTGGAGGCAGCTTTCATTTCATAGAGATCTTGCAAATTCAGTTTGCTTTAACTTTTTAAAATACAAAGGAAAAGGCAAAGCAGGCTAGTTTCTTCTATAGTAAAATGGTATCAAATTACTTTTCAGTAAACAATTTCAAGAGAAAAGTGATCGTACAGTAAAATGTGTCTATTGTGCATTTCAGCTAACAAAGCAGAGATTGCTCAACTCTCTAGTATCAAGTCCTTTAAACAAAATAAAGTGAGGAGATGTAATTCCTATGGAGAAGCTTGACCTAAAAACAAATTATTAGAATTGGGGCTAACCATTTTGTAATTTATTGACACTGTTGGTAGAAATCATTACTTTTCAGTATTCAGTGCTTCTGAATGAGTTCACTAGACTGAACCAGAACTCTAATTAAATAGGACCAGGATAGAAACAGCAGCTAACGTAGGCTAGAAGGTCTGCACTGACTTTGATATTTGAGGCATGAGGAAATTTCTATTCTTTTAAAGAGAAAGTTCTTTGCTATCTAGAATTCAATTTTAGCTAAGGGACAAACCCCTGTTCATATGAATTTAAATAAAAATACATAACTGCCTTCTGAAAGGACTTTGAGGATTTTATCACAAACTGGGCAGATTTTAGTATGGTATCTTTTTAGTAGAATTTTATTTTCTTGAAATTTAGTGTGATAGCATAAAGTTTTTTATAGCTGATAAATAATGTATGATTACTCATAAATCTGGACTGTGCCTCTCATTGGACATGTACAAGCACCATCATATAATCAATTTATTATAATGGCTGACTTTAACAGTTCTTCATGATCCAAATTCAAAGCACTAGCAATTCTGTTAAGTTTCAAAACCATGCAGCTTCTAAATAGTCTATCTATTTCATCATTTTAAATGGAGATAAACCAACAGTGTCTTTAAGCACTAAATGCTTCATCTACTTTGATGAATTCTAAGATGAGAGGAGTCAGGATTTGGTGTCACCTATGTGTCACCTCACAGAGGTCTCAATAATAGCTTCTCATGAACTCATGCTATAAGTATTCCAAACCTGTACAGTCCTTCCTATTTCAACAAGTTTATAAATAACCAAACATCAGTTCTTAATCTTAATGCACCTAAGCCATGGCACCTCATTGAACTATATGGATGCCAGTAGTGAGTGATGCCAGACATACGTTCACCTTACCAGTGTTATATGCTCCACTGAGTGCTGGAATGACCATTGTTTGATATTTACAGACTTTCCCTGGCAATAAAGCTAAAATATAGCAAAGTGGCACCTATGTCCTCACGCCACCATTTCTGACTGTGAAACTCAGTATCTCCCAAGTTGTGGGGCCCCAAACAGGACATAGTCACCTACTGAAGGCCAAGGTAACATAAATCCAGTAGAATAATTCATGCATAATTTTTACACACTATAACTTTCTCCATTCATCATAATACGATGCTTTCTAAAATAGCAGTAATAAATTAATTAATGGTGGTATTTGTTAAGCACTTACTATGTGCAAAGCACTGTTCTAAGCGCTGGGGAGATACAAAGTGATCAGGTTTGGGGCTCCCAATCTTCATCCCCCTTTTACAGAAGAGGTAACTCAGGCCCAGAGAAGTTAAGTGACTTGCCCAAAGTCACCCAGCTGACAAGTGGCAGAGCTGGAATTAGAACCCATGTCCTCTGATTCCCAAGCCCATGCCTTTTCCACTGAGCCATGCTGAGGCATATTCACTTTGTAGTCCATTATGATCAGTTGATATTTTTTCTAACCATATTTATAGATATATTTTTTCCATATTGCATTTATTTTTCTTACTAATGTATTCTTTTGCAAATTTTCCGCTGATACATTTTCAGGTGACAGGTATATGTTGTATGTAAATCCTGTCATTTGTGAACTTCATGAGATGACTTTCTGCTTCATCTTTAAGGTCATTGTTTAAGATGTTGAATAGCTCATTGTTCAGAACCTCATTTTGTGAAAATCTCCCAAGTTTTACACTGACTCATATGTGGATTTTTTTTTTTAATAAGGATTCCTGCTTCCAGTCATTAGTGCTGTGGGATATAGTTTCAAAAGTCATATTAAAGTATGGATGAATCATTAGATTGTAATTGTATTACATTGGTGTTTTGAGACTTAATTTGACTAAGAAAGTCATATAATATTTCTATTACAATTTGCAAATGCAAACAAAATGATGGGCCTCTGCATCATGCTTTCCTGATAACTTCAAAATGGATGTGTTCAAACTCCATGTTTCTTTGTATGAAAACTAAAATAGCTAAAACATTCATTCTTTTTTTTTCTGATCCCATTATGAAATCAATCTTGATATGCCAAAATGCCAGGACTTTCTATTAATCAGATTGCAGAAAAGGAAATGATTATAGCCCTTTTGCATTTTGAACAAATGTACAGCTCTTCATGATGCTCTACATTTCTTTTCCAGGTGTGGCTTTAAAATATGAATGAACATTAAAGTCTGTGAATAAAAGATAATAGAAATTGTTTGCTTAAAAAGAGAGGAATTGAGGAAGACTATGATCCATGATATTTTGGAATGGAAGGTAGAAATTTCTGTTGTGGAAATAAAATATAACCTTTTGCAATATAGTGAATGATAACCATTATTCTTTCATAGATGATCAGATACTGGTCAGATTAAGGGCCTATGGGCATATGGACCAAAAAGTGAAGTTCAACATTAAATATTTTTATTATTTTTTTTTTTTGATCTGGTTGCATTCTCTTCTCTCCCCTAATGTCAACCTGCTTGCTGTACCTCAATCTCATCTGTCAATCAATCATATTTATTGAGCACTTATTGAGTGCTAGAGTACTGAATTAAGTGCTTGGAAGAGTACAAGATAGCAATATAACAGAGTCTGTCTTGCTGATAACCACTTGCTCATGTCCTCCTTCTGGCCTTGAACCACCCCCTCCTTCATATACTACAGACAACTGCCTCCTGTCTCTTCCCATTCCAATCCGTACTTCACTCTGCTGCCCGGACCATTTTTCTACAAAAACATTCAGTCCATGTTTTCCCACTCTTCAAAAACCTCCAGTGGTTGCCCATCCACCTCAGCATCAGATACTCCTTACCATTGGCTTTAAAGCACTCAATCACCTTGCCCCCTCCTACTTTACCTTGCTGCTACCCTACTACAACCCAGTCCAGACACTTCACTCTTCTAAAGCCAACCTACTCATTGTACCTTGATCTCATCTATCTCAATGCCAACCTCTCACCCACATAGTGCCTCTGGCCTGGATTCCCCTTCTTCTTCATATCTGAGAGACAATTACTTTCCTCACCTTCAAAGCCTTATTGAAGGCATATCACCTCCAAGAGGCCTTTCCTGACTGAGCCCTCATTTCCTTTTCTCCCTCTCCCTTCTGCTTCACCCTGATTTTCACCTGCCCCTCACCCCTGCAGCACTTATGTACATATCCATAATTTATTCATATTATTGTCTGTCTCCCCCTTTAGCCTGTAAGCTCATTATGGTCAGGGAACATGTCTGATAATTCTGTTGTACTCTCCTAAGCACTTAGAACAGTGCTCTGCACACAATATGTGCTCAATAAATACGATTTATTATTGATCAATTGACCATCAGTCACTGCACCATCAGAGAATTATTAAAATCACATGTCCTCCAAGAGGTCTTCCCCTACTAAGCCCTCATCTCCCCTAGTACCTCTCCCTTCCATGTCTTCTATGCACTTGAATCTGTACCTTTTAAGCACTTGATATTCACTCCACTCTTTCCCCCACAGCACTTATGTACCTTTACATAATTCATTTTAATTTCTGTCTCCCTCTTAGACTGTAAATTATTTAGGAGCAGGGAATGTGCCTACTAACTCTGTTGTATTGTACTGTCCCAAGCTCTTATTACAGTGCTCCGCACAGAGTAAGTGCTCAATAAATATCTTTGATTGATCAAGTGAATGTTTGTAAAAGAAAAGAAAAGCATCTGTGCAAGCTTCCTGTCCATGAAATATAAATTCAAAGTACTTTACAATAGATCCCTCTACACAAACTCCAGTAGTGGCTCTTTGAATTACTTACAGTCAACTCAGTGTGTAATTCATAAAAATGAGTCAAGTGATACCTAGGTAAAACACATCTACATATGCAAGCAGAAATCTGTGGATTCTTGTCTGTGATTTACAATGGAGATAACTCGCAATGCCAAATGTGATACCATGGATACTACCTACCCTGCCTCTAGACTGTAAGCTCCTGGTGGGCATAGAATACCACTGTTTATTGTTGCATTGTACTTCCCCATGTGCTTAGTACAGTGCTCTGCACACACACAAGTGCTCAATAAATATGATTGAATGAATGAATGAACAAATGAGAAGAAGGGGCAAGAATATGAATAGGCAGCATGAAGGAAGCACCCCTTTGTGGAGGGGTTGGGTTGCATGAATTAACTTGGCAAATATGAGTTTGTTTCAAGATGCAACACTATACAGTCCTACCACTGCTCAACTGGAGAGAGATCTATCCAAGCAGGTAATAGTAAAAGTTTGATTAAGTATGTACTCTGTGCAGAGCACTCTTCTAAGCACTGGGAGAGAGTACACAGGTGGGAATGAGACGTGGTCCCTGTCCCTTGGGGGACTCACAATTTAAGAGTGTATATTATTGCAAAGAGACAATTAACCAAGTAATGTACCACCTGCAAAAGACAAAAATGTATCTGAATGTCCAGGCTGGAGGTAGTAACTCAACCCTAGTGCTCTAATTCCCAAATGTTCCTCCTGAATCTTATTAGGTCATAAAATTATCCATGTGGCTTATTTACTACTCAAAGCCAATAACAATAATCATAATTATGGTATTTAAGTGCTTACTATGTGCCAGACACTGGACTAAGCACTGGGGTGGATACAAGCAAATCAGGTTGGACACAGTCCCTGTCCCACGTGGGGCTCACAGTCTCAAATCCCCATTTTACAGATGAGGTAACTCGAGGCACAGAAGAAGTAAAGTGACTTGCCAAGATCACACAGCAGACAAGCGGCAGAGTCGGAATTAGATCTTCTGACTCCCAAGCCTGTGCTCTATCAATGGCAGTGACTGCTTGGGCCAACCTAATGGCATTTTGAAAATAAATGATATATTCCACACTTCTTTTTTTCACTCCTAAGGCATCTCACACACTAGCCAGCTACCATGAGGTTTTGGCACTAGTAGTTTTTGTTTCAATTAATAATGGTGGTATTTGTTAAACATGTCCTACGTGCCAAGCAATGTACTAAGAGCTGGGGTAGACAAAAGATAACTAGGTCATACATAGTCCCTGTTCTACATAGGGCTACAAAGCATTAGCTCAAGCTGGTGCAGACCAGAGTTTGCCACTTGCTGAGCCTGCATCCTCACATAGGCGGCTGGAATTGCCTCAGGAGTTCATCAGTCAACTGTCTCTCTCATGGGGTGTTCGCAAGTCTGTACTGGATCCATCACCCCGCTGCCAGTTTCTCTGAATTCCATGGATTTCCCTGAGGTCTCCAGAGTAGTGGTGGAACAGGGCTGGTGGATACAAAAACCAAAAGGCTATGCATCAGTCCACCAGGAATGTTGATGTCCAGGTTTGGAGATAGAGGTGGTGCAAAAGTAGCTGGAAAATTCAGGATGGTAGCTCGCTTCCTAATGTTAGGAGGTTCCTGCCCTCTCCTCCCCACACCCCCTTCCACTGCCCTGCCTGCCCCTGGCCTCCTCCCTGACTTTTCAAACCTCGGCAAACTGTGCTCACTTCTGGGACTTCTTCCACCAGTCCTCAGTCAGTCAGTATTTTTCTATTATCTTTCCTACAAGATGCTGACCTGTACAAATAATTGAAAACTCATGAGCTATCCCACTGCATTAGAGATTATTTAAATATAAATACCGAGTGTGGGAGCAATTCTGCTTCAAATTTGAGGCCTCAAGTTTTGTGGGGGATTTTTCCCAATCCAGTCTACAGTATAACATATGCTTTCTCATTCATATGTCCTGTGGTTTATGCACCTCATCTTAGCAGATGCTTTGCAAATCATAAATTAAAGCAGGACTTTATTGCCTCTCATTTCTCTGACATTATTGGCCTTGCACAGGTCCCGGATGCCACATTTTATGAGACCCACTAAATCCCTCTTGGTTGTTTGTTTCACATAACTTCAGCTTAATAGCTTTGTCATCAATAACTTTTTTGTTGGCGAGAACAAAATTTCCAGGGCTTACACCTGGAAAGCTAATTTATAAGACTATTATGAATAATGGAAAAAAAGGAATCTTCTTGCTCACACCTACATTCCATTTAGAATGCCAATTGATCCAGCAAAAGGTCAGTTGATTCAGAGATAAATGCAATCATGTATAGTATACAATTTTCCAAATGTTTCTGAATTGGGAGCTTCATTGTGCACAGTGGGCCTTTTGTTTCATTAGTGGGGTTGTGGGCAGTCATGAATGCTCTTTCCTGATAGTTTCAGAGTGAAAGGAGAAATTTTTAGGACTAGAGGTAATGCTCACTGACAATGCAGAGGTGGATTATTCAGTTTTGGACAACTCTTTGCGGTCTTGTTTTTCCCATCTTTTGTCCTATGCCCCTCTGCATCTTTTTATCGATGGGCAAGTTAGAAGAGAGAGAAGAAATTAAAATAGTACAATTTGGGGAGATGCCAGGTTTTAGAGGAAAATAATTCCTCTGAAATGTTTAGAAAATCCACCTTTACAAGGAGACCCTCACCTTTTCATGGCCCAAAAGCCCTTTGCTGTTTTCTAGTTAGTTCTAACGGCACTCTTTAAAGGTTACTCCTGCAGCTCTCCAATTTCTAAATGGGCCTGAGTGCTCTTCCTGATGCCACGAGAATCCACTTTCCCAGCCAGCTACTCCTACTTCGAAATTTTTCAAAACTCTGGGTATACAGACAAGAAACAGTTTGTAGGCCAGAGTTAAAAACCATTCTGAGTTTAACCTGGAGCTTCTGGGTTTTAATGTAGCTGTCTACCCATTTTTTAGAAATTGTTAACATGGATATCGCCCAGAAACCTATTGGGAAATTCCATAGACAATTTCCTTTTGGTCTTTTCTTAGTGAAAAGATTAAGTCCATGTTGGGACATGAACTGTATCCAACCTGATTACCTTGTATCTGCCTCAGTGATTAGAATGGTGCCTGGCACATAGTAAGCATTTAACAAATACTTAAAAAAAAACAAATCCAAAACTAAAACACTACAGCTGGTAGTCATTTCTTTAATAATAACCCTTTTCATGTGTGCAGGCTGTCTGAATTGCTTTAAATGAAATTATCTTCATGGAAATTTTTGGAGGGTTTTGTAATCTTCAATGAAGACATTATTCCCACAATGTCAAATGGTACTCTTTTTCCTGTAATCCAGTTTTGTGCAGGTCTAAGCACATAATATTAAGCAGCGTAAGAATTGACCTCATGATTGGGTATCTTTTGGGAATGCAAAGCACTTTAATGAAAGAGCAGTATTTCACTCGGAAAACCATCATTTACAGGAAATAAAGGTCACACATCAAGTTCTGTCAAGCTGCAAAAAGTTCAGTTTTAAAGACTGTAGGCATACTGTGTTGCTTTAGAAAATTTGATAAGACTTGATAATAGAAAAATGCATACCTTTATAGAAAAGATCAAACAAAATTTCTCAAATCTGCCCTTCCCTATCCACCAAAACAACTCCCACAGTTGTCCAAACTCCGGTGACAGTGCATCAGCCTCCTCGCTGGCCACCCTGCCTCCAGTCTCTCTCCACTCCAATCTACAGAACAGAGAAAAAAGACGGGCCTACATTTGAATGTCAAGAAAACAAAGATCATGAAAACTGGAAGTTTTAACACGTATGTAGTGGACAGAGAGAAGACTGAAATAGTTGACAATTTTTCTCTCCTGGGATCGATAATCAATAACAAAGGAACTAGTAGCCAAGAAATACACCAAAGGTTACTGTTAGGAAGACTTGCTATGAAGAGACTGGAAAAAGTTATGAAATGTGTTGATGTAACAATTGCCACAAAAATACAAATTTTCAACTCTGTGCTGTCTCCAGTGACAATGTATGGATCCAAAAGGTGGACAGTGAAAAAAGCAGTATAGAAAGAACATTGATTCTTTTGAAATGTGGTGTTGGAGAAGGCTTTTGAGAATACCATGGACTGCCCGAAAAATGAACAAATGCATTTTAGAGCAAATTAAACCAAAGTGGTCTTTGGAAGGCCAAATGCCTAGACTTAGGTTAGCATATTTTGGACCTATAATCAGGAGGACTGATTCTTTGGAGAAGACACTAATGCTAGGAAAAGTCCAGGGAAAATGAGGAAGAGGCAGACCAGCTGCTAGATGGATAGAGGCCATAAAAAGATAAAGGAAGAACCATTAAAAGGGTTGCAGATTATGGCAGAGGACGGGAGATTCTGGAGAAGGTATATCCATGGAGTCGCTATGCATCAGAAATGACTCGACGGCACTTAATAATAATAATAATAATCTACTTAGAGGGGTAGGACACGGGTTCAGACAGGGGTTCAGATTAGGATAGAGGCTTCCAGCAACAATCTCCCCTTAGGTCAAGGGAACAGAGAACAAAATTCCCCATTAGACAATCAAGTTGGTCATCAAAAGAAGGCTTGATTTAACCTGTGGAGAGAGAAGCGAAACTTTGCAGTATGTGGAGGTAAGGCCTGCCAGTCTACCCTTTTGGGATGAGAGTATGTAATGAATAAGTATTCAAACCTGATTTTGAATCTGTGATCTCTGTTCATTCAATCAATTTATTTATGGTTGAGCACTTAATGTGTGCAGAGCACTGTACTAAGCACTGGGGAGAGTACACTATGACGATAAACAGACACATTCCCTGTGCACAACGAGCTTACAGTCTAGAGCTTACTGTCTGTTCTAACCTGAACTGGCACAGAGCAGCTAGGAGGGGCTTAGTGGAAAGAGCCCGGGCTTGGGAGTCAGAGGTTGTGGGTTTTAATCCCGGCTCCACCACTTGTCAGCTGTGTGACTTTGGGCAAGTCACAACTTCCCTGTGCCTCAGTTACCTTATCTGTAAAATGGGGATTAAGACTGTGAGCCTCACATGGGATGACCTACTTATAACAGTACTTAGCACATAGTAAGCGCTTAACACATATTTTATTCATCATCAACACATGACTACTAAACAGTCACGAGTTACAGAATTTGCTCCTTTAAATATCTCAATCATAGTAATCCTCAAAGTATGACTGTGTTTTGATACCTACCGTCTAAAAGTTCTACTTCCTAAAAGTTCCACCTCCCATATCCCCTAACGTTTTAAATTTATGTTGGCACTTAGAACTGTTGGCCCCATTTTCTACATGGCCAGCCTTTAATTTTGGTGCCCAAATGACCACTTGGACTGTACATTGGTTGTTCTATCCTTGCCTACAGAGATGTGATTGAGGGATAATTTTATTTACTCGTTCACATGAACAATATCTACAAACAGAGAGGACATCCTGCTTAAGTGCTTACAAAAACCCTTGACCACATATGGACCACGAAGAAAACGCCACAGGATCTCAGAGATGGAGAACAGTTCAACTTTGAATCCTTTCCCAGAGACCACACGAACTATCCTCCTTGATCTTACATTATATGACTTTTCCATTTCTAATTCTCATGTTGCCCTTTTACTCAACAACACTTTAGAAATCAGAGGTGGGCTGCAAAGTAGTGAGAAGATTAAGCCACATCAAGACCTACAGTTGAGAAAGGTAAAGAATCAATCAATTAATGATATTCATTGAGTACCTATTGTGTGCAGAAGACTATACTAAGAGCTTGGAGGAGTAAAATATGATAGAATTGGTAGACAAAATCCCTACCCACAAGGAGCTTACATCATAGTCTTTGCTACACATTTTGGATAGATTTTTTTTAAGAAATCAGGGAACTTTCTTCTGATGATGAAATTCTATCTGGATGGAATGTGACTGAGATGCAGTGCGATGTCGGAAGAAATTATTGTATTTATGGTGACAGTCAAGGCTCATTTAGTATAAACTGAGATTTCTTTAACATGGGATTCATTAGTGATGGAATCCCTCTGTTTTAGGAGAATTGAATGTACTGTGATCTGTGGCCACAGACCACCAATGATCATACAGTGTCTATGAGTACTTCACTCAACAGTGGTGTATAAAATAGATGAGAACAGGGAACAAGAATGGGGATGACTAGATAAGGAATCTCCTAAAATTGCCTGCTGCCCGGAAACAAAACTGGGTTCAACAATAGACTTCAACTGATGAACTTTACCTTCATGACTGGAAAACACACAAGATACATTATTAGAAGCAGCATGACCTAGTGGAAAGAGCACAGGCCTGTGAGTCAGAGGACCTGGGTTCTAATCCCGCCTCTGCCAATTGGCTACTGTGTGACTTTGGGCAATTGATTTAGCTTCTCTGGGCCTCAGTATCCTCATCTGTGAAATGGGGATTCAATGCATGTTCTCCCTCCTGCTTAGAATATGTGCCCCATGTGGGACAGGGACTGTATCTGAGAAGCAGTGTGGCTTAACGAAAAGAGCAGGGCTTGGGAGTCAGAGGAAGTGGGTTCTAATCCCGGCTCTGTCACTTGTCTTCTGTGTGACCTCGGGCAAGTAACTTCACTTCTCTGTGCCTCAGTTACCTCATCCGTAAAATAGGGATTAAGACTGTGAGCCCCACGTGGGACAACCTGATTACCTTGTATCTACCCCAGTGCTTAGAACACTGATTGGCACATAGTAAATGCTTAACAAACACCATCATTATTATTAATATTATCTGACTTGATTAACTTGTAACTACTTCAGCACATCAAACACTACTTGACACGTAGTAAATGGAAAGCATGCTCATGTATCCTTATGCTAAAAAAACCAAACTCTCTCTTGACCCAAGAGCACCTCAAGTTATTGCCCCATCTGCCTCCAACCATTCTTCTCCAAACTCCTTGAGCTGCCTCCACTTCCTCTCCTTCAATTTTGTCCTCCACGCCCTCCCTTCACTCCACGGAAATGGTCCTCATTAGGGTTACAGTGACCTCCTTCTTGCCAAATCTGATGCCCTCTATTCCATCCTAATCCTCCTCAACCTTTCTGCTGCCTTCAACACTGTGGCCCATTTCCTTCTTCTAGAAACATCTAACCTTGACTTCACTGTCACTGTTCTCTCCTGGTTTGCCTCCTCTAACTACTCCTTCTCAGTCACTTTCACAGGCTCCTCCTTTGCCTCACCTTATAACTGTGTAGATGCCTCAGGTTCAGTTCTGAGTCACCTTCTATTCTTCATCTACATCCACTCCCTTGGATAACTCATTTGCTTCCACAGCTTCAACTACCATCTCTACATGGATGATTCCCAAATCCACTTTTCCAGCCCTCACCTCTCTCTTTCTCTTACTTTCCTCTGCATCCAAACTGCTACCTTGCTGATCCAAGCATTTATCATCACTTACCTCACTGAACCTTCAGTGACTGTCCACCCGCCTCCACATTAAACAGAAACTCTTTACCATTGGCTTTAAGGCACTCATCAGCTCTCCTCTTTCTACCTTACTTTGCTGATCTACTAGAATCCAACCAGCACCCTCCTCTCCTCTAACATCAACCTTCATCAAACACTTGCCCATGTTCTCCCTCAAGTCTGGAACTCCTTCCCCCTTCATTATATGACAGTTCACCATTCTCCTCACCCTCAAAACCCTCCTAAAATTCTATCTCCTCCAAGAGGCCTTCCCAGACTCAGTCAATTGTTCCTCATTCGCCCTCCCCTCTGTGTCAACTATCACTTGGCTATGTGCTCTTTAAGTACTTTGATACTCACCCCAGTCCCACAGTACTTATGTAAATATTCTTAGACTCTACTATTTCCCCTAGCTATGATCTAGTATAATGTAGACTGTAAACTCACTGTGGGCAGGGATTGCATCTGCCACCTCTGTCCTGTTGTACATTTCCAAGCACTTAGTACAGTGTTCTGCATATCATGTATAATAAATGCCATTGATTGATTGATTGATTGCTTACCTCAACACAGTTTTACTGGGTGGGACAAGTGAGGTAGCTATGAGACAGTTGGATGGTGAGGGCAATCAAAGTCTAAAGGGACAGATGAAATAATTTCAGAATGCTGTAAAAGAAAGTCTTAGAGAATATATCGTTACAGCTAAAAGCTGAGACATCTGCCATTGCAAACCAGCACAGTGCAAAGAAAATGAGAAAACAGAGGCTCTTTTGATTAGAAACTCTGAAAGGAACAAAGAGACAAAAGAGAAGACAATACCAGGTGTGACAAACAACAAATTTACTAGGATTACCTTTGTGTGCATGGTGTGCTCAGGATTTTGGTTGCCTCACTGACCCTTTAGATCACACACATGCACACACACACATACACATATACGTACACACTATAAGCTCTTTGTGGGTGGGGAATGTGTCTGTTATATTGTACTCTCCCAAGTGCTTAGTACAGTGCTCTGCACAAAATAAGCACTCAATAAATATGTTTGACTGACTAGCACATATATAACCTTCCCTGTGACATCTTAGAGTATGAAGGACAACTCAATATAACTTTTTCTTTAAAATTTGGCCATAGATGTACAAGAGAAATTGCTCACAAGCTATATTAAGAAATGTCAAAGGTAAATTAGTGAAATTTGTGGAGGTGATAATGACATTTAATGATTGAAATTATGCTCTTACTGAGACATCACTGAGATTTTAGTGTGCACTGATGGAACTTTTAAATTACTAGAGTACTTCCACATAATGGGAACAAGGATAGTACAAGCAGAGCATCAGGGAAACCTGATTCTATTAACTCTAATTACCATAGTGTCTCTGTCTGCATATTGATCATATTTTCACTATAACAATAAAAAATAAAACCCATTTCCCTAATTTGTGATTTCCTCCAACCATTAATAGGGTTATAAGCAATCCAGATTTCATTCAATTTAAAGGGCTTAAGAAACATACTGACAAACCACCTGATAATCTAACATATAGGGTTGTTCTTTGATTTGCTCCACTCTGTCTGAGCCCATGGACTAGAACCCCAGGAAAAATGCTAGGTAGCCATTGGTAGAGGTAGAAGAATGGGGAATCATTGGAGGTTTTTGAGGTGGGGGATGTAAGGGCTGAACAATGTGTGCTGCAAAGATGGGTGCCTTTTTTAAAATGATCTCAGAACAAAATACTGAAAACAATGATTTGAAAATTGTATAATACCACAGAATATTCATATATGGAATGTTTCCCATAACCCTATACTTAACCAGTTATTTTTCCATGGGAACAGACCTTTTTCGTGTATTGCAAGATTAGCATATAGTCAAGGCACAGATTCTGGGGAATATATTTCAGGAATGAAAGACTTGAGGTAATGCAGATGTATAGATAGAGAAGCAAGAAAAAGAGCTCAATTATCAAAAGCCAAACAACTTGGCAGTAGCTTTAAGTTAAGCATGAAAAAACGTGCATGGTTTTTCTCAAGTTCTTGTTTATTTTAAGAGAGTATAATGTCAGTCAAAGGCACCTTGAATCTACAATAACCAGAGCAAATAAAAGATGCATTGGAGGAAGGTATGCATATGCAACTAATTTCTAAAAGAGGAATGAATTATGTCATTGCCAATAGCTCAAGATTAATTCATAAGTTAATTAAGATGGCATATTTTATGCTCAAGACATAGGGATAGGCAGAGATACTAAAATAGGTAAGTGGCAGAAAATGCAATCCTAATGTTAACTTTTTTAGGTAGTGGAGTGACACTGTTGCAGATGTTCTCAGATCAAATTGTATATCTTAAAAAAAATTGTGTGGGCTGTTCAAATGATGCAGAAGCAAATATAAAATGACAATGTAATGATTTTGGATCCTGCTTTAAAGGAAAATCTAACCAAGTATATCTGAGGGATTGCATCTATCTAGTCATCATAGAGATAACTGGAGTGACTGGAGAGACTTTCCTTTTAAATGCTCGTACTGCATTGGCATCGCATAAAAGAGTAGAACAATGCTCTAACCATCCCATAGGATTTCATGGCGGAGAAACAATAAGGAAATAGCTTGGAGAAAAATGATCGTGTATTTTAACGAGTCCTCAAAGGCTAAGGGGAGGATAAATAAAACTTAAGATTGTTTAACGCCAACCAAACTCTTCTAATAACCTTCTGGAATAGTAAAATTTGCCTGGCCTGCTCAGAGAATGTGCTGAAATCCTGTACAAATCCGTCTACATGGTTGATGCATTTTCAACTTCTTAGAGAAGGAACCTTGCTGTGTACTGCTGTGTTCTGTGTACTGGAGTCTAGGTATTCTCATTCTCTTTCCTGCTTGACATAGGAGTCAACATGAGGCCAGTTAGCTATGTGGCCTAGTGGAGAGAGCACGGGTCTGGGTCAGAAGGAACTGGGTTCTAGTCCCAGCCTTGCCACTTGTAGGCTGTGTGACCTTGGGCAAGTCACTTAACTTCTCTGTGGCTCAGTTACTTCATCTGTAAAATGGGGATTAAGACTGTGAGCCCTATGTGGGAGAGGGACTATGTCCAACTTAAATTGTATCTACCCCAGTGCTTAGTACAGTGTTTGGCACATAGTAAGCACTTAACAAATACCACAATTACCCACCATCCCACTGAAGTAATTGTTGTCATTCCATCAGTATGGCTACCACATATGAGGAGAAAGGATAACTGTCTCTAGTCATGTAACTTCTTCTTGCTGAATTGAAATATTCCACTTCCAGACTGGGAATGTTGGTTTAGGGGAATAAGGGAGAGAGACAGCAAGTGCTTCAAAAACATGAAACACGGGAAGCAGCATGGCCTTTGGGAAGCAATGTGGCCCAGTGGAAAGAGCATAGGACCAGGAGTCAGGAGACTTAGGCTCTGATCCTGTCTCCACCACTTTCCTGCTGTGTGACCTTAGGCAAATCACTTAAGTTCTCTGTGCCTCAGTTTCCTCACCTATAAAATGGGGTTCTTTCCCTCTAAGATTGTGAGCCTCAAGTGGGTCAGGTACTGTGACTGAATGGTTATTTTGTATTTTCCCAAGGTCTTAGCACAAGGCTGAGCACATAGTAAGCACTTCACAAATGCCATAACTATCATTATCATTATTAATATTGATAATAACATAATATACCACAATCACAGATAAACAGTTTGCCAGAGCAGAAGTCTGTTGCCAGACAACAGCAGCAGATAGGAGAGCCTTACATGCAGCATTAAGGCTTGTTGGTAGAAGTGGGAAGTGGGGAGCGAAGGAGAACAGTATCAAGACAGGTTTGAAAACAGTGACAGGTCCTGTAGTTAGCAAAGACAAGGATTATCAGTGAGGAATGGATTGTAGGGTGAAGATCAATCTTTTCAACCACACCTTCACTGATGGCTATATCTTTAGATGCAAAGGAAAATCTGACCATTTTGAGGGCATTTCAAATGTACATTTCAATCAATCAATGACATTTATTGAATTCTTACCATGTGGATCATTATCAATGGTATTTATTCAGTGCTTATTGTGTGCCGAGCACTTTACTAAGCACTTGGGATAGTATAATACAGCAGAGTTGGTAGAACTGATCCTTGCCCACAAAGAGGTTACAGTCTCCAGGTGGAGAGATTAAAATAAATTACAGATTTGGGGAAATGGTAATGTATAAGGATATGTACATAAGTGTTGTGGAACTGGTGTGAGTATTAAAGTGCTCAAGGGTTACACAGACAAGGTCATAGTACATGCAGAAGGGAGGTTAGTTATGGGAAATGAGGGCTTAGTCAGGGAAGGCCTCTTGGAGGAAATGTGATTTCATGAGGGTTTTAAAGTTGGGGAAAGTGGTTGTGTGCTGTATATGAAGGGGGAAGGAAGTCCAGGCCTGATGCAGGATGTGGGCAAGGGTCAGTTGGGGGATAGATGAAATCGAGGCACAGAAAACTGGTTGGTGTTAGAGGAATGGGACCTCTCAGGGTCGCAGCTGGAGAGTTTCCTGTACTCTCCCAATCTTGGTTACAGGAGGGAGAGTCAAGCAGAGGCATACCTATTCCATTCCTAACTGGGGCAGTCCTTAGTGAGTAGAAGGCGATCTGCTACAAGTCAAAACTCACCTGTGCTGGGCAGCAGCGGCTTGGGAGGAAGTCGAGGGCAGAGACTCAAGTTTATGGCGCGGAAGGTGGCAATGGTAAACCACTTCCGTATTTTTACCAAGAAAACTCTAGGGATACGCTACCAGAACAATTGCAGATGGAGAGTGGGACGTTCTGGGAGAGATGTGTCTGTGGTGTCGCTATGGGTTGGAAACGACTTGACGGCATAAGACAAGAGAAGAGTGGACTGTGCAGACTGGGTTGTAGTGAGAGATTAGCCAGGTAAGTTTGGATGGAGAGAGATAATCGAGTACTTTAGAGTCAATGGTAAGGAGTTTCTGTTTGATACTGAGATGAATGGGTAACCACTGGATATTTTTGAGGAGTTGGGAGTTATGGACTGAACAGTTTTTCAAAAAAATGATCTGGGCATTACACTGGAGAGGTGAGAGACAGGGAGGTCAGAGAGGTAAAGGAAGGATATGATAAATGTTTATATTGATGTTGTAGCAGTTTGAATCTCTCCTATGAAGTGATGCCTTCTCATGGCAGGAGAGTTTGTGTATGCCGATGAAGCTTAGAACTATGCCATATAGAGTTACTCATAATGGAAAGATCTAAGCTAAAGTGTGGCTCAGCGGAAAGAGCATGGGCTTGGGGGTCAGAGGTCATGGGTTCAAATCCCAGCTCAGCCACTTGTCAGCTGTGTGACTTTGGGCAAGTCACTTAACTTCTCTGTGCCTCAGTGGCCTCATCTGCAAAATGGGGATGAAGACTGTGAGTTTCACGGGGGACAACCTCATTACCTTGTATCTCCTCCAGCGCTTACAACAGCGCTTGGCACACAGTAAGTGCTTAACAAATGCCATCATCATCATCATCATCAAAGTTGATTTTCCTGTGCTGGGCAACAGTGGCATGAGAAAGAGTCAAAGGCAGATGATCAATGATCAAAATGTTGACCAAAGACCAATGGCAGAGACTCAAATTTTTACTGCGTGGAAGAAGGTAATGGTAAATCACTTTTGTATCTATATCAAGTAAACTCTATGGATACACATACCAGAATACCTTTATGACAGAAGATGGGACCTTCTGAAGAGGGTGTATCCATGGAGTCGTTATGGGTCAGAGACAACTCTACAGCATTTGAAGAAAAAAAAGTTTGAATGGAGAGGAAAGAGTGGATTCTAGAGATGTGAAAGTAGAAGCCTCAAGATTTCATGGCAGATTGAATGTGCGTGTTGAATGAGGAAGATAAATATCGGAAATGCCAAAGTTATGGGTTTGCGAGGAAGGATGGTGGTGGTGTTTACAGTAGGAAGGTCAGGGGAAGAAAAAGTTTGGGTGGGAAAGTGAAAAATTCTGTTTTGGAGCTGTGAAGTTTGGACAGATGAAATTCTGCAAGATGATCTGTTAATCGAGCAGTTTATATCTGCTCCTGATCAATCAATTGTATTTATTGAGTGCTTACTTTGTACAGAGCATTGTATAAAGCACCTGGGAGAGTAAAATGAAACAAAATAGCAGACACATTCCCTGCCCACAACAAGCTTTGATCAACTGTCTTAGTTTGAATTACGAAGATGAATGATCTTGTGACAAGGGGGTGGTTCTGAGGCAGAGGAAGGTGGGACTTTCTGTGAAACTCTGGAGGAAGGGACCCAGACTTACTATATCAGGCACAGATCAGGGGCTGCCCATCAGTGAACTGAAGGAGGGGGTTGGGTGGAGGAAGGGCAGGCTGGGAAGAGAATTTAAGAATACTAAAATTATTCTCCCATTTTCAATTATTTAAGAATTAATTCATAGGCAGCTGCCCTCCTTTCGATTATGTCTTTTATATCTCTCCTGGGTCCCTTCCTTCAGAGCTGATCCTGTGGCAGGGCCTGGTAGGATGGAGTCGCTGGTGTGCAGCTGGGTGACAGATTGTCTGCCAGGGATGCATGCATGGTTCCTCGGGAGCTGACAACAAAGCAGACTGAGGACTGCTCCATATGTAGGAGGAGCTTTGTGGGTGGATGATGAGAAAGAGGCGGGGGAGACAGAATCTCTGGCATACCTGGGGAGTAGACCATCCACTGGGTACACACATGGAGGGCCGGATTCCAGGCTGGCAGCAGATTGTCTTATGACTGACAGGTGTCAATCATAGGGAACACGGCACCATATTGGCTCATTCATTCATTCATTCAATCTTATTTATTGAGCACTGTGTGCAGAGCACTGTACTAAGCTATTGGAAAGTACAATTCAGCAATAGAGACAATCCCCACCCAACAATGGGGGCTCATAGTTCAACCCCTTCTACTAGGGATTGGTAGATTTGATAAGATGCCCAGAAACAGCCATAATCCACCCAAATCCCTCTTATGCAAATTGCACACCTGTAGTGAACCTGTTGGTGGGGCGTCCAAGTAGAAGATACCCTGAAAGCAGGAGTAAATGATAGGCTGCAGAGAAGGAGAAAGATCAGGGCTGGAGATGTAGATTTGGGAATTATCTGCATAGAGATGGTAGTTGAAGCCGTGGGAGTGAATGAGTTCTCCAAGGGAGTTGGGGTAGATGGAGAATAATAGAAGGGTAACTAGAACTGAGCCTTGAGGGGCTCCCACATTTAGGGGGTGGGAGGCAGAGGAGGAGCCTGTGAAAGAGATTGAGAAGAAGTGGCCAGAGAGATAGGAGGAGAAGTAGGAGAAGACAGAGCCAATGTCGTTTAATGTTTCCAGGTGAAGGAGGTGGTACACAGGGCTGAAGACATCAGAAAGATCAAGGAGGATTAGGATGGGGTAGAGGCCATTAGATTACATTTGATATTAAAGTTTTTCCCATTGCTTTAAAATTCAGCTCAGTGAAACTTTATCCTTCTATGGTAAAAAGCTTTGTTTTCTCCTATATCTTGTAAGGTCCTAGATAATTTTTCCAAGGACATCTTTGCATTAGTAATAATAATAATAATGGTACTTATTTAGCACTTACTATGTGCCAAGCACTGTTCTAAACGCTGGGGTAGATACAAGATAATCAGGTTGTCCCACGTGGGGCTCACAATCTTCATCCCCATTTTACAGAGGAGGTAACTGAGGCACAGATATGTTAAGTGACTTATCACACAGCTGACAAGTGGCAGAGCTGGTATTAGAACCCACAACCTCTAACTCCCAAGCCCGTGCTCTTTCCACTAAGCCAGGCTGCTTCTCTAGTACATCTCTAGTATATTTAGTACATCTAATCTTAGATGATTTACTTTTAGGCCTTATTTAACACAGGCTAAAGACTTATTTGTTTGACCCATGCATAATTACTCATTCATTCATTCAACCATATTTATTGAGATCATACTGTGTGCAGAGCACTGAACTAAGCAATTGGGAGATACTCAACCTTCTAATTGTACTATTCTGTAAAGTGCATTGGGAAATACTGCTTGAAGGACATGATGGAAGCGTAGCTTTGGTTGATCTACTGTTTCTTTTATTGCATGAATCCCCATGATGCAAACAACAAAATTCTGATTGAAGATAATAGTGTTTAAGTATGTTATGTAAGGATTATATTTTCATTTCTCGTCAAGAATTCCTAGCCAGCTCAAAATAAGACTTTTGAAATTGATGCCATGTATAAAAGAAGAATTTTATTATAAAGGCTTGCTAAATTCTCAAACATCACTATGCACAAAGTTTTTAGGAGGAGATTAGGCAACCAGGTGTAAAAGGATGATGATCATATGGCAACTTTCACCTCTATTTCCCTCCTATCTTGACAAATGGTTCATATCCTACACATCCAGAGGCTATCGTTTGGACATGAGATACAATGGTTTTCCATGTAGAGTTTGTTTACCATCATCTTTTACTTCAAAATTTGATGTGAACCCATATATCCACTAGAGGTCCTCTGCTACCTAATTGTTCTCTTATTGATGAAGTTGGTTTGCCTTTTCATTCCATCTCTGATTAGGTTAGCTGCAGAAGTTTTAATTTGTTGCTTTTGAGCCAATATCAGTGGCCCAAACTGGACACCAGATTGTCCCACATGTTTCCAGTACTATACCTCAAGTCTCCCTATTTACATTGTATTTTTCATTTTACAAATTTGTAATTTTCAAAATAGATATAAAACATAAGTTCCCCATCTCAAGATAGCATACATATATATATGCATGCTATTTTCTGCACCTAGACAATTGTGGGTGTCTATGAAAAGAAAATTATTATTATAATGATACCAGGCTGTTTTCAACTGTTCACTGACACATCACCAAAATTATAGAATGTTCAATTTAAAGGAATAAATTGCACACCCAGGTTCTTCCCAAGATGTATTTCAGAACTCTTTTCTGATATATGGTGCACATGAACAGACTTCTTAGAGTGTATAATTTTAGTATGATGAGTTTCTTGTGAGGCTAACATACTTCTCAGTTTGCTCCAGCCAAACCCTTATGAATGGCCGTTTCTGGTATTTATCTTTTCATATAAAATTAAGATGCCAGGATGGCTTAGTAACCTAATAACCTCCTCTCTAGCCTTTAATCCCTCACCTTGCTGCAAGGCAGGCTAGAGTCAGTGCCCAATAAACCAACTTTACTGAGGAGGAATGTCAGCATGTAGGATGAACTATCAGCTGGGTCACTAGAAAGGAAGTCAAACAGTTGGTAAACTAATCCTTGGAATTTAGATAAATTCCCTGATGGAGGTCACAGGAACCTGCCAGCCAAGTGAAGGGGAAAAAATGGAAGAGGATTCATTTAAGATTCCAAAGGCTGGGCCGAAAATTGTTCCTAAGACATATGATAATGTAGAATACAGGGCTAGTGCTTTCACAGAACTAATATTGTTTTCTTGAAAATAAATTCAGCTGAAAAGTCTTCTAGCCACAGGGACAACACCTGAAACATCAATCTAACATCATTATTCACGGGGCATATCACACACTGTTTGCTTCTAAGTAATTTCATGGCCTGAGTAAGTGAATCTGATTTAACTAGAAAGAATGCTTGCTTGGTGAATGCATTCACTGGCTCTACTTCTAGTAATGATAAGGGATTAACCAAGCAGTTTTTACTAGCCATGAAGTGGGGTGGAAAGGCATTCTTATCCAGAATGTTTCTGACTTGGCAGTTGCCTCAATAGGAAAGGACTGGGACATGCCTGAAAATGACCTTTTTCCACACCTCTATACCAGGCAAATAGTCACTGATGTGTATTCCCGATGAGTGTTCAATTTAAATTTCCCAATCAAAATAAGCAGAGGTGCAATGACCTAAAAAAGGTATCATATCTTTAATCCCCTGCCAATGAAGAACTCTTTTCCCCACTGGAGACTAAAGATGGGTAGAGTAGGAGCAAAACTTGTGGAACAACTTCCGGTGATGCATATACCAATGTAATATGACTGAAATCCTTTCCAAAAAAAGGATTTTGCCTTTGCCCTGATAATTCTGACCTATGAGGCTAATTGCATTTAAGGCTCAAATCTTACAATCATTTTAGTAAAACAATTTCTACCACAAATATTCCATCCACCATCCAAAATATGCTTTGGCCCAACTCAAATCTACCACTGCTGACTTCTCTTTATTCTAACACCATCTGTATACTCTGCTCACGGTATCACGAAGAGTAGACAGGCATCTTCCTATGCTAATTTGAAGGGAAAATTGTTACACAAACTCAGACCTACATGATAACCGAATACAAAGGGAATTAAATAGAGAGGCACAGTATGTTCAATTTCCTTGTAACATACTTCCTGATTTCCAGGAGTTCTCTGATTTCTTTTTGGTACTGATCAAATGAGGTGTAAAGTATAGTCAATGGTCAGTGTATCTTTTCATGGTACCCTGAAAGTGTGCAGATACATATAGAGATATACCTCTATCTATATCCTCAAACTTATATATGGTATAACCACACACTTAAAGTTGAAAGATGATACTACTGAAGGGGAGATTGGGCAAGTAAGTCAAAGACTAGTAAGTTATAGTCCCTTCCACACAGTGCACACATAAAAAAATACCTGTTGATCCACTGTAGCATTGTTACCCACAGTGCAGAGGGGGGGTATATCTTTCTCCCTTTGTAGCACAATGATCTTAAAGGGTCTATTTAAAGTCATTCCATTTCTAATCATTATAAGCCAAGCTGATCTGCCTCCCAACTGTCCATGCTATGCCACATCATTTGCTTCATATGTCTTACTATGTTTCTTCTGCTCACTCTGTTTGTGGTTGTCTTTCCTACCCTCAAAAAATCATCCCTTGATCCCATGGCTCCCTCCAATAATCTCCCTACTACCATTCCTCCCCAAACTCCTTGAGTGCGTTATCTACAACCGCTGTCTCAAATTCCTCTCTTCCAATTCTCTCCTTGACCCTCTCCCAACTGGCTTCTGTCTCCTTCATTCCACAGAAACCGCCCTCTCAAAGGTCACCAATGATTTCATTCTTGCCAAATCGAACGGCCTCTATTCCATCCTAATCCTCTTGGGACCTCTCAGGTGACTTCGACAATGTTGACCACCCCTTTCTCATGGAAACATAACCCAAGCTTGGCTTCACTGACACTATCCTCTCCTGGTTCTCCTCTTATCTCTCTGCTCATTCATTGTCGGTCTCCTTTGTGGGCTCCTCCTCTGCCTCCTACCCCTTAACTGTGGGGTCCTTCAAGGTTCAGTTCTGAGTCCCCTTCCATTCTCCATCTGCACCCACTCCCTTGGAAAACTCATTCACTCCCACGGCTTTAACCATTTTAGTAAACCATGGCTTCAACTACCACCTCTACGTGGATGATACCCAAATCTACATCTCCAGCCCTAATCTCTCTCCCTCTCTCCAGCCTCTCATCTTCTCCTGCCTTCAAGACATCTCTACTTGGATGTCCTCCTGTCACCTCAAGCTTAATATATCCAAAACAGAACTCCTTATCTTCCCACCCAAACACTGTCCTCCCCCTGATTTTCCCATCTCTGTAGACAGCACCACCATCCTTCCTGTCTCACAAGCCCCTAACCTTGGTGTTATCAATGACTCCTCTGTCTCATTCAATCTATATATTCAATCCATCACTAAATCCTGTCAGTCCCATCTTCAAAGCATCACTAAAATCTGCCCTTTCTCCTCTCCATCCAAATTGGTACCATGTAAATACAATCACTCACCCTATCCCACCTGGATTACTGCACCAGCCTCTTTGCTGACCTCCCAGACTCCTGTCTCTCCCTACTCCAGTCCATACTTCACTCTGCTGCCCAGATCATTTTTCTTAAAAAACGTTCTGGACATGTTTCCCTACTCCTCAAGAAACTCCAAAGGTTGTCCTTCCACCTCTGTATCAAACAGAATCTCCTTACCACTGGCTTTAAAGTTCTCAATAACTCTGCCCCCTTCTACCTCATCTCATTACTCTCCTACTACAACCCAGCCTACACACTTCATTCCTCTCATGCTAGCCTTCTCACGGTGCCTCAATATCATCTATCTCACCACCAAACCGTAATCCACATTCTGCCTCTGGACTGGAACGCCTTCCTCAAATCTGACAATTACCTTTCCTCTGCTTCAAAGTCTTATTGAAGGCATAGCTCCTCCAAGAGATCCTCCCTGACTAAGCCCCCTTTTCCTCTTCTCCCACTCCATTCTGCATCTGACTTGCTCCTTTTTTTCTTCTCCCCCTACCTGCCCCATAGAACATACATACAAATCTGTAATTTATTCATTTATATTAATGTCTGTCTCTCCCCCACTGCCACCCAGGCTGTAAACTCATTGTGGGTAGGGAACGTGTCCACTTATTGTTATATTATACTCTCCCAAGTGCTTAGTACACTGCTCTACACACAGTAAATTCTCAATAAATATGACTGAATGAATGAATGAATGGTTTCTCCATTTCAAGTCACCATGGAGCTAGGAATTTGTGTCATCTTTCCTATTCACATTCTAGCCACCAGTGAAGCTCCAGTGTCAATCAATAAATGTTAATAATAAAAATAATAATGATTATGGTACTTCTTAAGTGCTTACTATGTGCCAAGCACTGTTCTAAGTACTGGGGTAGATGCATTGTTTATCAGCTTGGATACAATCCATCTCCCACTTGGGGCTCACCTTCAATCCCCATTTTACAGATGAAGTAACTGAGGCTCAGAGAAGTTGTGACTTTCCCAAGGTCACACAGCAGACATGTGGCATGTAGAGAAGCAGCGTGACTCAGTGGCAAGAACATGGCCTTGGGAGTCAGAGATCGTGGGTTCTAATCCCAACTCTGCTACTTATCAGCTGTGGGACTTTGGCCAAGTCACTTAACTTCTCTGTACCTGTTACCTCATCTGGAAAATGGGGATTAAAACTGTGAGCCCCACGTGGGACAACCTGGTTACCTTCTATTTACCCAGTGCTTAGAACAGTGCTTGGCACATAGTAAGCACTTAACAAAAACCAAATTATTATTACTATTAATATGTGGCAGAGTTGGGATTAGAACTCCGATCCTTCTGACTCCCAGGCCCATGCTATATCCACTACATCACACTGCTTCTTTAGTTCTTTTAGTTATTGAGTGCTTCCCCTGGGCAGAGCACTGTACTAAGGATGTGGGAGAGTACAGTAGAGTAAGACATGCTCCCTGCCCTCAAGGGGTTTACAATCTAGCAGAATGCCAGCACTCTTTTGATGTTGGTGGACTGACTGTATTCTAGGACCTCACTGTTTGTCATCCTGTCTTAGTGATATAAAAGTAAGGCATGGAACCTCTTTCCACATCACAGGTCATACATACACCCTGTTTTCCTTTAATGTGAGGACTGAATTTTTGTTGAATCTTGCATTAAGGAAAACTCAAATTTTAGTACTCACTCGATGTCCAACGTCATGCACCTCCATTTCATCTGGCACTGTGTTGTGCTGTACTCAAATAGATGCACATTATTGGAAGGAAATTTCTAATCAAACTGTATAATGAAAACCTACATTCCAACAGAACTGATTGTATCATTGAAGGTCTGATGGCCATGAACAAAACTGGATTTTAGAGCTGCTCTGTCTACTTTCAGTTTGATTTGAATCCGGATGCCATGTTGGAGCCACATTTCATCGCTATAACTATCTGTTTTTCTCCCTCTTTGTCTATTCTTGGACTGTTGAATGATTTTCTGCAAAGGTAACAGAATTCACAGACAGCTTGCCAATGATGATCCCTGGGTGTGTATAGGCAATGCCAAGTGTGGGCTGCTAGAAATCCTCCATCTTCCTCAGACCAATTTTTGGCCTAGAACATTTTATTGATTCAGAAGAGTGGTTGAAAATTCTAGGCATGTCTACTTAGTGTTTACTTCTAAAGCACATTCATCAGCATAGAGGAACTTCTGTATGAGTGATTCAGTGATTTTCATTGATGCTCTCAGTTTTTCAAATTGAAAGATTTCCCCAGAGGATCTGAATTACATGGAGAGACCACCTATAGATTCATTGTTGTGTCCTTGAGAGTAGATTGAACTTGACTGGACTTAGTACCTGCTCCTGCTTTACTCCTTTGGTCAACCACTCAATCAATCAACATTATTTATTGAGTGCTTACTATCAGCAGAACACCATAATTGTACTAAGCACTTGGGAGAGTATTCATTCATTCATTCAATAGTATTTATTGAGCGCTTACTATGTGCAGAGCACTGTACTAAGCGCTTGGGATGAACAAGTCGGCAACAGATAGAGACAGTCCCTGCCGTTTGACGGGCTTACAGTCTAATCGGGGGAGACGGACAGACAAGAACAATGGCACTAAACAGCGTCAAGGGGAAGAACATCTCGTAAAAACAATGGCAACTAAATAGAATCAAGGCGATGTACAATTCATTAACAAAATAAATAGGGTAACGAAAATATATACAGTTGAGCGGACGGGTACAGTGCTGTGGGGATGGGAAGGGAGAGGTGGAGGAGCAGAGGGAAAAGGGGAAAATGAGGTTTTAGCTGCGGAGAGGTAAAGGGGGGATGGCAGAGGGAGTAGAGGGGGAAGAGGAGCTCAGTCTGTGAAGGCCTCTTGGAGGAGGTGATTTTTAAGTAAGGTTTTGAAGAGGGAAAGAGAATCAGTTTGGCGGAGGTGAGGAGGGAGGGCGTTCCAGGACCGCGGGAGGACGTGACCCAGGGGTCGACGGCGGGATAGGTGAGACCGAGGGACGGCGAGGAGGTGGGCGGCAGAGGAGCGGAGCGTGCGGGGTGGGCGGTAGAAAGAGAGAAGGGAGGAGAGGTAGGAAGGGGCAAGGTGATGGAGAGCCTTGAAGCCTAGAGTGAGGAGTTTTTGTTTGGAGCGGAGGTCGATAGGCAACCACTGGAGTTGTTTAAGAAGGGGAGTGACATGCCCAGATCGTTTCTGCAGGAAGATGAGCCGGGCAGCGGAGTGAAGAATAGACCGGAGCGGGGCGAGAGAGGAGGAAGGGAGGTCAGAGAGAAGGCTGACACAGTAGTCTAGCCGGGATATAACGAGAGCCCGTAATAGTAAGGTAGCCGTTTGGGTGGAGAGGAAAGGGCGGATCTTGGCGATATTGTAGAGGTGAAACCGGCAGGTCTTGGTAACGGATAGGATGTGTGGGGTGAACGAGAGGGACGAGTCAAGGATGATACCGAGATTGCGGGCCTGCGGGACGGGAAGGATGGTCGTGCCATCCACAGTGATGGAGAAGTCTGGGAGCGGACCGGGCTTGGGAGGGAAGATGAGGAGCTCAGTCTTGCTCATGTTGAGTTTTAGGTGGCGGGCAGACATCCAGGTGGAGACGTCCCGGAGGCAGGAGGAGATGCGAGCCTGAAGGGAGGGGGAGAGGACAGGGGCGGAGATGTAGATCTGCGTGTCATCTGCGTAGAGATGGTAGTCAAAGCCGTGAGAGCGAATGAGTTCACCGAGGGAGTGAGTGTAAATGGAGAACAGAAGAGGGCCAAGAACTGACCCTTGAGGAACTCCAACAGTTAAAGGATGGGAGGGGGAGGAGGCTCCAGCGTAGGAGACTGAGAATGATCGGCCAGAGAGGTAAGAGGAGAACCAGGAGAGGACAGAGTCCGTGAAGCCAAGGTGAGATAAGGTACGGAGGAGGAGGGGATGGTCGACAGTGTCAAAGGCAGCAGAGAGGTCAAGGAGGATCAGAATGGAGTAGGAGCCATTGGATTTGGCAAGAAGGAGGTCATGGGTGACCTTAGAGAGAGCAGTCTCGGTAGAGTGGAGGGGACGGAAGCCAGATTGGAGGGGGTCTAGGAGAGAATGGGAGTTAAGGAATTCTAGGCATCGATTGTAGACGACTCGTTCTAAGATTTTGGAAAGGAAGGGTAGTAGGGAGATAGGACGATAACTGGAGGGGGAAGTGGGGTCAAGAGCGGGTTTTTTTAGGATGGGGGAGACGTGGGCGTGTTTGAAGGCAGAGGGGAAGGAGCCCTTGGAGATTGAGTGGTTAAAAATAGAAGTTAAGGAAGGGAGGAGGGCAGGGGCGATGGTTTTAAGAAGGTGAGAGGGAATGGGGTCCGAGGCGCAGGTGGAGGGGGTGGCACTTGCGAGGAGGGAGGAGATCTCCTCTGAGGATACTGCAGGGAAGGATGGGAAAGTAGGGGAGGGGGTTGTTGGGGGGGAGGGGAGAGGCGGAGGGGTGACTTTGGGGAGCTCAGACCTGATCGTGTTGATTTTCGTGAGGAAATAGGTGGCCAGATCATTAGGGGTGAGAGATGGGGGAGGGGGAGGAACAGGGGGCCTAAGGAGAGAGTTAAAGGTCCGGAACAATCGGCGGGGGTGACGGGCATGGGTGTCGATGAGGGAGGAGAAGAAGCTTTGCCTGGCGGAGGAGAGGGCAGAGTTAAGGCAGGAAAGGATAAATTTGAAGTGTGTGAGGTCGGCTTGGTGCTTGGACTTTCGCCAGCGGCGCTCAGCAGCTCGAGCATAGGAGCGTAGGAGGCGGACGGAGGAGGTGATCCAGGGCTGTGGGTTAGTGGCGCGAGAGCGGCGGAGGGAAAGGGGGGCGAGAGAGTCGAGATGAGTAGTGAGGGTGGAGTTGAGAGCGGAGACCTGATCGTCGAGAGTGGGAAGAGAGGACAGGGCGGCAAGGTGAGGCGAGATGCTATTGGAAAGACGGATGGGATCGAGAGAGCGGAGGTCTCTGTGGGGCAGTAGCGAAGATTTGCAGGGGGAGGGAGTGTGAGAGATGAGGCAGGTGAGAAGGTTATGGTCCGAGAGAGGGATTTCAGAGAGTACTATACAATAGAGTTGGCAGACATGTTCACTGCCCTTGAAGAGCTTGCATTTGAGTTGGGGAGAAAGACATTAAAATAAATTATGAATTTGGTCAAGGGGAATGCTGATACAGTCAATCCAACTATTATTCATATTGTTCTTTCTCTTGTATATGAAAATCCAAATCTCTAATAACTCAATTGCAGAGGAAAATACCATTTGGATGCTATAGGAAGCCTTTTCAAATGGCTTAAGAAAGCAGCATTACTGATTTTCTATATTGTTGTTGTTCTCTATGTATGTTCTCTATATTCTATATATATGTTGTTTTGCATATGAGAAGTCATGGTTTGTTTTCAATCACTGCCCATGCTTGGGTATGATATATAACAATATATGGCCCAGGAGTTTACAAGAAATCATGATTTGTTTTCAATTATTACCCCTATTTGGGCATGATATAAAACATCACATGGCCCAACTCCCAAGGTTAGTACTAGAAATATTATTTGAGCATCCTGCAAGCTCAAGGAGCTTTCTGCCTCAAAGCCATATAAATGGGTGGACAGCAAAAGAGCCTTAAAAGAACTTCAACTAGGTATGGAGCTTGATGCTCCATTATTGTCACAGTCATCCAAAAACACGTTGGTGTTCAACATTCTATTTTCTACATCTTTATCAATCCATGCTTTATTGTTTGGTGTACTGCCAAGGTAACAAAATTTAGTGACAGCATTTAGGTCTAGGTTGCTGATGAAAAATCTTTGCTTGTGTTTTGGCTTTGTATACAGAGATATATACACATATGTACCATGCGTTAACTAGCTTAACCACAGCCAGTGTGCTGGGTAAGAGTAATAATAATAATTGTGGTACTTGTTAAGTGCTTACTGTTTGCCAGGCACTGTAGTAAACGCTGGGGTGAATCCAAGCAAATTGGGTTGGACACAGTCCCTGTCCCATGTGGGTCTCACAGACTCAAATCCCCATTTTACAGGTGAGGAAATTGAGGCACGGAGAAGTGAAGGGACTTGCCCAAGGTCCCACAGTAGACAAGTGGTGGAACCGGGATTTGAACACATGACTTTCTGTCCCAGGCCCATGGTCTGTCCACTGGCTCAGTGGAAAAAGCATGGGCTTTGGAGTCAGAGATCATGGGTTCGAATCCCGGCTCTGCCACTTGTCAGCTGTGTGACTGTGGGCAAGTCACAACTTCTCTGGGCCTCAGTTACCTCATCTGTAAAATGGGGATTAAGACTGTGAGCCCCACATGGGACAACCTGATTCCCCTGTGTCTACCCCCAGCGCTTAGAACAGTGCTCTGCACATAGTAAGCGCTTAACAAATACCAACATTATTACGCCACTGTACTATTGCATAAGACCAGTGAGTTTGGAGTAAAGCCAGCCAGTGAGTTTTCAAACTCTCAAATCAGATATAGCAAAGGAATTAGATGAAAGGATAGGGGAAATCTACATGATCCATAAAGCAAAGGTACTGGTTTGTCTCATAATAATGATAATAATAATAATAATTGCAGTATTGGTTAAGTGCTTACTATGTGCCAAGCACTGACCTAAGTGTTGGGGTAAATTCAAAGTAATCGGGTTGGACACTGTCCCTGTCCCATATCAAAATCTTAATCCCCATTTTACAGATGAGGGAATTGAGGCACAGAGAAGTTAAATGACTTGCCCGAGGTCACACAGCAGACATGTGGCAGAGCTGGGATTAGAACCCACATCCTCTGACTCCCAGGCCCGTGCTCCTTCCACAAACCATGCTGCTTCCCTGTCTAGATTTTCCAGAAGTCATTGGGACTTTCTGGAAAGAATGTATCTTCTATATCAAGAGTAGAAAGCCACATCCACCCTAGGACAGAGCTAGGGTGTAACTTAGTTTCATATAGGATTTCCTTAAGGAAAAAAGTGTGACCTAGTGGAAAGGACACAGGTCTGGGAGTCAGAGGCATTGTTTCTAATCCAAGATCCACCAATTGCCTGCTGTATGTCCTTGGACAAATCATTTATGTTCTCTGGGCCTCGGTTTCCTCCTTTGTAAAATGGGGATTCATTGCCTGTTCTACTTGGACTGTGAACCCCATGTGGGACAGGGATGGTGTCCAACCTGATTGTCTTGTAACTACCCCAGGACCTAGTACAGTGTTTGGCACATAATAAGCACTTAGTAAATTCCATTATTATTATTACTAAAAACCTATCTCTGGCTGGCTTCTTCTCTGCTGCTGCCTAATTGGAAGGAAAATTGCCTCTGGATTGTTCTGATACATGGTGAGTTTTCTCTCTCTGATTTACCAATAACTGGGGTAAAACAGTCCAGAAACCTAAAGATTTACTTTTGGGATTTGTGATTCCATCCTTTATGCAAACAAAGGCCTTAGGCTAATGGTGCCCATATGCTCAGGAGGCCTGGCCCCAAGCACATGATATCAAGTTGTCTGCATCTCTTTGCTAGCCTTGGGTCTACACTCAGTCTGTGAATCTCCATTTGACTCACGGTTTTTGTATTCTTTCCGATTGTAATATTGATTAAAAATTGACTTTGGCCATTCTTCTGTCTGGAAACGATTTTCAGCCCTGGTTACCAGGGCTTTTAGAGTGTGCTTAACATAGGAGGGCTATTATTTTTGTTCTCTATTTAGTGTAACTCAGCAAGGTGGTCCCCACACTCAAAAATTTCCCGAGTTCAAGAAACTGATAACCCAAAGGGAACTGCTCGCTACCACTTTGACGAAAAGGGGTGGTTTTAAATAAAGTTATAGGAGCTTTCTTTACCAACATGGAGACAATGCAACAAAATTTGCTTCAAATTTCGAAAATCGCAGAGCTAGAGAATCCCTCTGCCAGCTCTATAGATAATGATCTACTAATGACTCAGAGTTTTAAAGGGGCTATGAACCATTTTAGAATGGTTATAGATCAGGCTCTTTCCAAATGGCAGATTAAGATAGACCAAAGCCTGAATGAGATTCAATTCAGTTTCAGATGCTAAGAACTTTGGGATCAAATTCTGCAGGCAATTTGGAAAATTAAACCATTGAGCATTTGAGATAATCAATTAGGCAGCAGAAATTAGATAAGAACATTGCAGAGACACATGGCAAATGAGAAAAAGCCCTCAAGATTAAGGAGGGGGAATAAAACCATGACTCATCAGATTCATCTGCCTATGAGAGAGAGACAGTGAAGAGGAAATTTTGGCTCCAGTATCCCTTGTGGGAATAATCAAGCTTGTCAATCCCCCGCTGGGGCAGGGATTTCACTAGCTTCCCCCAGACTCTCCAGATCCAGTACTCAAAAGATTGCCCTTACTGAGATTACAACAACAGAGGTGGAGGGGAAAGATACTCCTCTCTAATTCATTCATTCATATT
Source organism: Ornithorhynchus anatinus (assembly GCF_004115215.2). Classification (NCBI taxonomy): domain Eukaryota; kingdom Metazoa; phylum Chordata; class Mammalia; order Monotremata; family Ornithorhynchidae; genus Ornithorhynchus; species Ornithorhynchus anatinus. The sequence continues at coordinate 101,059,885 of NC_041749.1, forward strand.
TATTGAGTGCTTACTCTGTGTAGAGCACTGTACTAAGCGCTTGGGCCCCTGAACCCCCTGGAGTTACACAGAATGGCTCAAAAGCTGGGGAGGTACCAGAAAAAAGAGGGGCCCAACCATGAGCAACTTTCTTTAATTATACAAACTGCAGAGAATTATAATTTAACCAGAATGGACAAACTCTCTTTGCCCCGGCCATGATATGAAATGCATTTATTTTATATTAATTCCTGTCTCTCTGTCCAGACTGTAAGCTTCTTGTGGCAGGGAACATTTCTACTAATTCTGTAGCATTATATTCAACAAAGTGCTTAGCACGTTATTCTAAACAGCAAACACTCAATAATTACTACTGAATGTTTGATTGACCCCTAATAATGGGGAATCACTCTGAGAGCAGACAAGATTCCTATGGTATTTGAGAATCAGTTTTGGACAAACTATTTAGCTTCTTTCAGAAATATTGAGAATATAGGTAGAAACAGTGCAATCAGGTAATCAATTATTGGTATTTATTACTTAGTGCATGCAGAGTACAGTAGTAAGTGATTGGGAGAGTACAATCTAGCAGATTTGATAAACATGTTCCCTGCTATATGCATATGTTTATCACGCATATAGCTAGATAAAGTCTTATACTGGATGTGAAATGGATTTGATTTCATATTTCTGAGACAAGCCCTAGACAAAAATGTATTAGCAAAATTGAATATCAGTAATTTTTGTGAATACCTCAGGAGCTTCTGACAATTCAAAATTCATTCTTACCTGCCTCTCTGACCAACCCCCCCTGCAAAAAAAAAAAAGAGAAAGTCATTAGGATCTGGTGTGACTGCTAGGGTAGGAATAGAGAAGAAGTACTAGGGAGACGGTGGATTTAGGGTAAAAATCTCACCACGGATTGATGGTGGGGTGGAGGACCTGCCTAGACAAGCACCTTACACTGGGCCTCTCATTGGCTCAAACTGAATTTCCCCCAGTAGGATCACCTGGGCTTCTTCTCACCAGACTCTTTTTCCATCTTTCATGGGAAGCAACATAGCCTAGTGGAAAGTGCATGGGCCTGAGAGTAAGAGGTCCTGGGTTCTAATCCCAGTTCTGCCGCTTCTCCACGGTGTGACCTTGGGTAAGTCACTTACTTAACTTCTCAGGCCTTAATTCCCTCAGTTGCAAAATGGGGATTCAATACCTGTTTTCCTTCCTACTTAGACAGTGAGCCCCATGTGGGGCCTGATTACCTCACACCTAGTACAGTGTTTGGCTTATAGTAAGCACTTAACAAATACCACAATTATTATTATTATTACCTGCCACTTTTATGCTTGACCCCCTTTTTTTGATGGTGGGTCTTAGACAAATTCATATTGGCCCTGTGTTGGGCCAGATGGACTCTCTGGAACTAGGCCCTGAAAACCCTACACCAAATGCAAGCTCTTCACCCTCTGCAGACACAATCCTCCTTGTATTCCTGTCTTCCAGTTGCAGAAGTAAAAGGTGAGTGGCTGATCAGATGGCTTCACAGGCTCACCTGCTATCTGTAGCTGTGGTTCTGTCTCCCCAGCTAGAATGTAAATTCCTTACTCTACTAACTCTAGTGTACTCTCCCAAGTGCTTAATACAGTGTTCCTCACACAGTAGGCCCTGAATAAATACTGATGATTGACAGAGCTGCCTCATTTTTTTATGGCATTTGTTAAGCTCTTATTCTGTGTCTAACACTCTTCTAAGTGCTGGAGTAGATACAAGTGAATTTGATTGGACACACTCCCTGTCCTGCATGGGGCTCACAGTCTAAGTAGGAGGGAGAACAGAAGAACTGAAGCACAGAGAAGTGAAGTGGCTTGACCAAGGACACACAGCAAACATTTTGCAGAGCCGGAATTAGAATCCAGGTCCTCAAGCTCCCAGGTCCATGTTCTTTCACTAGGCCATGCTGCTTCTCACTTCTCATTTGTCCAGTGAAGTAAATCTGTCTGCCCTGAGAATTTCAAATTAATTCTTAGAGCTTACTATTGCTTTTCTTCTTCATCATCATCATAATAATAATGGTATTTGTTTACCATTTTCTATGTGCCAAACACTGTTCTAAGCATTGGGGTAAATACAAGGAGTCAGGTTGTCCCACCTGGGACTCACAGTCTTAATTCCCATTTTACAGATGAGGTAAATGAGGCACAGAGAAGTTAAATGGCTTGCCCAAGGTCACACAGCAGACAAGTGGTGGAGTCTGGATTAGAACCCATATCCTCTGACGTCCGAGTCCACGCTCTTTCCATTAAGCCATGCTTGCTTCTATTCATCCTCCTCCGTTCATAGAGCCTTATAGAATTACAAAGAAGCAGTGTGGTCTAGTGGATAGAACATGGGCCTGGGAGTAAGAAAGATCTAGGCTCTAATCCTAGCTCCATCACTTGTCTGCTGTGTGACTTGGGCAAGTCACTTAACTTCTCTGTGCCTCAGTTACCTCATTTGTAAAATGGGGATTAAAATTGTGAGCCCCATGTAGGACAGGGACTGTGTCCAACCTCACTATCTTGTATCTACCCCAGCACTTAGAACAATGCCTGGCACATAGTAAGTCCTTAACAAATGCCATTAAAAAGAGTTCATTCAACTAATAAATGGAAGTTTACTATCAGAAAGCATTTTGTTTACCCATGTTGACTAGAAAACCATGCTTTGTAATGTGCTTCAGCATTGTTAACCACTGATTACCCTGACCATACTTCAGCTTACCACAGTGCCCTGAAAACAGTAATCATTCAATAATACAATTGATTGGTTGATGCATATGACAAATATCTTGTAACTAATGATATGTGGTTAATTCTGCCAGTATACAAAACTACAGACACTTCATTCCATAAGGTATTTCAAGATTTTCTTTGGTGCTTTGGATTCAAACTGTTGAGATAAGATGGCAAGAAAAATCTTTTTTTTAACCACATTCCATGACCCAGAGCAAAATTTTCTTATACAGTGCCATTTTCTATGTCATATTTGATATTGTCTTCCAAAGGTGCGGTACTGTTAATAATATGTGCTCACTCACATCTTTTTTCATGCATAATCACAATGTCCCATGTTTATAGACAGAGGAAAGATGTAATAGCTCTAGAATTCCTTGGCTAATTTGGCTTATAATTCCTTTATGGCATATACATCATGCTCTCTGTAAATGCAGACTGATGTGAGGCTCAGGGATTTCCCAAGTTTGGGATTGAGTCACTAAAATGGTGTGCAAGTTATTAGAATGTTGCTCCAGGAGATTTCCAATTTTGCACTTTACTGGTTCCCTCTCTCAAGTCTATGGGTGTAATTTTGTCATCAGTCATAGCTGGAAGGGTTGTTATTTCCTTTGACTCTGTTTCTCTCTTCAGCCATTATCCATTGCTGCTGTACTCTTCAGCTTTCTCTCTCAGATATGACCACTTCTTCTCCATTTCTTCATGGCTCTCCGTTGCTTTCTTGATTACCCTCAGTATTATTATACCATATGACTTATATATCACTAAAATATGTGTCGATCAATAATATTATTTAGAAAGAGAAGAGGCTGTGATTGAGTGACATAGCCTACCCTGAGATACATTTGAATCTGTCCTTTCCTAGAAAGAAAAAAAGGCTCAAAAAGCTGCCAGGTTGGAAGCTTTTTATTTTATTTGTATGTCTGTTAGCACCAGCATGGATCTGAGGGTCTAATTGTTAGGGTTTCAGTGTGGATTACAGTGTCAAGAAATGTTGGCTGTTCATTCCTTCAGCATCAGCATTGAAAACAAGCTTCCTGGGGCTTTAAAAGAAGTAGCTGCTTTGGGTTTCTCTTTGTGATTTAATGATGTAGTCATTTTTTGTTTTTGTTTTTTTGTCCCAGTAACCAGCATGTGGACTTTAATATGAATTGTCTGATTTGTAACCTTCACTGTCTCACTAATGAATTTCCACGACAAGAACTTGCCCTCCCTGCCTCCTCTTCTTCTGCTCTTAATTCCCCCAAAGGTGTTCTGGTATGGAGTGGGAGAAAATAATGATCATATTTAGAACATATAAATAATGCATCCTACCCAAGTACACTTTAGGGGAAAAGCTGATAAAGCTGTCACCTGTGCTGTTTAGACTACACACAGCTGAAGGTATGCCTATTTCACATGTGCCAGTTTCTCACTCCCAAATATATCACCAGAATGAAGCTATCACCTCTGATATGTGCAATGCTAAGTAAAGGCAGTGTAAAGAAATAATGCCCCACATTGTTTTAGAAAAAAAAATGAACACTAGCATTCAAAACTGTAGAAGACAATTCTCCTGTTGGTGGCTCATGAAGTGCAGCAGTACACCATGGGAATTGTGGAGAGAAGCGCAAACCCCTACTGTTCCCTCCATGATTTTTCTGTTGAAATGCATTTAGGCCTAATTTAAGTTGAAATTGCTGTCTGAGGCAGAGCTCTGGGCTTCTGCCTACTTCTGCCATTCTACCTCCCCCATCCCTTTCTTTCCTTTCCTTTAAAGCACATATCATCTGTCTCTACCGCCCACTCCAGATTCACTCATCTTATCGCCCTATTCATCAAGCCCCACCTCCAACTTTTTGAACCATTTTGATCCCTTCCTCATATTCCTTCTCTCTTTCTCCATCCCCAGATTGATCCTAGGGGAATTCAATATCAATATACATGTTTCTGATGACCTTTCCACTGCCTGCTTTCTATCATTTCTCAACTCCACTGACCTCCTACTCCACCTCAGCTTGCCCACTCACCCAGTTGGATACCCATATGATTTCATCATCTCTAGTCATTGTATTATATCTACTCTCATCAACTCTGAAATCCCTCTATCTGACCACAACCTCCTCACCTGTCTTCTCTCCCACACACCTCCTCCCCACAAACCCATGCTGTTCAACACAGCGACAGCCAATCTTTTGACCCCATCCAGTTTTCTCAAGTCATCATGCCCCATTTAGCCTCCATACCCAAAGTACCTCCCCTGATGTACTCAACAACATCTTCTCTACTGAACTCAAATTATTTTCTCCCCTATCTCATCGTTGATCTTGTACCACTAACCCACAGTCCTGGATCACCTCCACAGTCCACTTCCTTTGCTCCTGTGCACGAGCTGCAGAGCCCTGCTGGCAGAAATCTAGATATCAGGCTGACCTCGCCCACTTCAAGTTTATCATTGCCTGCTTTAAATCTGCCCTCTCCTCTGCCTGGCAAAATTATTTCTTCATCATTTTGACACCCATGTCTATTGCCTGAGCCAGTTGTTCCAGATGTTTAACTCCCTTCTCAAACCCCTGTCCCCCTGCCTCCCCCATCTCTTGCCCCTAATAATAATAATAATGATGGTATTTGTTAAGCACTTACTATGTGTAGAGCACTGTTCTAAGCACTGGAGGGGAATACAAGGTAATCAAGTTGTCCCACACGGGACTCACAGTCTTAATCCCCATTTTACAGATGAGGTAACTGAGGCACAGAGAAGTTAAGTGACTTGCCCAAATATGTCCATGTCTCCCCTATCCTAATAGAAAAACCCTCCCTTGACCCCCACAGCTCCCTCCAGTTATCGCTCCATTTCCATACTACAATTCCTTTTCAAACTCCTTTAGAGAGTTGTCTACACATGCCATTTGAAGTTCCTCTCCTCCAGTTCTCTCCTTGACCCCATCCAATCTGGCTTCCATCCCATTTACTCCACAGAAACTGCCCTCTCAAAGGTCACAATCTTCTTGCCCAATCCAACAGCCTTTACTCCATCCTAATCTTCCTCGACCTCTCAGCTGCCTTGGGTTGACCTCCCCCTTCTATTAACATTATCCAAACTTGTCTTCACTGACACTGTCCTCTCCTGGTTTTCCTCCTATCTCTCTGGCTGTTCATTTTCAGTCTCATTTCAAGGGGTACACAGTGGATTAGTGATTTGCTAATCTATGACCCCTCTAGACTGTAAACCCCTTGTGGACAGGGAATGTGTGTGTTATCTTGATGTTTGTACTCTTCCAAGTGCTTAGTACAGTGCCCTGCACACAGTAAGAACTCAGTAAATGTGATTGATTGATTCCTACAACAAATAATAGGCTTCTGGCAAGCGTTTGCTGTTCAGATTCTTCAAATGAAAATATTGGTTCATGATCTTGCCTCTTGCACCCTTTTAAGATTGGTTCCCCCCTGCAGGATCTAATTGATAAGAAAATCTGCTTGCTGAAGGTCAGACATAAACTGATTGGTTGGACAAATATGCATGTTTGTGACTTGTTCTGTACTGGGCCATGACCCTGCCCTCAATTGCACAGAGATGGGGATGGGTAAGGGCTGACTGGGTATGGAACTCAGGAGGGTCCCTGTGGAAGCTCTTCCAGGGAACAGAAGTTAACCTCCTTAGAAACAAGAGGAACACTACTCTGAATTCCTGACCACCTGCCCCAACCAGCATACCCTCCCTAGTCTGGATGGACACCAAGGACTGTCATCAGCCCTGGAGGGGTGGGGCGCTAGATAGGAGTAGGTCTGGGGGTGCTTACAGAGGAGACAAGACGTGAATCCCTCCAGGAAATGTGACACACACTGTCGGAACACCCAATTGCCCGCCCCTGACCAGGCTGCAGAGGGAGCTGCCCCTCTGTTCCCCACCCTCCCGTCCACACATCTTTCCCCTGCCCCATACCCTCTTAGAAGTGCCAAAACTGCACCTTAGTGCAATTGAGAAAGGGTACCCTTTGATAATCCACCTCAAAAAATGATCAATCTTTGAGAAATTCTCCAAACAAAAGGATCTCTATAAGTCAGTTTAGTTTCTTGGTAACATTCTAAGTACACAGTAAAAGGAAGTCTCAGACAATACTTCATCACAGCTGAAAACTAGGAATCAGTTGCTGAAGATAGAACAGCATGGTGCACTGGCATCAAGAAAAGATTATTGAGCAAAAGCTTCTTCAGAAATAAGAGAGAAGGAGGCAAAACAGAAAACAGCATCATCTGCTGCAAATATTAAATATAACAACACAACAAGGGACTGTTTGTCCTGCATTGGCCTTTCCAGTCACACATACACACATAGGTGAATTTCACTGACAATGGAATCTTCTTCGAATATGTATCTAAAGGAATCCTTCATACTTGTACTGGAAGAAGACAGCACTGACAGTCAAATCCACCTATGGGCATATATGTGTATATATGTGTGTGTATATTCTCTCCCACAACACCCCCCCCATATAGACATACATACACACACACAACTATATGCACAAAGACACGTATTTAATCATATAGGTGTGTGTGTATATATGGATATATGTGTGTGCATATATGTGTGTGTGTGTGTGTGTGTATACATATATATATATATATATAGAGAGAGAGAGAGAGAGAGGGAGGGAGGGAGAAAGGGGTGGGAGAGAAGACTCTGATAGGGAAGAGGGAGACAGTTGACAGTGGTCAGGAATTTCATTTGGATGCAAAGATGAATGAGTAATCATTGGAGGTTTGTGAGGAATGGAGAACTTTACAGAATATCTTCTTAACTAGATGATCTGAACAGGTGAATAAAGTATAGACTGAGGAGGGAAGAGATTAGCATCAGGGAGACCAGTGAGTAGGTGTATAGAGTAGTCAAGCCAGGATATGACTACCATCTAATGAAAGGGCATAAATAGGAAATGTTGTGGAGGAAAAACTCACGAAATTAAAAAAAAATCTTGCTGGTTCTACCTTTATAATAAAATCCCTAAAACCCACTCTTTCCTTTCCATCCAAATTGCTACTACACTGATACAAGAATTTATCCTAGTCTGCCTTGACAACTGCATCAACGTCCTTGCTGACCTCCCTGTCCCCTGTCTCTCCCTACTCCAGTCCATACTTCACTCTGCTACCCGGATCATTTTTCTAAAACACTGTGCAATCCATGTCTCCCTTCTCCTCAAGAACCCTCAGTGGTTGCCCATCCACCTCCACACCTCTTACCTCACTGATTTGCTACTACAACACAGCATGTTCACTTGGCTCCTCTAGCACCATCTTACTCATTGTACCTCGATCTTGTCTTTGTTGTCACTGACCCCTCAATCACATTCCTTCATTCATTCAGTCATATTTATTGAGCACTTGTGTGCCAAGCACTGTACTAATCGCTTGGGAGAGCACGATACATCAATAAATAGTCACATTCCATGCCTACAGGACAGTTACTCTCCCCACCTGCACAGGCCTCCAAGGGGCCTTCCCTGACTAAGCCCTGATTTCCCTTACTCCTTTTCCCTTCTGTGTCAACCTTCCACTTGGATTTGTACCTTTCATTTACCCCAGCCTCAGTCACATAGCACTTATGTACATACCCATAATTTATTTTAATGTCTAAGACATTTAGACTAAGAATTGAATAAAGCTTTACGCTGTGTAGAGTGGAGGTTTGGTTTCACTTCGAACTTGTCATTGAGAGTCTCAAGCTAAATTAGGGGTGAATCCTTAAGGGACCTCAGTGAGGTAAATCCCTAAAGGATCTCAGAGAGGGACTTAGGTAAACTAGAGATGAATCCCTGAAGGACCTGAGCCAGGTGAATCCTTAACAGACCTCAGAGATGGGCTCATAACTTGAGCACCTGAAAATAGGGGGAGGAGAATCCTTAAAAACTCAAGCCATAGAGATCAGGTTGGCTAAAGGGCATGGTGCTTCTTTAGGCATCTGGGGGGAGGCTGAGCAGGGTGAGGACCTTGGAGACGGGCTCATGACAATTCCCAAATCAATGTCTCCAGCCCTCTCTACTTCCCTGCAGTTTCACATTTCCTTCTGTCTTTGACATCTCTACTTGTTTGTCCCACCCACACCTCAAACTTTCCATGTCCAGAACCGAACTCCTTATCTTCCCACCCAAAACTTGCCCTCCCTGTGACTTTCCCATCACTGTAGACAGCACCACCATCCTCCCTGTCTCACAAGCCTGTAATCTTGGCATAATTCTAAAGTCATCTCTCTCATTCAACCCAAATATTCAATCTGTCACCAAATCCTATAGGTTCAACCTTCACAACACTTTCATCCTTTCCTCTCTATCCAAACTGCTACCACATTAATCCAAGTACTCATCCTATCCTCCCTTGATTACTGCATCAGCTTCCTTGCTGACCTCCCAGCCTCCTGTTTCTCCCCAGCCCAGTCCATACTTCACTCTGCTGCCTGGGTTATTTTTCCATAAAATCATTTAGTCCATGTCTCCCCACTCCTCAAAAACTTCTAGTTGTTGCCCATCCACCTCCACATTAAACAAAATGTCCTTACTGTTGACTTTATAGCAGTAAATCACCTTGCCCCCTCCTACCTCACCTCGATGCTTTCCTACTACCTTGCAGCCTGCACACTTCACTCCTCTAATGCCCATCTACTCACTGTACCTCAACCTCATCTATCTTGCCTCCCACCTCTCACTCACATCTTGCCTCTGGCCTGGAACACCTTCCCTCTTATCTGACAGATGATCACTGTTTCCACCTTCAAAACCTTATTAAAATCACAGCTCCTCCAAGAGGCCTTCCTTGACTAAATCCTCATTTCCTATTCTCCTGTTCCCTTCTGCATCTTCCTTGCACTTGGAGTTGCACCCTTTATTCACCCCTCCCTCAACCCCTCATAACTTATGGACATATCCATAATATATTTATTAGTATTAATGTCTGTCTTTCCCTCTAGACTGTAATTTCATTGTGGGCAGGGAATGTGTCTACCAACTCTGTTGTACTTTCCTGAGTACTTAGAATAGGGCTCTACCCACAGCAAGTGCTCAATAAATATAATTGATGAATTGATGTCTACCAATTCTGCTATAATGTACTCTCCCAAGCACTTGGTACAGAGCTCTGCATTCTTCAAGCTCTCAATAAGTACGATGGATTGATTAGCAACAAACTCTATGTGACAGTGAAAGAGAGTGAAGAAGCAGCGTGGGTAGTGGAAAGAGCACAGGCCTGGGAGTCAGAGGATCTGGATTCTAATCCCAGCTCTGCCACTTGTTGGCCATGTGACCTTAGTCAAGTCACTTAACTTCCCTCTGCCTCAGATACCTCCTCTGTTCAATGGGGATTAAGACTGTGAGCTCTACGTGGGACACGAACATTGTCTAACCTGATTAGCTAGTATCTACCCCTGAGTTTATTACGGTACCTGGCAATTAAAAAAAACTTTAACAAATACCATTAAAAAAATTAAGGATAGTGCCAAGGTTACAGGTCTTGGCATCAGGGGGATTGGTGTCAACTGTGATGGAGAAATTAGGTAGAGAGGGGTATTACGAGGGAAGACTATAAACTTGTGGGCGCTTAGTACAGTGCTCTGCACACAGTAAGCACTCAATAAATAAGATTGAATGACTGAAAGATGATGAGTTCAGTTCAAATATTGAGTTGGAGGGGCTGGACAGATATTCAGGGGGCTGTGTTTTGCAGGCAAGAGGAAACGTATGATTGCAGATAGGGGTGAATGTGTGGGGCTCAGAGAGGTAGATTTGAGAGTCATCTGAATGGAGATGATACCTCAAACCATGGAGGCAGATGAGCTCACCAAAGGAGTAGTATAAAGTGAGAAATGTAGGGTAACCAGAGCCCTGAGACACACCCTTAGTTAAAGGGTGAGAGGCTGAGGAGGAGCCTCTGAAAGAGACTTAGAAAGAGTGGGCTAAAAAGTAGGAGGAAATCTAAGAAAAAACAGGTTTGGGTGAAAACAAGATTGGATATTGTTACCAGGATGAGACATTGTTCCATAATGTCACAGGAGGATTAGGATGGACTAGTGACCATTAGATTTGGCAAGGACAAGGGCATTGGTGTCCTTGGAAAGAACACTCTCAATGACCAGATTGTTGTTGGTCAAGAAAGGAGTTGGAAGAGTTCAAGTGGAGGATACAGTTCTAGGAAGTTAGACAGGAATGGTTAGAAGCATAATGGCTCAGTGGATAGAGCATGGGCCTGGGAGTCAAAAGGTCATGGGTTCTAATCCTAGCTCCACCCTTTGTGTGCTGTGTGATCATGGGCAAGCCACTTAACTTCTCTGGGCCTCACTCCCTCATCTGTAAAATGGGGATTAAGAGTGTGAGCTCGATGTGGGACAACCTGATTAACTTATATCTACCCCAGCGCTTAGAACAGTGCTTGGCCCATAGTAAGTGCTTACAAGTACCGTATTATTATTATTATTATTATGGGGTGGTGGGATGGACAGAAGCTTTTCTTTACCAGGAAGATTTGAGCATATTTGGTGGCAGTAGGAAAGGAGCCACTGGAGATTTGGAACACATTTAAAGGCAGAGGAAAAGGGGCCATCAGAGAATCATCTGTTAGAGATGGCAGGGTGAGTGGGGATGAAACCAGAGGCAGAGGTAGAGGAGGTAGATTTTGAAATCAGACAGGAGATCTCATATTGAAAGGCACTTGAGAAGAATGAGTGGCGGTAGGGGCTTGAAGGAATTAAGGAAGTGGGGACTAGTCTTCATGGATGTATATTTATTCTTTTTTTAAATCACATTAAACACATTTTCCATTTTTGTTAAAATATTTTCCCCAAGGTGAGTAGCAACGTCTTAACAAATAATGTGCCATTAGAGTAATGGAAAAATTAATTTGACCATGACAGTGTCTTAAAAATATTTAAGTAGCTTACTTTTGGAAAGGTCTAATTTGCACTCTGCATGAAGTAGAGTAATAAGTACTGACTTTTCTCTTGAGCAGACTATACATACTCAACAATGAGAAGTGGAAGGTGGATAATTTGTCCACTTAGAAAGCAACAGAATATTGAGGAATGAATTGTTCAGATGGTCAAAGGTGACGAAAATGCCACTCACCATTTCTATGAACATAGGCTACTAGAGTGCATATTAAGCCTCATAAAAAGGTGAAATATCTCATATGACACAATAGAAATGAATTATGCCCCTGAAACAACCTGATAGAATGGACATATATTATTTCCACTTAATAGATTACAAACCTTCAATCACAGAGTCTGTTCAATGTTGATACAACACAAGCATATTTTCTAAGGGACATTTTTCTATAGGAAAATTTGGTTTGGCTCCAAATCGGCTCAAATTCCACTGAGGAGGATTATGGAGGGAGGAGGGAAATGCAGAAACCTGCTCTCCATGTTATGCAGCGGTCATCGGCTGAACTCCTGGCCAATGAGAAGGCACAATTGAGGACATTCTCAGTGCTCCAGAATTCTGTTTGTTTTAGCATGACTAGTTCATTCAGCAAGTTAGGAGCTGACGTAGCTTTATGGGCATGAGGGATCCTGATCCGGGTTTTCCTGTTTAGTTTTAGTGCACAGGAATTAGTGATTGGCTGATATGAGAGTAATGCACTGGAGGAAGGGCGGGATCTGAAGAAAGACTTGCCAGCAGCAGCTATACAGCCTGTCACTCTTCAATGAGCCAAAAAAAAAATGTGTCAGGGTTTAAGATAGGAGAGGGAGTATACTTTTATATACTATAAAATATAAGTATATATATACTATACTGATATAGTATACTTTTGATTACTTCGTTCCCTGGAGAACAAATCAGAACTCATTTCCTTTTGCATTAAGTTGAAACCCTTGACCGTGGAATTTTAAGGCTCTCTACCAACTCTCTTCCTCTTACCAGCTCTCTTCACCCACTACTCTCCACCTCTTGTTTTTACCTTCTCCCAAGCTAAGTTTCTTAATAATAATAATGATATGGTATTTGTTAAGCACTTCCTATGTGCCAAGCACTGTTGACTCTTCCACCTCGGACCCCTTGCTTACACCCTTCTTCCTTCAAGTTCTTCCTCTAGACTATAAGCTCATTGGGGGCAGAGAACGTTTCTACCAACTCTGTTATACTGTATTATGTTACAATGCTATACTGTTACTATATACTGAGATACACTGTTATACTGTACTTGATGGACAGGCACATTGACAAGCTGCATGGCCTAATGGAAAGAGCACAGTACAGTCCTCTGCTTACAGTAAATGCTCAATAAACAGCACTGATTGTTTGATTGACTTAGAGTGAGAAGAACTGAGTTCTAATTCCAGTTATGCCACAAGCCCACTGTGACTTTGGGCAAGTCACTTAATTTCTCTGTGCCTCAGTTGCCTTGCCTGTAAAATGGAGATTAAATATTTGTGTCCCTCCCCCATAGGCTGTGAGTCCTATGTTGGACAAGGGATGGTTTCTTATATGTGTTGTATTTGTGCATGCATCTTGTATGGTGCTTGGCACATAGTAAGCTCTTCACAATTACTACATAGCTCACACTCCCAAATTGATAGTACCAACTCACAAGGTACAAGCTCAGAGGTGTGGGGCATCTCCTGTTGCCATAGAGGTTGGGAGTTGAGCTCCATGATCCTGGTAATGGCAGCTCCTAGAACAAAGGAGAGTCATTCATTCATTCATTCATTCATTCAATACTATTTATTGAGCGCTTACTATGGGCAGAGCACTGTACTAAGTGCTTGGAATGTACAATTCGGCAACAGATAGAGACAATCCTTGCCCAATAAGTGGATGTTGCCTTTCAGTCTAAGGTGAATGAAGAAGAAATTACTCGAGGATTAGTGAGTAAATGGGACAGGGGTGAAATGAGGCAAACAGTCAGAGAACTTACTTGGGGCTAAGAAAAATGGTAGAGGGAGAGGGAATGAGTTCCTGGATGAGCAGAATTTGTACGGTACCTCCTTTCTTTTCTAATAGTTGTTCATTCATTCATTCAATCATATTTATTGAGTGCTTACTGTGTGCAGAGCACTGTATTAAGGGCTTGGAAAGTACAATTCAGCAACAGATAGAGACAATCCCTACCCAACAAGGGGCTCATAATCTAGAAGGGAGAAACAGACAACAAAACAAAACAAGGAGACAGGCATCAATACCATCAAAATAGAAAAATAGAATCATAGATATATATACATCATTAATAAAATAGAGTAATAAATATGTACAAACATACACAAGTGCTGTGAGGGGAGGAAGAGGGTAGAGCAGAGGGAGTAGGGGCAATGGGGAGGGGAGGAGGAGCAGAGGGAAAGGGAGGGCTCAGTCTGGGATGGCTTCCTGGAGAAGGTAAACTCTTAGTAGGGCTTTGAAGATGGGAAAAATTAGTTTGGCAGATGTGAGGAGTGCTGACTATATGTCAAGCACTGTTCTAAGTGTACTTCTTCAGTTACAAATATTTCTCCCTCTGGGCCTGGTGGCACGAGCTGCTGAGAAAGGAGGTCAATTGTCTGCTTTTCTACCAGATGGTTTGCTTATCAGTTGGCCTGTCCTTTGTCCAGTTCAGAAATTATACCAAATGCTTTTCTGGCTTTTTAAAAAGGAGGATTTCATGCTTTATCTGTCGCCTTTGTTTGCACTGATAGGGCTGGCTTCTACATTTGAGAAGCAGCACAGTGTATTGGTTACAGCATGGGCCTGGGAGTCAAAAGGTCATGGGTTCTAATTCCGTCACTTCACTTCTCTGTGCCTCAGTTATCTCATCTGTAAAATAGGGATTGAGACTGTGAGCCCCATGTGGGACAGGTACTGTGTCCAACTCGATTTGCTTGTTTCCACTCCAGCGCTTAGTATAGTGCCTGGCACAGAGAAAGTGCTTAACAAATGCCATTATTATTAGTATTATTATTATTATTCATCCTGAGGCGGAAATAAATTTGTCACCCCTTCCCTAGGGTGGCTACTCTGATGCCTATACAGCTGCATGCTTCTCTCCCGACCTTTAAAGCCTTATTAAAATCACATCACCCCTGAGAGGCCTTCCCCAAATAAGCCCTCATTTCCCCTACTCCCTCTCCCTTCTGCATTGCCTCTCCACTTTAAGCACTGGATATTCACCCCAACCTCAACTCCCACAGCACCTGTGTGCAGATCCGTACTATATACTCTGTCTCCCCCTCTAAACTGTAAGCTCCTTGAGGGCAGGGAGCCTCGTTGTATCATATTCTTCCAAGCGTTTAATACAGTGTTCTGCCCACCTTTGGCACTAAATGAATGCCATTGATTGAATGATCATGCTGGCATGTAGTGTAATCAAATAATTTCATATAGAACATTTTGTGGTAATTAGCCCAAACCTATATAGTGGTACCCACTGAGTGCAATGCACAGTACTAAGCCTGATAGTTTTTCAAGAAGGAAGGAGGGGGTCCACAGTGTCTAAAGTCTCTGAGGGTCGAGGAGGATGAGGAGTGGGTAGAACTCTTTGAACTTGCCTATTAGGTCATGGCTGACCTTAGCGAGCACAGTCTTGGTGGAGTGAAAGGGTCAAAAGTGAGTTGCTGGAGTGAAAATGAAGGGAGCAGGAGTATATAGCAGGAGTAACTCTTCTAGGAGTTTCGATAGGAATGGAAAATGGAGATTGGGCAATAACTGGAGGGGCCCATGGGGTTGTTAGGGTTTTTGTGTGGGAGAAACCGGAGCCTATTTGAAGGCAGAAGGGAAGGAGTCATAAAAGAGTTGAAAATTGAAGGAAGGGAAGGAAGCAAAATAGGAGTGAAGGATTTTAGGAGGTGAGAGAAGAGAGGGTTATATGCATAAGTAAAGGGGTGGACTGAGCAGGAGGAGAGAGCAGGCGGGACACCTCTCCCTGAGGAACAGTTGGGGAGCAAGAGAAAGTGGGGGAAGTGGTAGTAGCATGTTGAAAAGGTGATGGAGAGATTCTGAGGAGTTCACATCTAATATCATCTGTTTAACCAAGAAAATATTCGACAAAGTCTTGCGGGCTTAGGGAGGAAGGTGACACAGAGCTCCTAGAGGCTTCAGGATGGAGCTGAAAGTTTGGAACACTTAACTGTGGGCATGTGAATGAATGAAGCAGAGAAACAGCATGGCATAGTAGAAAGAGCACGGGCATGAGAGTCAGAGGACCTGGGTTCTAATCCTGGGTCTGCCACTCATCTGCTGTGTGACGTTGGGCAAGTCACCTAACTACTCTGTACCTCAGTTACCTCATATGGAAAATTGGGTCTAAATCCTTCTCCCTCCTATTTATTCAGAAGCAACGTTCCTCAGTGGAAAGAGCCTGGGATTCGGTGTCAGAGGTCATGGGTTCGACTCCCGGCTCTGCCACTTGTCAGCTGTGTGACTGTGGGCAAGTCACTTAACTTCTCTGTGCCTCAGTTACCTCATCTGTAAAATGGGGATTAACTGTGAGCCTCACATGGGACAATTTGATTACCCTGTATATACCCCAGTGCTTAGAACAGTGCTCTGCACATAGTAAGTGCTTAACAAATACCAACATTATTATTATTATTATGAGCCCCAGGTGGGATGGGGACTGATTCCAATCTGATTATCTAGCATGTACCCCACTTTATTCTTAGTACAGTGCTTGACTCATAGTAAGAGCTTAACAAGTACCACAAAAAAAGGAAGGATAATAGAGTTGTGCAGAAAACAGAGCAGAGTCATAGCAAAACAGAATACACCTGTAGTGGCAGAGGTTGGTTTGGAACCTTGATTTCTGAAAGCTGCGTTTAGCCACATGGCTACAGGAGCAGAGAAAGTGGATCCTACCAGTGAGCCAGGGCTGGGGGGGTTGGCAGTGTTAAATCAATGAAGGGATCATGGAGGCAGGGTAAAGGAAGTTGAAGTTGGTGGAGTGGGCATGAATTTTTGCATCTAGCTATGGAAGGGCCTGGAGGAAGTTCAGGAGATTGAGATAGCTTGAAAGAGAGGGAATGAATCTTGAATACAGTGGCCACAACACAGGGTGAGGACCAAATTCAAGGCATAGTGGGTGCACGTGAGGAGACAGGTTAGAAAGTGATGAAGAAGAAAGAGATACAACTTGGCCTAGTGGAAAGGAATCCTAAGACCTGGAAGTCATAGGACCTGGATTCTAATCCTGACTTTGCTGCTTGTCTGTTCTGTGACTTTGGGCAAGTCATTTAATTTCTCTCTGCCTCAGTTTCCTCAACTGTAAAACGGAGGTTTGATTCCTGTTCTCCCTTCTATTTAGACTGTGAGACCTATATGGGACAGGGACAGTGCCTGACCTAATTATCTTATATCAATTCCAGCATTTAGTACAGTGTTTGCCACACAGTGAACACTTAGCAAATACTATAATTTTTATTGTTATGATATGACTAGATTAAACATGTGTCTATGGTAGGGTGTGGCAAGAAAACAGCAGAGTTGAGGAAGTAGGTAGCTGGGGTTCAGGAAGGATCATTAACATGGAGATTGAAGTTCCCAAGAACAGAGTAGAGGGAGGGGCTGAAGGTAGGAAGGTGAAAAAGGAGTTGAAAGCAAAAAAATGCAGAGGTGGGACCACGAGAAAAGTAGAAAATGGCAACCATGTCAAAAACATAATAGTCAAAGCAAAATGAGAAATGAATTCTACTAGCATTTTCATTTCTTACAATGATCAGATCTCCAAAATAGAAAAGTTTTGGACCTCTGTGAGGCCATCCTGCTGCCACACCACCCTCCTGAGAGTGTGCCCTGAGGTGACTGCCTCTGCCTGAAACAGGTCCTGAGCAGAGACAGGATTTATATTGGAAGCGAACACCTCTAAGGAAAAGAAAAAGGTTGACTCTAGGCTGGTGCTGGCCAGTTACATTTCTTGATATTTGAGGGCTGCTAAAATAGGGGCCATATGAAAGTGCATCAGATGAATAAGAGAGCTCCCTTTCTGGACCAATAATGTACACTCCTGGACCAAAGGGAGAGGAGAACCCTTTCTCCTGCTTTCTCACTGATTTTTTTTCCTTACACCAATTCTAGAAAAGGATGGCTGCTAGGGAAGAAGACCGCCCCTCAGAGACCAGGAATCCATCCATCTCAGGCTTCCTTGAGACTCTGATTGACAGGCCAAGGGAGTACATCGGCTTTTGCAATAGAGCCACGGGAACCACAGCAGCCACATCTCAACCAATCAATCAACTATATGTATTGAGCCCTTACTGTGTGCAGAGTGCTTGGGGGAGTACAGTGTAACAGAGTTGGGAGACACATTCCCTTCCCATAAGAAGCCTACCGTCTAGAGGGGGAGACAGACATTGATATAAATAAATACATTATGGATATGTACATAAGTGCTGTGGGGCTGAGGACTGGGTGAAAGAAGGGTGCAAATCTAAGTGAAAGGGTGACACAGTAGAGAGAGGGAATAGAGAAAATGAGGGCTTGGTCAGAAGGACCCTTGGAGGAGGTGTGATTTTAATAAAGATTTGAAGGTGGGGAGAGCGTGGTCTGTTGGATATGAAGAGAGAGGAAGTTTCAGGCCAGAGGCAGGATGTGGTGCAGCTAGGCAACAATTCTTCATCTCCTCAGGGAATTCAAGGCCGAGTTGTTTGGTCCTATGCCCTCAGCGTTAGCAGTGGCAAAGGGAAAGAGGCTGATTGTTTCCTCCCCTCAGTGTAAACTTCAAAGGGAACAATCACAGGTTTGCATCAACCTGGACTCCCTCCTTAGCCCCACGAATTTCGTGAGAGGAAAGAGATAATTATGGCAATAACTCCCCACCAGTGGCCATTTCTGAAATTCCTGCCATTTAATGCAGTTTGCTGTATACCAAGAGAAAAAAAGAAGTTATTAAGCTTTATGTAACCTAATGAGCTTGGGTAGGGGAAAAAAATCATTCCCCTGAGGAAATAAATTAGCAGTCTTCAGAAAAATGAGAAGATTCCAGCAGAAGCAAGGAAATCCCATCATTACTGTCTTTATAAAGGTCACAGTCAACATTTGGAGGTGATTAAACTTCACTGAATGGTGTGAAATGTAATTGTATTTACATCACTGTCTAGCTGGTAGACCACAGCTATTTCCTAAAACCCAACAGTGCTTTCAGTGTCATGGATGAAGTAGGCAATTCTTTGTTTATGATATTAGAGACGGCATACTCCTTTAGCGGGAGGTATTTTGAAAATGAATTTATTTTTGCTCCTAGAAGATATCTAAATCAGCCTAACAGGGACAGAGTCCAAGGGCCTGCAAATTAAAGCATAACAAAAAATGCCATATCGATTGTATTGTATCTTACCATTAATCCCCTCTAGGGCCCTATTCTAAGTTAATTGACTAGAATTTGCAAGAAATCTGTGCTTTAAAAGAAGGAAATTTAGGTGGATTTCAAAGGATTCTGTTAACATGCCACTACTACCAACACTAATGGATGTAAACCCAAGAGTAAATGGAACAAAGCATGATTATTTACTTTTCCTGAAATCTACTGACGATTAATGGTTTCATTTAAGACATCTGACTACTATATGTTTCTTATCTAAAATATAGAATTTTAGTAAGTATTAAAAAGAGATGGATTCATTAAATAAACTTTAAGCTTCATTTATCATTCCCAGGGAATTTTTGCATGCTTTTTTGATTAATAATTTTATTAGAGGCATTCAATATAGATAATGCAAAATTAAATGGATTTTGCCAGAATACATTGCAGCCATTAAAATAAATCAGCCTATTAAATGGAGGGAAAAAGTAAAATCTGAAAAGAAATGTAACTCCCTATAACTTCATGACAGAGTCAATAAATCAAGTAACTCTAATTTGATAACCTTGCTATAAAGGCCATACAGAAAGAGGGAGCAAAAGCTTTATCCAATATTTCATCATCATCATGGAAAAATGTAAAGTACATTTTCAAAGGAAAGGTCATTAGCTTTTAAGGATTGTCCACACTGAGCATGCAATTACACAGAGAAAGGGTGTTCTTTTTCTTTTCTCTGTCCCCTCAGACCAGACTACATCAACTTCATCAGCTCAAGGCAATTTACAAGAGAACTCACTCGGAATATAATGATTAGAGAGTAATAGAAATGCCCCTTTAGTCTCGAACAGACGAACTTTTACAGTTCTATATCTTAAGAAATATGCAGTTAGCCCTAGATCATTGCAAAATGAATTTGTCTTCCTTGTATTGTCTCAAAGAAATTATAGTTTACAAGGCAATGGTAGAGCAATAGAAAGATTGATGACAGAAACAGCAACCCAAATTTCACTCTGTTTCAAATGCACATCTTTTGAGAGGAGCCTCTTTGTGTGTCCATGGTCCTTCATTTCTGTTACATGTTGGAAAAACAGTCCTCTGCAGCTCAAATTACCACTAGAACAAGATGGAGCATAATTCTGACTTTAATTATTGGATTTTATGAGGTTTCTCTTCTCAAATTGCAAAAAAAACCCCTTCAGAATAAATATTTTTTCTTCAAAAGCTATAGTACATTTAATATATATTCATTGAATTATGACTAGATTCATTTTTATCAAATGTCATGACTTTTATGAAATCTTTTTAATATAGTCTGTGTTTTCTGTTATTGTGAAATTCAGTACTGATAGTCTGTTCTCACTAGAGTATGCTTTACTTGTGCACCCTTCCTTCTCTGGCACTGACAGGACTATTTTAGCAGATGGTATCGATGCTCAGATGAGATGGCAACAGAAGCAGCATGGGCCAGTGGAAAGAGCACAGGCCTGGGAGTGAGAGGACCTGGGTTCAAATCCCAGCTCCACCACTTGTCTACTGTGTGATCTCGGGCAAGTGGTTTAACTTCTCTGAGCCAGTTACCCCATCTCCCTTCCTCCTCTCTCGCCCCGCTCCGGTCTATTCTTCACTCCGCTGCCCGGCTCATCTTCCTGCAGAAACGATCTGGGCATGTCACTCCCCTTCTTAAACAACTCCAGTGGTTGCCTATCGACCTCTGCTCCAAACAAAAACTCCTCACTCTAGGCTTCAAGGCTCTCCATCACCTTGCCCCTTCCTACCTCTCCTCCCTTCTCTCTTTCTACCGCCCACCCCGCACGCTCCGCTCCTCTGCCGCCCACCTCCTCGCCGTCCCTCGGTCTCGCCTATCCCGCCGTCGACCCCCGGGTCACGTCCTCCCGCGGTCCTGGAACGCCCTCCCTCCTCACCTCCGCCAAACTGATTCTCTTTCCCTCTTCAAAACCTTACTTAAAAATCACCTCCTCCAAGAGGCGTTCCCAGATTGAGCTCCTCTTCCCCCTCTACTCCCTCTGCCATCCCCCCTTTACCTCTCCGCAGCTAAAGCCTCATTTTCCCCTTTTCCCTCTGCTCCTCCACCTCTCCCTTCCCATCCCCACAGCACTGTACTCATCCGCTCAACTGTATATATTTTCGTTACCCTATTTATTTTGTTAATGAATTGTACATCACCTTGATTCTATTTAGTTGCCATTGTTTTTACGAGATGTTCTTCCTCTTGACGCTGTTTAGTGCCATTGTTCTCGTCTGTCCGTCTCCCCCGATTAGACTGTAAGCCCGTCAAACGGCAGGGACTGTCTCTATCTGTTGCCGACTTGTTCATCCCAAGCGCTTAGTACAGTGCTCTGCACATAGTAAGCGCTCAATAAATACTATTGAATGAATGAATGAATCTTTTAAATGGCGGTTAAGACTGTGAGCCCCATGGTGGGATGTGGACTGTATCCAATTTGATTATCTTGTATCTACTCCCAGCACATAGTTCAGTGCTTATCACATAGTTAGTGCTTAACAAGTACCATTTAAAAACAAAATAAAAAAATGGAACTCTGCCATTTTTGATGACTTCCTCTAGACTACAAACTCCTTATGGGGGCAGGGAATGTGTCCACCACCTCTGTTGTATTGTACTCTCCCAAATGCTTAGTACAGTGCTCTGTACACAGTAAATGCTCAAAAAGGCCATATGGACCACTCACCCTTCCTTGAAACACTTTTCAGACCATAGTTTTTTTCACAAGTTATTCAACTAATTCTTCTCCTACCCTTCTGACTGCTCTGTCCCCATCTCATTCACTGGATCCCCTTCCCCATATCCCTTAACTGTAGCTGTCCCCCAAGGCTTTTTCTGGGTCCCCTATTCTTCTTGCTCTAAACTTCTCTCCTAGGGAACTCATTCACTTCCATGGCTTCACCATGCTACCACCTCCACGCATGAGGGAGAGCATAAGCAAAAGGTCAACTGGTGGAGAGATGACAGTGAGACTCAGGGAGTAGGTTAACTGGATAGGAATGAAGAGTGTGAGGTGTGCTGTGTGCATTTGGATCTGTATCCTTTATTCAGGTGATATTCACCCCACCCTCATCGAGAGAAATAAAAGAAGAATCAGGAGAAAACGATCAGAAAAACCAAGGTTAGTATTTCCAGGTGAAGGGAGTAAGACAAAGTGTCAAAAGTGGCCAAATGGTTGAGGATTGGGACAATATTAAGTCCATATTTGGCTATTTGGTTGACTTTGGAGAAAATGGTCTCAGTGGAGTGAGGGGTCAGAAACTGGACTGTAGCGGGCCAAGAAGGGAGTTGGAGGGTAATGGTGTAGTAATGATGATAATAATTATAATAATAATGGTATTTATAGGTCCAAAGAAAGTTTTATTAGGATAGGGGACAAGTGGAGGTGTACAAAATCAGAGGAAAAGGTGCCATTAGAAAATGAGAGGTTGAAGATTGTGGTCAGGGAGGGAAGAAGAGTGAGTGCACAGGTTTTTAGCAGGTGAGAAGGGATGGGGCCAGAAGCACAAATGGAGGGGTTAGCATTTGAAAGCAGGCAGGAGATATCTTCCTGAGAGGCACTGAGAAAGATGAGACAGTGAATGTTAGATTGAAGAGAACGGGAGAGGTGGAAGGTAGGTCATGATTGATGGTTTTTATTTCGTCACCAAAGTAGCTGACAAGGTTATCTGGAATGAGAAAGGAAGCAAGGGAATGCTTTGGGTTTTGGGAAACAGTTAAAAGTCTGGAACAGTGTCTACCAACTCTGTTACATTGTACTCTCCCAAGTGTTTAGTAGAGTGCACACAGTAAGTGCTCAATAAATACCATTGATTGAAAATTGATTAAATAGTTGGAGTGGTTAAGGGGCATGGGAGCGGATGAGAAAGCAGAACTTCCGTTACTGAGATCAGATGAGGATGAATTTTAAAGGAGTAAAGTTGCCCTTGTGCCTGGATTTCCACTAGCAGACTCTTCAGCCAAGTATTGGAGTGGGAGAAGCATTCATTGGAGGTGATCCTGTTCTGGGATTGTGTTTGGCCTTAGATTCGGGAAGCAGCATAGCTCAGTGGAAAAGAGTCCGGGCTTGGGAGTCAGAGGTCATGAGTTTGAATCCCAGTTCTGCCACTTGTCAGCTGTGTGACTGTGGGCAAATCACTTAACTTCTCTGTGCCTCAGTTCCCTCATCTGTAAAATGGGGATGAAGATTGTGAGCCTCACGTGGGACAACCCCAGCGCTTAGAACAGTGCTCTGCACATAGTAAGCGCTTAACAAATACCAACATTATTATTTACTACTTCTTTCCCTCCTACTTATCCTTTCATTTCTCAATGTTTGATCACCATCACCTCTATAAGAGAAGTAGTAGTTGAGAGAATGAGTAAATTTTATCTTATGTTTGCTATTAATAATAGTTGTGTTACTGATTAAGCACTTCCTATGTGCCAACCACTGTACTAAGTGCTGGGATAGATATAAGATAATCAGGTCAGACTCAGTCCCTGTCCTACACAAGACTCACAGTCTAAGGGAGAGGTAGAACAGGAATTTAATCCCCATTTTATAGATGGGAAAACTGAGACATAGAGAAGGTAAGTCACTTGCCCAAGGTCACAAAGCAGAAAAGTGGCCCTAGAGCCAGGACTAGGTCCCCTGACTCTGTTGTTGGGTAGGGATTGTCTCTCTCTGTTGCCAAATTGTACTTTCCAAGCTCTAAGTACTGTGCTCTGCACACAGTAAGCTCTCAATAAATACGATTGAATGAATGACTCCCAGGCCCTTGCTCTGTCCACTAGGCCCCACTGTTTCTCTATTATGGTCAGTGAAGAAATTTTAACTACTGGCCAAAATGATCTTTTAGGATTATTTGTGAAATTAGTTTGCCCTACTAAATGAAAATTAAGAGCTAAAGCACTCAACAAAATTGTAACCAAAGTATGATTTGAAGGTCAGCACTGTCAATGCTTTAAGTGGTATGCTTCCTGCTGGAACCTAGGGTGGCAGGGGAGAAGATCTGTGGCTCCATTAGTTATTACCATGGGAAAGGATCATGAGAACTCTCCCTCCCAGAGATTTGGAAATTCAATCACATTTATTGAGCTCTTACTGTGTGCAGAGCACTGTATTAAGCACTTAGAAGAGTACGCTATAACAATAAACAGACACACTCCCTGCCCACAATGAGCTTACAGTCTAGAGGGGGAGACAGGCATTAATATGAATAAACTACAGATGTGTATGTAAGTGTCGTGGAGATGGAAATGTGATCCAGGAGCCCTCTGCCCCTGCAGCTCTGGTCTCTGAGTTGGAAGTGGGAAGGGAAGAAGAGATGCTTGATTCCTCTAATCTTACCCAGGGGTGGTGTCCAGGGAATCCCCTTGACCACTTTTACAGGGTCAGAAATAGGAGCCATAGGGAGAGAAGGTTCCCTATGGCTCCTATTTCTGACCCTGTAAAAGTGAAACCTTCCCTCATTATACACATACCCTACCTTAGCACCCATGATATCTCAAAATGTCCAACTTTGAAGTCTCTCAATTTCCCCTCCCCCATCCTTTGGCCTTGCTTTACTCCTCTGAAGTCTGATGTCCAAGAGGTGGGCAAGTTCTCTCCAGAAATGTTATTATACCATCCACTTCAAGCACTGAGCATGGTGAATGAGCCCTCAAGATGCCAAACACCAGCATTTCCTGCAACTAATCCACTATGCCTATAGAGAAAGCAGTGAATTCGCCTCAGTTTGGAAAAATATACACCTCATTTTCCAATGCATATTCAATCATTAGATAAACTTATTTTTCTACAGGAGTTTTAGACCATCCATGGAATTATTTGAGCTATAAATCGAGAGTCAGCAGTGGCAGCAGCTAGGAAGGAGAACAATTTTCCCTTCTTTAAAAAAAGGAAACAAAGTGTCTCTACTAAGTTTCTTATAGTACTTTAGGCTTCAGTTTCAATCTGTGTTAAAATCAGTCTATTCTAAGTTCTAGCAGCTTTCACTGATAGTGGTAGCTCAGTGGTATTATTTTCCTCACTCCTCTAGATCTTTGCCTTTGCTTGAGCTAGCATGGGGACTCATACACACACACATGCAAAAAAAATCTAGCCATGTACTGATTTCATGGTACAAGAGGAACATGAAAGGTTTGCAGCAAAATTTTAAACCATGAGCAAGATTGATGAGATTTTGTTCCAACCTCTCAAACCTCAGAACGTCTCACGGTTTGGATTTGAAAGTAAAATTGGTGGTTGCCCATAACTAATCACCATCCACTTTCATTTTAAATTAGTCTAAAAAAATCCCTGAGATAGCACACATTTTATTTCAGGTCCATTCTTCACTCACTGAAATCCATTTGGCTTTTATGATGCCTGTCCAGATTTAGGACGTTAGTGATGGTGGTTTGTCTTCAGATTTAGCAGGGCTGGTTTTTACACCTCACAATTTACTATATTCATTTCCTTAAGGAATGCCTTTTCATGGTGGATATGTTTTGTATTTTTAACCACATCTACATCAACCAAAAGTTGAGTACGGGGCATAATGGAGAAGTATAGTGAGTTGGAGATGGGAGGGGAAGTAAGAGGAAATGGAGAGGTGCAGAGGTTTTAAGGATTAAGGATACTCCCTCTCCGAAGTTTGAGGTGGAGTATCCTATTAAGGAATCCCAAAGTAGCTCTTTTGGACCTTGATGGGGGTGCGATTTGAAGAAGGGGGGTTGGTTAGATTGTACATTTTTCTGGATATCCTATCAATTTTATCAGTCCCTAGCAAAAGGGGTTGAACGATGACCCGATGTGGCACCGCCTTGCCCTATCAGTCATATGACCCAATCTGACGCTGGTCTGGCACACACCCCCTTGTACAGCCACAATGGAGGCCCAGGTGTGGGCCCTGTGTAGATTTGCGTGGCTTAGTGGAAAGAGCACGGGCTTGGAAGTCAGAGGACATGGGTTCTAATCATGGCTCTGCCACTTGTCTGCTGTGTGACCTTGGGCAAGTTGCATAACTTCTCTGTGCCTCAGTTACCTCATGTGTAAAATGGGGATTAAAACTGTGAGCCCCCTGTGGGACAACCTGATTACCTGTACCTACCCCAGCGCTTAGAACAGTGCTCGGTACATAGTAAGCGCTTAACAAATCCATAATAATAATAATGATAATTATTATGATGATTATATTTCGGGGTAGGTGCAGGAGCTGCTGGGCCCCGAGTCATGGGCCGGCCCTCAGTCGGGTTGGCTCCATCCAGACATGGTGGCAGCTGAGGCCAGTCTGGATAGAGGAACAGTCTACACCCATTGGGCCAGGCAGTGGCTTCAGTGTGCTCCCTGGTCTGGAGGTCTCCGGGGATGCAGACTACTGTTGGCTCAGAGGATTTATTATTTGTCATTTTTTTAAGTAAAAAGAAAAGAAACATGAGACTTCTTGTTTCATCTTTCACCAGGGCACAATCCCAATCGGCTTGCAAGGGGATGGACAAACCTAGTGTCTACATCTCCTCTTCTCTCCCCAGGGCCGGGGCCAGAGGATCTGTGGTCTGATGGTCAGGAGCTGCTTTAAACCATTCATATATCGGATCATCTTAAAGGATTTAGCTGGATTAACGTGATGTAGCACAAAATGTGCCACGAAAAGCCCAATGGCTAGAACCCAGAGGTGCCCTGAAAGCCAGGAATTGGCACAACAGAGAGGAGCTCAGATTAACAGAATTGCATGAATTCTACATACCCTCACTTCAGAGTCTCTACTTCTGAGTTTCTCTGCATCTGTAAAATATGATTCCAGCCAGGTAGCAGCTAGCCTACTTAACATGCTGATGGCTCTGGAATCACATGTAGTATTTGCCTTTCCTTCCCAGTCCTCCTCTTTAGCAACTCCATCCATCACCTGGATGCTCGACTGCTAGAGGTAGGAAGGAAAACTAGTGATTTCGGATCAAACCTGGAAAGGTATTCACCAAATGGCTATGCTGGCTGAAGACATACTGTCCACTGAACATGCTCAACTTCTCCAGGGCTCTCTCTTTATTCCACATCTCCCTTTCTGTAGTTTACGAAAAAGTCCGTGGCACTGACAGCTTAGATTGTCCAGGGAATAGGAAAGTGAATGTGAATAGGGTGTAATTTTTTTTCTAAAAATTGAAAAAAGGAACATATTTCAATAATAATAATTATTACGCATAAAGTACTTACTATGTGTGCTATGCACTTGGCATAGCTACAAATTTATAATAGTAATAATAATTGTGTACTCTGTGTTAAGCACTATAAGAAGACTTGGGTAGGTACGAGGCAATCATATCGGATAAAGTCCCTGTCCTACAGTAGGGCCCACATTCTAAGGGGAAGGGAGAACAAGGATTTAATTCCCATTTTGTTGTTGTTGCCTTATGCTATCAAGTCGTGTATGACTCATAGCGACGCGTGGATACATCTCTCCCAGAATGCCCCACCTCCATCTGCCACTGTTCTGGTAGTGTATCCATAGAGTTTTCTTGGTAAAAATACGGAAGTGGTTTACCATTGCTTCCTTCCACGCAGTAAACCTGACTCTCTGCCCTCTACTCTCTCCCATGCTGCTGCTGCCCAGCACAGGTGAGTTTTGACTTGAATCAGACTGCCTTCCACTTGCTAGCCACTGCCCAAGCTAGGAATGGCTTAGCTAGCAGATATGTCTCTGCTTGACTCTCCCTCCCATAGTAGAGACTGGTAGAGAACTGGAAACTCTCCAAGTGTGACCCTGAGAGGTGAATTCCCATTTTACAGATGAGGAAACTGAAGCACAGAGAAGTTAAGTGACTTGCCCAGAGTCACGCAGCAGGTACGTGGAGGAATCAGGGTTAGGACCAGGTCTACTGACTCAGTCCAGTGGTCTTTCCATAAGGTCAAACTGCAGACATGTTCCCTGTCCCACACAGGACTCACTATCTCTTTTTATGGATATTTTACTTTGCATTTCTGCTGTATAAGTGGGTGATCATTTTAAAAACTTCGTGAGTTGGTAACTGAAAAGAAAAGCCACAGCCAGAGCGATTGTCCTCGATCTTGAGAAAAAAGAAATGCCAATTTGTGGACATCAGAATACTAACCAAAATTATATTATTGTTTTTAGATTAATTTACTTCCATTAAACTAGGTGAATTTTCTTTAATCCAATCTTTGGGAATTCTGCAAGATCATTTGACTTTTTCTACATCCTCAAAATTGCAAAAATAGAGGAGTGGGGACAGATAGTTTAGCCTCACATGAAAACTATTACCACCATGCAACCTGGGTAATTTTTACATAATTTCCTAAGGTGAGAGAAAATGTTAGATATGGTACAGAAGTTTCATCCGTTCTACCAGCAGCCAGCCCTTATTTTGGCTGCCTGCCCTGCACTGCCTTCTAAACACTGGCAGCTGGAGCATTAAAAAAAAGACTAGAAATGATAAATGGGGTAGAAACTGCTTAAGGTCTTTGTAAAGTTTAATGAAAGATTTATCTCTTGAGGGTAATGTTCCTCTTTCTTTTACTGAAATGAGCATTTGATAACCTCTCATTGTGCATTTGATAAATTACACCTTACAGTCATAACTAAAATGATAAGTGGAAAATAAAAAAGGCTAACACAAGGTCTGGTTATCACCGAGTCTTTTAATATTTATTATTAGGAAACTTAGTAGCACCTGCCTGGTATTTTAATCACCAAAATGTGAGAAATTATAATTTGGCAACAGATCCGCAATAAGAGAAAAAAAACACCAGGTGTCTCTTCAGGTGTGTTCTGTTGCCACAAGGATTTTTAAAAAAATATCTTCAATATGTGGTCAAACAGTGTTATTCTCATTTGGAGTGAGAAGTATTTTTTTTTTTTAATCAGTGAAGTCTATCATCCTGGCCCTGCAAGGGATTGATATTTAATTTCATATTTAAGAGAACTGAATGGGTTTACATTCATACACTCCTAATAGAGGTTTAAGCATAAAATCTAAACAGGCAATTAAAAGGCCTTCTGAAGCTGAGGAAATGCTAAGATACTTTGCTAGATGGGTTAAGAGCTGTTCCACCTTTGGTTTGCTCAAATTTCTGTTTTGATTATGATAACACTCCTGCAACCAAGGACAACTGCTTCATATAGCTTAAAAAGCGAGCCTAATTAGAAAGAAAACTTTAAGACCAATTCAAACTATTACTGGTCATTATGTAACTGGCAAGAAAGCTCACAAATTCTTTTTTTTTTCTGCACCTATCAACAATCCCAAAAGTCTATGTTGAAGTCCAGCATCTATTCTTTTTCTATGTAAATTGTGTTTGTAGAGACTGACTCCTTCCAAATTGTCTATAATTAACTGTTAAAAATAAAACTTTCCATTTTAAGCCTTTTCTTCAGTTACATGCCTTGACTTCACTAACAGCATGAATCTAAGACCTTCCCCCTGCTCTCCCCCTAAAACCAAAACAGTTTCATATTGAAATGCAAACCATTCACTGCTTTCCAAAAGGTCTTAGATAATTGCTCTCCACTGGGATGACTATATTATATATATGCTTGGATTCTGTTTTTAAGAGGGGATTCACTCATGTTGTTCACAAGATAATAAAGCACAATTGATTAAGGCCCGATTCTTGACTACAGTCATAGTCCTGCTAATCCAGATGATTTGGTAATTTGCAATATATCTTCCAGCCATTAGTAAGAATTAGCGATGTTCCCCTGTTTGTTAGAGGGAAGTAGAAAAAAAAAACACAACCCACTGTAGTGGTCTCAAACACAGCTGTGGGGCTGCCGCTGAAGCAGACTATTCATTTCCTTTGACTTGTCTGCGGGAAAGAAACAGGGGCAGCTCCCTTGATGGATGATATAGCAGTAAACTTCAAATATAATGCTATTTTTGTCTGTAAAACTCTGTTTGCCATTTGGATCAGGGGAACTGAGGGATAATTTGGAGATTTTTCAGCTTGTTCTTTTAGCACTTAATTATAAAGAAAAGACAATGAAATGAAAGAAAAGACTGACTGTTCTTTTGCTTAACAGCAAGGTTTATTTTTTGCTGCACCTAATGTACAAAGTGCAGAATTGGTGATTTTAAGCATAGACCATAAATTCAGCTCTCTATCTTTCTTTGGCACCATATGATTTCAACTCAGGCATTAAGAATTAGTTGAAAAGGGAGATCCAGATTTTTGAGCAGACTGTCCCAGCCACATGCCCAGACTCCTTGTATTATGATGTGAAATACAGATATGACAGACCCTATGTTGAAAAGAATAGTCACTCCCAGATTGGCTATAATTTTAGCATTCTGCCTGAACTACATCTTTAGCAAAGTAGGCAAACAAAAATCCAGTTGCCAAATAAGGGATATAAAAAACTTATTGTTTTAGAAAAACCCTTTCTATGGCAGGTAAGAAAACAATTGAGACATTATAGCATTTACTGAGAGAAAAAAGAACAAACAAAAAAAGTGTTTCAGTGCACAAGAAGAAAAATGCAAGAAGGACAGTTTAGTGAAAACTTGCATTCCAACATGTATTATTGAAAAAAGGACCATAGCTAGGCCAAAATTTAACTGCAATAGAGACTAATGTAATTCAAATCATATTTGCAATGTTTTGTCATTCCAAGACTTTTTCATCATTATATCATTCCCTTTTCAAACAATCTGTGAAATGGATATAAAATACTACTACATATATTTTCTTCTCTGAACCTAACCTTGTAGAATGTTTATATACCATAGATATATAAATGTCAAACTCTCACTGAGAAACAGCATGGTTCATGGAACCATTAGCAAGAGATATGTTTTTGTACTTCAACTTTTTATTGTAAGGCACCATACAAAACAGTTCTTCAAATTGCCAGTGGAAAAAAGTTACACTTTTTTTCTTGAAAAGTGAGGTACAAAATGATCATCTATAATAATCTGTGTAGATAAAGCTATTTTATTGACCAAAGACATAAAGTTTATAGATGTACTCTTCCTTATTAAGCTTTCAAAGCCTGCCAAAGTCATTGGAAATGCTTTCAACATAAGGGAAGGAATGGAATGTTAGTGGTGAAGTTAGGCATGGTAATTCTCACTAGTTCTGTCTCAGTTCTTCCTCTCTAGCTCTCTGAACTTGGACACATCTTTCACCTCTGATATTCCCTATTCAAGGAAGCAGCATGGTCTAATGGAAAGAACATGGGGATCTGGGCATCAGAGGACTTTAGTTCTAATCCCAGTTCTGCCACTTGTCTGCTGTGTGTCTTCGGGCAAGTCACTTAACTTCTCTGTGACTCAGTTACCTCATTTGTAAAATGGGATCCTCCTCCTTCTGACATAGACTGTGAGCCCGACTGTGGGACAAGGACTGTGTCCAACCTATCTTGAATCTACCCCCAGTGCTTAGTACAGTGCCTGGCACATAGTGAGCACTTAAGTATTATGAAAGATATATATACATTTTCAAAATCATAGATTCCTGGTATTCACTATAATGGAATAGACGCTAACCTGTGTCAAATCAATATAAAGACATGTGAAAATTCTAAAAGTAATGAAGTGAATTTTTGTTCAGGGTGACTCATAGGCATATGAAAACAGATTGGGAGGCACTGGATACCTAGACATTAGTCCCATTCTCAAGACATTTTCACTTTAAGATCCCGTTATGTGCTTGCAAATAAATGATGTGACTATTAACATATAATTCTGTTCCTGAAAAAACTACAAATTCAGCCATTTCCAGGATACCCTTGACTAAAAGATTATATGAAGACAAATTATGAGGTATAGGATCTTTTTATTATCCTGCAATCAAAAGTATTGATTGAAGGAGAATATTTTAAAGTGGTTAAAATATATTGAAAACTTCTATAAATACCTACATAAAAAGCTATTTGTGGCTGGCCTTCTGTGGATGTTTTATAGGAGTCTCAGTAGTGCAGTTTTTCAGAGCTCAGCAAGCTGTTAAAATTGCCTCTTAATAATGATATTTAGCAACTACATTGCATCCTCCATTGGAAGATCTCAGAGAACTTCCTTTCATATTAAATAATTAAGTCTTATGGCACTCTGGAGTGGCAAATGTAATTACACCCATTGTAATAAGGGGCAATCTGAGTGTCAGATAAGTGACTTTTTCAAGGTTACTTATAAAATCTGAAACCAAATGGGTCATTTCTCCCTCTTATACAGAAACTTCCCACAGTCAAAAGCTCCCCTATGAAAATAAAGTGTCAATTTTGAATTTTGTTCACTTTCCTGGTCCTTGCAGGGCTGAATGTCACCACTGGCAGTCTACTCTCCAAATGAAAAGACTTACCATTCCCCTTGTTTTTCCCTAAATTTCAACTACTCACTTGAGCCTTTATCAATCGATCAATTGATGAATCATATATATTGTGTGCTTAATGTGTACAGAGCACTGTACTAAGCACTTGGGAGAGTACAATATAACAGAGTTGGTAGACATGTTCCCTGCCCACAAGGAGCTTCAGTCTATCTTACAGTCTTAATCTTCATCAATTTATACACTTTACTAGAACCTTCCAGGAATTTAAAAACTCATCACAAAATTATTGTTTGTTAGGAAAAATGCATCATGAGGATATGATATTTCTTTCCTGTTTGCCCTTTTTCCTTGAAAATGTTTTACATTCCTTCATATCATTGTTCTCCTTGTAGATGATGTACTCCTAACCTTACTGCCCTATTAGATCTTTCCATTTCTTTCTTTTCCTGAGCCCAAAAGGTAAAGCTGAATTTAATTATCTTCCTTTATTCTCTATTACTAACTACTGACTTTCTGTGAGTATAAGCTAATTTTGAGGAGAGAGAATGAATGAAAAAGGTGATATACAACACACTGAATGTGAATTTAAAACTTTAGACATATTAAATAATAGTATCACAAGTCATGTTAGAATTCTATTTAAAACTATGGGATGACAAAAATGGGAAAAACAAATGGGAAAGGCAAAGAGAAAGATTATTATTTTAAATAGATTTTTCTTTCATTAGGAGAAACCCGGAGCAGCCTTCGTCACCAGTCACCTAAATTAGTTGTTAAATGTGTCAAAAAAGGAAAGAAATCTTTACAATTTAAAGTAAGTTTAAGAAGAAAATTATTCAAACAGGCTGGATATTTTCTTTCCTTTTCCATTAGCATATGCACGCACACACACACATATATATTTGTGGCCTAATGGAAAAAGCACAGGCCTGGAGGCAGGGCACCTGGGTTCTAATTCCAGCTCTGCCACTTGCTTGCTCTGTGAAGTTGTGAAAGTCACAACTCTGTACCTCATTTTCCTTATTTGTAAATTGGGTATCAAATACCTGTTCTCCCTCCCCCTTAGACTGTGAACCCCATGTGGGACAGGATCTGAGTCCCACCTGATTATCTTGTATCTACCCCACCCTTTAGTACAGTGTTGGGCAAATACTAAGTGCTTAACAAATACCAAACATTGTTATTATTACTGTTATTAGTATTGTTATTGTTAAAAAAAACATGATGCCAATGATAATGAATTTCACCCTTGGATTCATGTGTGGCTGAAAAGGACAACCTGGGATCCACAATCACTATCAGCTGAACAAAGACCTTGCTTTGTTATTCTGTCATGCTAGTTCTTCATATCACTTGGTGCTGCTTTCACTTTTTCCTCCTTTCATCACAATCCTCTAGAAGGTACTGCTCAGAAATAGTCACGAGTCATTCCATTCTTTAGACTGCAGGATTGTTAGGAGGAGGGTAGGGAAATGGTGAATCCCTATAAAAATGAAAAATGTCCACTACACTGCAGTAGAGGGAGGGGAGGGAAGCTGGAACTCTATTCATGTATCTTCATGCTATCTTCATGAGGGCTCTGGTAAAGGCACCAGCTTGGATAACCCAGGCAGTGGCCATCTTGGGATGGTAAAAAGACAAGACACTGCACCTGCTGCATTCCATCCTGAAGTGACTGCTTACCTGGATTATTATCTGGTCTGCCCTGACCATACTGTTATATCTGCTGAAGTTGTCTTCCAGGTTTCAGCTGAAACATTTCCATTAAAAAAAATTGCTAATATGTATTTCTTAAACATAACCTTTTTTTAAATTATCTGTTTTATAGATCATAATTTTAAATCCCATGTACTAAAATTAACAATTTTGTTTCTGTTACCTATGTGACTTGAACATCTTCCCCAGCCCTACAACTCCCTGTTAAGCCCTAGAATAACAAACAAACCTGTAGAAAATCTTCTGCACTCTTGACAAAAGAAGAGAAATAATATGGACACAGTAAAGTGTCTTACTCAATATGATCTTTAAGCAGGTTTGAGCCTGAGGTTCTTTGCTTATTTTATTAGAGTAGATTTTCGATTTATTAGGCTAGATTTTTGATTTCATGGAGACCCATTGAACAACATTTTAACATATGAATAGAAATAGCAAGGCAATAAACATCAGGCCCTTTCATATAGATAATGCATATATTTACTAGTCACTATTTTCACCCAAAATCCAACTCATGCCTCATCATAATGGAAAGATGGCTGGGGCCTGTAATAGCTAGAGGTAAGGAAGTGACTGTGAGGGTTATTCCATCAGCGGTGAAGATTTCTGAGTAAAGAACCACTTAGGAAATTGTGGGATGTGAACAGGCTCAGCAGGAATACTGAAAAATAGTTGGCAAACATGGGTGGTGAAGACCACAGCTGCTTCTGGTTCATGGAACGAAAGCATTCCATTGGTACTATGCCAAATTCCCTTCAGCCATAAATAGTTCCTGCACCCAAAACTCTTGTGTCTGCCTACAGTCAACTGCATCTCTGCCTGGCTACTCACATATTGGGATCCTTACCCTGGTAGGAACACAGCTGAGAGGATGGCCCTCCTCAAACCGTCATCAAACATCACAAATATTTATTGAGCACTTACTCTGTATTAAGGCTTGGGAGAGTACAATAGAGTTAGTAGGCATGACCCCTGATCTCGAGGACCCTACAACCAGCTGGAGAGACAGGTACTATAATACATCACAAGAGGGAGGAAGCAAGAGAGCTTGGAGATATGACCATCAGTGCAAGGGAGCTGGGGGGAGAGTGAGTACCCAAGTGCAGAGGTGATGCAGAAGTGCCTAAGTGGCAGTAGGGAAGGGGGAGTTGAGGTTTTCAGACCTCAAATCTTCCCTCAAAAGTCCTATTGCAATGGCTAAGTGGAGGCAGGGTCAGGCAGCAGATGCTACTCAGGACCATTAATCACCAACCTGCACTTGGGCAGTGAAGGAAAGAGGCAATTGTTCATCACTGACTAGAAGCTATGATGCTCTGTGTAACTTCCCCCCCTCAAAGCAGAGCAGCCCCATGCAGGGATAGTGCCACTCTTGCACCACTCTTCCCAATCTGGGGAAGGGGCAGGAAACAATCCCTAAAAATCATCACTTCAAAACAGACTTCTTGGCCAGCAGCAGCCAACTGGTCATCCATTTTGATGCTAATGGATGAATGAAGAAAGCTCTGAGTCTTGCTTCTTGGAAGGTCGGTACAATGACAACAAACAACAGCTGCCTCAAGTGGTGGACAGCAATCACTGTGATGATGATGATGATGTTGGCATTTGTTAAGCGCTTACTATGTGCAGAGCACTGTTCTAAGCGCTGGGGTATACAGGGTAATCAGGTTGTCCCACATGAGACTCACAGTCTTCATCCCCATTTTACAGATGAGGTAACTGCGGCACAGAGAAGTTAAGTGACTTGCCCACAGTCACACACCTGCCAAGTGGCAGAGCCAGGATTCGAACCTATGACCTCTGACTCCCAATCCCGGGCTCTTTCCACTGAGCCACATGGCTAGGTATGACATCGACATAGCGGCACCAAGTGAGATATGGCAATCTGACAAATCTAACATAGAGGAAATTGGAGCTGGATATGTTTGTTAGTGGATTGAGGAACGGATGTGCAAGTGTTGGCAGGCGGGTGTTGGCTTTATAACCAAGATGACTCTCATCAAAACATTTGGTTCAATCCCCAGGGATTGTTGAGGAATTAACAGTCACCTGATGTTTCTGTGCCTGGATCTGACCCAGAACAAGGCAGCAGGAGGGCAGCAAAGCAGGATAAGATTCTTTTCCCTTTATATTTGTTTTTTTTCTCTAGACCTCCACATAACTACACTGTTCCCATTAGTCCTGGCTAGCATAGAGTAGAGTAAATGCCTGCTTCAGGTGACAACAATATAAGATATATCAGCTAGTTCTTCATAGAACAATGTGAGCGATTCCACCTGTGCGGTATGATGCAGAAAACTGGCATAAAATGATTAGGTCTCATCCCCAGCACCGAGGTCCTTCAACACTGCGGGATCACAAAACACCAAGGTGATGACAATCAGAGTTTAGCTGTAATGGGGAAGTCAGATGATACAGATGAATGATAAGACTTTGCCCAGGGTGATTTTTCATGAAGGGCTCAGGAACGGAACGGTCTTCCAAGGTGGCTAGAGGAAAATTTACCAAGGCGTACTGAAGGCCGACCTCAAAACATGTACCACTGACGTGAGTGCTTGAGAGCCTGCAGCATGGGACAGATTGTCTTAGCCTCAGTTCTGCCATTCAGCTGTTTGAGGGCAAATGTGTGGCTGCAGTAAAGGAGCAACATCCTAGACAAAACACAGTTGTAAGTGCTTCAAAGGATCGAATTTTGACCTTCATATGCAAAGTCTGTGATTGCTGGTGTGCCTCACACGTGGTCCTCTAACACACACCTTGGAATGCACTAGAAGTAATGGGCCAAGGCTCATCTGTCATTTTCAACGGGAAGATGCCACCATCATCAATGTCATTGGTATGCATCTAGAGTTAGCTCAATCATAAGGCCCCAGTTTTGAAATAGCCCTTGGAGATACATGCAAAAAATTCACCAACCCACGCTGGGGTTTCATTTTTTTCTTCAATTTGGTTTTAAAACTGGCCCTTCTCTTACCTCAGAAATATGAAACCAAGATGACCATCAGAATTTTTTAATCATTCTCCTCGTAGGAGTTGCCCAACCCAGGCAAAAGAGTAATTGGCAATTCACTAGCCCATTTTCCAAGGTGCCTGTTCTACTTGAGGTACAACTTTGACTTCCTGGCCTTCCTATTCTTTTGAAAAGTGAATTTTGGTTTATTTTCAACCACTCCCGGATAATGCTTAGTTACAAGATTTTTTTTCCATATTTGCTCTCTCAATTTCTTTTAGCTTTAAGATGCTAATAGAAACTCTCCACACTTAATGTCAAGGACCATCATTTTGTCTACTTTCAAACATGTGAGTTGAAAACTTTGAAATGAGCAGTAAATAGAGTGATATAAATAGCCGGTTTAATTGCATTCTATATATATTACTTATCCACATAAACTTTGGAGGGAAAATGTTATTGAAATGCACTTTGTGTATTTCAAAGGAACACAAACACAATTGAAGTAATTAAACAAAGCTGCTGGCACCATCAGTGTTTTATTCACTAAATCCCTTATGGTGAGTCATCACATACCCCATACATTGCAATCTTCTATTTTTGTGGAACAGCTTTCCCAAGTTGATCAAACTTCCACCATATTTACCAGTCCCAAGTATGAGGTCACTCAAACATTTCACTTTACCCGTCTAAGTTTTCATTCTTCAAAGAGCATAGGGAAAGATTTAGAGCCAAGCAATATGCTTCACCTTGCTCATTTGGTTTTGAAATGTCCCCATGCTCTTTTCTAAATTGCAGTAGAAGAGTAACACATTTTGGATTTGTGAACAAAAATATCATCTGTATATAATATTTAATAATCTGCTTCCCATCATGTTCCTTACTCTCTGTAAGTCACTATGAGTTCAGATAACTGCTATCTAGGGTTGTGTTACCACTGAAATCCTGGACCTGTCCATGTTGTCCATTTTAAATATTATGCATATTTCATTAAACAAACTATTTCTGTGTAAAGTAGACCTGGACTCTGGCAACTAGTAAGCATTTTTAGCTGCTCTGATAAACTCAGCCACCCCTGGGCTACACCACAAAATTATGGTTGATCGAATTACAGTTGATGGTGCCCTGCCAGACCCTTTCTCTCAACATGAGAGTAAATCTAGGCTGTTTGGTAAATACAGTCCTCCTAAACCAATCTATACCACCATCCTTACTCTTCCATCCACTAGGAAACTCTTCCAACTCAACAGACTGCTAGTAACATCAAAGGTCTTTAATACAGGCATTCAGAAACTGTGGAATGCTGGTCACTTTAGTTTTTATTATTGTACTCTCCTAAGCACTTAGAACAGTGCTCTGCACATAGTAAGCACTGAATAAATACGATTGAATGAATGAATGAACTTCACATTGAGTCACACACATCAAGGAAAGCATATGATTATGACTCAGCTCAGCACACGTGGCTGACAATAACCTTGGAAAAAAAAAGTTATATACAGCTTAAACTGGGAAGCCCTGCACAACAACATAATTTTCTCACCAACACTGAACTTAAGGTGGTCACCAAATTCTGCTACCCAAGGCAGTTACCATCAACATAAGGTTAGATGCACAATTCAGTGACATATGGACAAAAGTAGAAAATTAAATTAAGGTCAGAACAGCTTTTGGGAGAAAGATGGACACTTTGGCAAAAAAGTGGCATATAAATACAAAGAAAATTAAAGGCCTGGTGACACCCAGTCTTCTCTACCAATCAGTGATATTTATTGAGATCTTACTGTATGCAGAGCACTGTATTAAGCACTTGGGAAAGTACAATACAGTGGGTTCGTATATACAATCCCTGCCCACACATAGTTTACCATCTACACAGGAGACCATGGCCAACCACAGAAGACACATGCAGTATCTCAATTCACCCAGGAACTATATTTATCATCACCTACCATGAAAAGATTATCAATAGTGAGGATCCAGAATGCAGTCTGTTCAACAACATTTAATCGACGCTCATAACAAGCCACCTTGGTGAGACAGAACACAAGAGGAGACATGAACAGCTGCTCTATTGTGAACTGCAAGGGGGCCTGTTCTAAAGCCAGAGTAAGCACAATTTCAAGCACTGTGAAATGCAGTGACCTGATTGGTGATTATTGCAACAGTCAGATTTGTAAGGTGGTCAGTAATCAAGAGAGGAGTTTCATCTCCTGAACAAAAATCTGGGAAAGATCAGCTATCAAGAAGTCTGGAAAACAACAACAGGTCCCACAAACAACTCAGCATAATAAGAAACTATTATATAAACACAAGCTTTGAATCAATTGTTTATCACACATTGGTTTTTTCATTGACATACAGAGATGGATTTTACGATCAGGAGCATCATATTGTATGTAAAATGTATGTAAAAAATGTATAAAATATTGAAGAAAAATAAATGTTTTTTATAATTTAAAAAGCCTTCCATGCCTTAGTTATAACTGTATTTGTTGAACCAAGCTTTCCCCTAAGGTTTTTGCCCATCTCATTTCTGGATTATGGGTGCTTTCTAGTTGAAGAGTTATTCCGCCATATCATATTGGTCCCTATTTATTTTTAAAGTTTCTGGCTTCTTTACCTATTTTTATTTACTCAATTGGAAAAACTAATTTTCAGGAGGGACCTCAAAGATAGAGGGAGATACTTCCAAGGAGATAAATATGAAGGGAGCAGCAGAGAATAAATCAAGAGATAAATAATAATAATTCATTAATTCAATCATATTTATTGAGCACTAACTGTGTGTAAAACACTGTACTAAGCTCTTGGAAAGTGCAATTTGGCAATAGATAGAGACTATCCCTACCCAACAACTGGCTCACAGTCTCGAATGAGGAGACAGACAACAAGACAAAACAAAACAAGTAGACAGGCATCAATTTGATAATTATGGTACTTGTTAAGCACTTTCTATGTGTTAAGTACTATTCTAAGCACTGGGCTACATACAAGTTCATCAACTTGGACACAACCCCTGTCCCCCATGGGAATCACATTCTAAATAGGTGAGGGAAATGGGGCACAGAGAAGTGAAGTGACCTGCCCAAGCTCACACAGCAGGCAATCTTCAGAGCCAGGATTAGAACCCAGGTTTTCTGCCTCCCAGGTCTGTGCTTTTCCACTAGGCCATGTGGATTCTCTAAGAGGTGGACAAAAGCACACTTATTCAAGGTGTATGTGAGAGAATAAGCTGGAAAAAAATATTGAGAACAGAAATGAAGGTAGAGGATCCATAATGGAGAACCCTGAAGATAAGGACTAAAATGTTTAAAGTCTTTAACTACCTTTCCTATTACATTTCCCTGTTTAGTGTCTGGCCAAGTTGTTCACTTTTCTCTTGGGAATATCCCTAAGGTGTTCAAGGAAGGCACATGTAATAAATGCAATTTTTCAGTGTCTAGAGGAGGTTTCACCTAAGGTTGATTAAGCCGTTTCTTTTTTATTTAATGCTTGATATGTCAGCCAAAGGCAATGTACAATCCCTCAGTGACCTATTCAGCTGGTTCAGGCATTAGGCCAATTTCGGCAGACAGAACAAACCTCCCTTTAGCCCAGATGTTTGCACAAGAGGTGACTACACAGGTTTTTACATAAGTGAAAAGTTCACTTCACTTTATTTATTGTTGGTCTTGTAAGTTTCATTCTCAAAGAGCATTTTATTTAATATCTGAATTTCATGACTGGATGGAAAGGCAACATTTTACTGTCTGAGTGACCAGAAATAAGAATTTATTTAAGCACTTAAGCTTCCATCCAGTTTGCTTCAAGGATGGTGATAGTGTCTAGTTTACCAATGTATCAATTTACTTAATGTTTGGATTGGTTGATGTGCACTTATAGGATACTGAGGTTTTTATCTTTTTTCAAAATCATAAAATATACATAACAGACCTCTTGGCCTTATACCCAGATTGGACAGCTTAAAGGATGGTATAGCATAAGAAAATAGGGCATAGTATTTTCATATCACTAAAATGCCCCAGTAAAATTGAAATATCTTCAGGTTTACTTTTGCTGTAGTGTATACATATTTAAAACTTGGTTGAAGAAACATCCTGAAGAATTGTCCATCTGATCTACTCTCAACCATTAGATAAATACCAGGAAAGAGAAAATAGCAACGGAAAGTCAGACAGCTGACTATTGACAGAAAGTAAAAGAAAGTGATATGGTAGTCAAGTACAGTCTATATACAACAGCAGCAAATGTTGCCCAAGCATAAATGTTTAATGGCCAAGAGAGCAATAATTGTCATATATCTTTCTTTAGAATGCAGTATCTAGCTGGCTAAAGAGGGATTTTCTATAAAGAAAATGGTTGTTCGAGTGAAAGGGATTACCATGAAGGTAATCTATGCAGAAAGGGGAAAGTTAATGAAGTAAAAAAAAATAAGGAAGATGAAAGGTAGAGTCCTGAAAGACTTGGGTAATCTGGGAACAGATCAAGAAGTGCAAAACTAACTCATCATGGAAAGCTAGTCTGTGAAGAGTCTGAAGATTAACGAAGACCCAGCTTGAGAAGCAGCGTGGCTCAGTGGAAAGAGCCTGGGCTTTGGAGTCAGAGCTCATGAGTTCGAATCCCAGCTCTGCCACCTGTCAGCTGTGTGACTGTGGGCAAGTCACTTAAATTCTCTGTGCCTCAGTTACCTCATCTGTAAAATGAGGATGAAGACTGTGAGCCCCACGTGGGACAACCTGATTCCCCTGTATCTACCCCAGCGCTTAGAACAGTGCTCTGCACATAGTAAGCGCTTAA
Organism: Ornithorhynchus anatinus; assembly: GCF_004115215.2. Taxonomy (NCBI): domain Eukaryota; kingdom Metazoa; phylum Chordata; class Mammalia; order Monotremata; family Ornithorhynchidae; genus Ornithorhynchus; species Ornithorhynchus anatinus. Next base: position 101,101,590 of record NC_041749.1, read on the forward strand.
CAAATACCAACATTATTATTATTACCCAGCTGTGATCTAATTGAAATGCTGACTTCTCTTACTTTCTGATTTTACCATATTTATGTTATCATTTATTTAGTAAAAAAAAAAAGATCCCAAAGGTTAGTAAAAAATGCTTTCAAAAAAGGAATACAAAACCAAAAGTTATCTTCCCTCCCAAACCTTGTCTGCTCCCAAACTTTCATTTCACTGTAGATGGCACAACCATCCTTCCCATCTCACAAGCCCACAATCTTGGTGTCATCCTTGAATCCAGTCTCTCATTCAACCGACATATCCAATCCATCACCAAATCCTGTCGGTCTCACTTTCACAACATCACCAAGATCCACCCTTTCCTCTACATCCAAACCTCTACTGTGATAGTACAATCACTCATCCTATCCCGCCTAGATTACTGCATCAGCCTCCTTTCTGAACTCCCAACCTCCTGCCTCTCCCCACTCCAGTCCATACTTGACTCCGCTGTCCAGATTTTCTTTTTACGGAAACGTTCAGGGCATGTCACCCGCTTCCTCAAAAATCTCCAGTGGTTACCTATCCACCTCCGTATCAAACTAAAACTTCTCACTATTGGCTTTAAATCACTTCATCACCTTGCCCCCTCTTACCTCACCTCCCATCTCTCTTTCTACATCCCAGCCCGCACACTCTGCTCCTCTGGTGCTAACCTTCTCACTGTGCCTCGATCTCGCTTGTCTCAATGCCAACCCCTGGCCCTGGCCCTCAGGCCTGGAATGGCTTCTCTCCTCAAATCTGCCAGACAATCACTCTTCCCCCCTTCAAGGTCCTATTGAAGGCTCACCTCCTCCATGAGGCCTTCCCAGACTAAGCCCTCCTTTTCAACAGCTCCCACTCCCTTCCACATCACCATGACTCGTTCCCCTTGCTCTTCCCCCCATCCCCACCCCACAACACTTATGTATATATGTATATATCTATAATTCTATTCATTTATATTGATGCCGGTTTACTTGTATTGATATCTGTCTCCCACTGTTTCAGGGTGTGAGCTCGTTGTGGGCAGGGATTGTCTCTCTTTATTGCTGTATTGTATTTTCCCAAGTGCTTAGTACAGTGTTCTGCACACAGTAAGTGCTCTATAAATACGAGTCATTTTTCTGTGGAAAAACACAAATCAAAGAAAACTGCACATTTTTCTCATGTTTCTTATCCATATTTCTCACAGCCAAAGGATTCTTTTGAAATACAAATTCCAGAATGTACGAATTTTAATAACATCGAAAAATATACCATACAAGACCTTTTGTTATTGATAACGTAAATAAGCATGGACAATTACGATTGCAGATAGAACGCATTGTAAACTATTATGTCCTATGAATTTTGATAGATCACAGCTCCTAAGCTAATCAGTGAATTGATAGTATTTATTGAGCACTTACTGTGTGCAGAGCACTGTACTATGCGCTTGAGAAGGTACAACACAATGCAGTTGGCAGACATGATCCCTTTATCTTACAAGAGCTTACAGTCTAGATGATCAAAACAGGAAGCATTTTTGTTTGCCTGCATAATTTGCACAGATGATTTTAACATTCAGAGATCCATACATACCATGTCTATGATTTTCAAGTGAATAATCCATAAAATTGACTTCTGACAAAATTTTAGTGTATTGACTGCTATTGCTATAGCTTCTATGGGAAAGGATATATAAAACAACACTTCACAAAATGTAGGAATATCCCTCACCTATGCCTCCAAAGTGTCAGGTCCAGCATATATAAATCATCTAATACATAGAGGCTGCCATTACATTCTGTATTCAGTCATTCATTCAATCGTATTTATTGAGCGCTTACTATGTGCAGAGCACTGTACTAAGCGCTTGGAAAGTACAATTCCACAACAGATAGAGACAACCCCTACGAAACAATGGGCTCACAATCTAGAAGGGGGAGACAGACAACAAAACAAAACAAGTAGACAGGCATCAGTAGCATCAAAATAAATAGAATTATAGCTATGTAGTTCCTCAGTATCTCAAAAATACACCATAGTGAAGATTACAATTCCCTTCACTTAAAGAGAATGGAGAACTGTAAATATATTAAAGAGTAGATAATTGATAATATTCCAGATCAGAGATACTATGGAGCATTTGGAATTTTATAATCACATTGCCCAGGTAAATTTCTTCCCATTCCAATTAACAACCTGGTAGTTTTTCAGCTCATAAAAGATTCTGTGTCTGTTTCTGGTTAAATGCTTTATTACCAACAAAATCTTCACTTAATAAGAGAGCGCATTATTCCCATTTTATAGTCAAGGAAACTGAGGGGCCCAGATAGGTTGTGACTTGCCCAAGGTCACATAGTGGGCCAGTAATAATAACAATAATCATGGTATTTGTTAAGTGCTTGCTATGTGCCCAGTACTGTTCTAAGCACTGGAGTAGATACAAGGTAATCAGGTTGGACACAGTCCCTGTTCCATATGGGGCTCACACTTTCATCCTTACAGATGAGGTAACTGAGGCACAGAGAAGTTAAGTGACTTGCATCTACATCTACATCTCCTTCCCTGTTCTCTTCCACTCCCTTCAGGCTCGTATCTCCTTCTGCCTCCAGGAGGTCTCCACCTGGATGTCTGCCCGCCACCTAAAACTCAACGTGTCCAAAACTGAGCTCCTTATCTTCCCTCCCAAACCCTATCCTCTTCCTGACTTCCCTGTCACTGTGGACGGCACTACCATCCTTCCCGTCTCTCAAGCCTGCAACCTTGGTGTCATCAGCTCTTTCATTCACCCCACACATTCAATCTGTCACCAATGCCTGCCGGTCTCACCTTTTCCACATCACTAAGATCTGCCCTCTCCTCTCCATCCAAACAGCTATCGTACTGGTACAAGCTCTCGTAATATCCCGACCGGATTATTGTGTCAGCTTTCCCTCAGATCTCTCTTCCTCCTGTCTCTCCCCACTCTAGTCTATTCTTCATTCTGCTGCCCGGATCATCTTCCTGCAGAAACGCTCTGGGCATGTCACTCCCCTCCTTAAAAACCTCCAGCGGTTGCCTATCAACCTCCGCAAGAAACAAAAACTCCTCACTCTGGGCTTCAAGGCCCTCCATCACCTTGCCCCCTCCTACCTCACCTCCCTCCTCTCTTTCTACTGCCCACCCTACACGCTCCACTCCTCTGCCACTCACCTCACCATCCCCCGTTCACGTCTATCCCGTTGTCGACCTCTGGCCCACATCCTACCGCTGTCTTGGAATGCCCTCCCTCCTCACCTCTGCAGTGAGAAGTGAAGTGACTTACCCAAGGTCATCCAGTAATGGAGATGAGATTAAACCCCAAGTTCTTTAACTCACCAGCCTGCACTCTTTCCACTAGGCCACTCTCCTTCTCATAAAATCTTCCTCCCAGGCTTAACTAAATTGGAGAAGTTAGATTGCCTGAATGGGAATAATGATGATGGGACCACAAGCCCTAAGATTAGTATTCTCTTCCCCTGTTGCATCACTGGCATCACCTTGCCTTTTTTGATCACTGTCCCCTTGCCATTGTTTTTCAGTGCAAGTGTATGGGATTTTCCACAGTCTGGGCCAACTGAAGGCGGATGTAAGGCCCACATGACGACACGTGACATGCCATCTCAATGCCACGAGCCCTACCGAACAAGTGTGGTCCCATTCTTAGCTTTGGGCTCTCACAGCTGTCCTGGGACTAGCTTCAAGGAGAAACATTGCCCTGAAGTAGTCAGGCAGCTGAGGTGGGGGAAGGGGAGGGAAGTAGGGGAAGGAAGGACCGGGGAGGTGGTGAGGAGAAATTAAGGTATTGGCCCTTCTAACTACTCCAATGCAGCACAGCCACTAGTTCCAAGTATGGCTGAATCCCAAGATGGGATTTCTGATAGGAAGGAGCCCTTTCCCGAGTTTAGTGAAAGTTCTAGAAGCCACCACCATTCCTACAGAGTGCAGAGACACAGACCATTATGTCTGCATTTTCTGCCTGGCTCCCTCAGTACAAGGAGAGCCTTCATTTCTGATAGTAATCCCAGACACAAGCAGGAGCAGATCTGTGGGGTTGGCAGCAACACAGAGCTGACTCTGAGGTCTCCCCAGAGAGTGTGAGGCCTCATGCCATGGGTGGGGAGGACGGGGTAATTGCCCCACACTCACCCCACATCTTTCCTCTGGTCTAGTATGTTGGTGCTACAGATTAATCGATGTTCAGCTAACTGTGGTTTTTAGCATTTTCTTTGCTTCCTTTAGCCATTAAATGAAGCAGTTCAACCCTATCTCTTGCCTACTCCTACCTATCCCTATTATTTTGCGTATTCTAAATGACAGTGTTTAGAAAGTTCAACTCATTTCAACGGTTTTGCATCTGAAATTGCTGTGTGCTTTAAAAGTTGGGAAACAATAGGTAAAATAGATAGTTTTCCTCTGCCTTACCCAGTTCCAATGTCACCTTTACACTTTAACTAAGAGCTACATTTTATTTGCCTGAGCAACCATGGAAACACTGTGTCAATGAGTGGTAGTTGTTACACACTACCAGATTCTCGGTTTTTCACTGTACAAAATAGAAGGTTAAGTGCTCTAATGTCTGCTTTATGCCCTAATTTCACAGTACAGATTTTGGATTATTAATATAAATGCATTTTTTCCACTCCAGAGTGTTTTCTTTTTTCCAAGCAGGTTGTTTTCTCATTGATAATGATAGTAATTTAACTGGACTTGAAACTGGATTATCTTTTGCAGGAAGACTGATTTGTTCCAGAATTGGGAGAAATGGATATAGTGAGCAGAAGCGACAGTGAAAAAGAAATGATTAACAACTAGTAGCAGCGAAGGATCTATTCCATCAAATAATGTGTGGCATAACAGTAGTTACCATCCTCTCCACCATGCACACAGCTACCACTTCAGAAACCAATAGGCCTTTTGAAGGTCCAGAGAGTTTCTTGTTTCAGCAAAAAGCTCAGCCCAAGGTATTGAAAACTCTGTTCTGACAAAGTAGTAGTGTGTAGGGTTAATACATCAGACAGCAAAATGAGGAAGTCACAGGATAGAATAGTCATTAGAACCAAAAGTGACTCCTTATTTTGTACAGTGCTCTGCACACAGTAAGCACTCAATAAATACAATTGAATGAATGAATTTACCCTCAGTGATGCAAATAAAAGCTGCAATGAAATGGGAAAGAAATGATTATCCAGATTATACTAGGGTGCAAATTATTCCCTGCCTTATCTACCTGAGTGGTTAGAGTCTTTACTCACCCCATCCCTTCCAGGGATGCCTTAGTCTAGATCTAGGAGGTAGCAGGACTAAGTGGAAATTAAGATCAGGCTGGACTCATCATGAGACATAGTAGAGACACAAAGCTTACCTCTAAACCAGGGTAAAGCAGACATGCCTTCTGGCAAGTGTAGGCTGGAGTGTTCTCTGGAGTCAGCATGGGACCAGTGGTGGCACTGGACTGGGACCAAAGGAGCCAAGGGTCTCCAACACTACCCTTACAAATCACCCCAGTCCAGGCTGGGGGTTCCTCTTACCCTGCCCACCTCCCCAAAACAATGGGACATCCTGATGGGAGCCTTAGCCAGGACCAGAGTGGTCTGTAGGGCCAGTGATTTCACTGCTTCCGGGGAGAAAAAGACACAACACCATTCTGGGTTATTTGGCTAGTGGGAGGGCCTATCCTGAACAGGGGAATGTGCACAATTTACCCCATTCCCCTCCTCTGGTCTGCCTCACTGGAATTGCTGGGGTTATTTCAAACTGGAGCAGTGACCTATCAAAGGGAATAGTGGAGAAGTACCATCATCCAGAAACCAGCCCTGGTGGGTTCAGTGATGATCACAGGACTTGGAAAATGTGTAGTTGGTGTCCATAAAATAAAACAGACCATGTAAACTAGGGTAAATTGCCAGAACCCCCCTTAGGTATCCCTTGCACAGTTCCTTCACACAATAACAAAAGTGAAAATCCATCAAAAGGGGTTCAAAGCACCTTTCAATCTTTGTGACCCACCTCAGTCAAGGCTAGAGAAGTCTTGAGTTTGGTAACGCAGGGAAATAACTCTTCAGTTCAGTATTTGGAATGTAATACCTCTGAAAATGTGAATGCAAATAAGATTCGTTCCATGTTTAATGGTTTAGTTACAATGGTAAAAGTTCTCTGGAATTTAGTAAATGTCAAAGACATAGTCCTGTTGTATTATTATCCTCTTGGAACTAACAGAGGATTACAAAATGGTAATCAATTGTAAAATATCCAATTATAATAGACAGTAGGTGACAGATGAATACAAGGTGACTACTATGCCTCTTAATATTTTTTAACATGTTAATACATAATTTTCAAAATGATGACTAGTTACATATCCATTAACTCAAATAATATTTTCTGACATGGTTGATTTCCCCTAAGACTTATGATCAGCTAAAATTGAATAAATCACACACATTCTCTTGCAATCAGGCACCCTTATTGTTGAATGATTCTTGACACTGGAAATCTTAGATGAGAAAAGTTGATACTGGAGGAATGGGTTTTTTTTGTTTGTTTTTTTGGTTCAGGTGAGCATCACACATCACTAATCATAAAACGCTGTTCTACCCCCACTCCTGTGTATGACTGATTCACCATTTTGTAAAGAGCACATCACCAACATACATAAAAATTATGGTGAGGGTGGAAAGAAGGCACACCAAAGCACATTTTTGGCCTCTAATTTCCTTTTCACATTGCCAAGAGACACCAGACTAAAGACTGAATAATAGAGAGAACTATAAGTAACACAGATAAAGGCAGAGGAATACAGATAAAGAAGACAGAGGTAGGGAAAGGGAAATAGAAGAAAAAGAAATGGGATAAAGAAAAAAGAAAAGAAAGAGGAGAGGAGGGGGGGAAATGGACAGCAAAGAAAAGAAATTATGAAGGAGAAAAGGTGAGGGAAAAATAAATGATGAAAGGAAAACAGTGAAAAAGAAAGACAGTGGATGCACGAAGTGGAATGAGTAAAGCACACCACAATAAAGACAAAAAGCAACTACTCTGAGCTATTTTCTTGGGTTGTAGAGTGACCCCACATCCTTAACTGTGTGGCATAGTCATCCTACTCTGTCCCAGTACTGTTGCCCACGGAACTTTTCAGCTGGGGTGTCAGAAGGACATATCTTCAGCCTTAGGGTGGTAGCATGGCAACAAGAAAGAGGAGAAAAAGCAGATATGCCTTCTTTAATTTTTTCTCATATCTCTCTGGCCTAATTTCTCCTTTTCTTTCATTCATTCTCACTCTCTCTTTCCCAATCTTGCCTGCTCTTTCTGTTCCCTTCCACATATTTTAGACCCAACAAAAGAAAGCCAGTCATCCTTATTCTGGTTGCTTATCTGGTCCTAACTGGAGAAAGACCCTGAGAGGATGAAGAGTCCTTTGTCTCTCATAGCTTCCTGGCTATCGTTTCTTTTTGCTTTTCCATAGAAATGTTAAAACAAGTATATGTGGTGGGAGAAGAGAGATAGAGACAAAAAGGGAGAGAGTGACCACTGGGTCCAAATCTTTTGTCTTCTTATGGCTAATAGATCTAAAAATATTAATCAAACAATCGTATTTATTGCACTCTTACTTTGTATAAAGCACTGAACTAACAGCTTGGGAGAATACAATACAATCCTTGTTCTCAAGGAGCTTACAGTCTAATGGGAGAAGATGGACATTAAAATAAATTACAGGTAAGGGAAGCAACTGAGTATAAGGATATGTTCAAAAGTGCTCTTGGGGCAGGGTTGAGGGGGCAGTACCTAAGAGATTAGGGGATATAGCACTTATGGAATTTAATCTTCCCATCTGCACTTTTTTTTTTTTTTAAGTATTTGCCAGTCTAGATTATAAACTCCTTGGGGGCATGGATCAGGTTTAACTCTATTGTACACTCCCAAACATTTAGTGCAGTTTTCTGCACAGAGTAACAACTACTGATTGGTGTCAAAATTGCCCCTAATCAATTGCATATTTTATTGTATATTTGCCTCTACAGGTGCTCCTGAATGACTGCTTTAAAGGTGTTAAATGATGCGCACTGCAGAATTGAAAAACTTGCTCAGCATATTCTGAGATCCGCTCCAAGGTCTCTTGTCTATTTCATCTCCAACCCCTTTTCCACCTTCTCCCTCAGGCCTGGATCTCATGACCCTGCCATATATGCGAGACCACCTTCAAAGAGCTATTAAGATCACATCTCCTCCAAGAAGCCCGCTCCGATTAAACCCTCTTTTCCCCGACTCTCTCTCCCTTCTGCATCTATGCACTTGAATTTGTTCCCCTTTGGGCACATGGTATTCACCCCACCCTTAGCCCCAACAACACTTATGTACATATCCATAATTTATTCGTATTAATATCTGTCTTACCTAGACTGTAGACTGGAAGCTCACTGTGGGCAGGGAACATGGATGCCAATTCTGTCGCATTGTACTCTTCCAAGTGCTCAGTAAATACCACTGAGATCGATTGATTTGATGACTTCAAACATGAATGCATAGAAAAGGTTGAGAAGGACAACTATTATTGTTAGGGCTGGCAAAATACTCAACAGTATGTTCTTCAACAAGGTTGCTGAGCACATAATCCTTCTTAGAAATCAGCAAAAACAGCAGGGAATTGAAATAAGATATCAAACTAAGACAAAATGATAAGTCAAAGATGTGCACATTAACAAAAGCAGAGAGCATCAGAACAGCCGGTATTCTGTTTGACTGGTGAACTATGTCAGAATTTGTTGAGCTCTGGGGAAAAGGATCTTGAAATGCTATCACATCAGACCAGTGAACACAACAGGTGTTACTTCAAATTCCAGAGAAAAACTCCCCATTTTTGCCAGCTATTGTCCAGCAAGGAAACCTCTTTTACTTTGCTCTCTGCTCACCTCCTTGGTCCATGTGCTCTATCCTCCCTAGCTACCATCCTCATTACCCAGGTATCAGTATGAGAAGCAGCATTGCCTAGTATATAGATCATGGACCTGGGAGTCAGAAGTTGGGTCTAATCCTGGTTCCACCACTTGTCTGCTGTGTGACCTTGGGCAAGTCAACTTAACTTCTCTTGTTTTACAACAACTGTAAAATGGGGATTAAGACTGAGCCCCATGTGGGACAGGGACTGTGTCCAACCTGATTATCTTGTATCTACCCCAGCACTTGAAATAGTAGTCATAGTAGAAGTAGGAATGGTATTTATTAAGCATTTACTATGACAAATCATAGTATTAATTACTGGAAGAGAATACACAGGTGGGAATTAGTCCTGGTCCCTGTTCCTTGCAGAGGGGGAGGTAGGGGATGGGAGGGGTTCACAATCAAAGAATGTCCCATGACCAGCCCTCCTTATTCTTATTCCCCATCCCATAGTACTGACTTCTGGCGTCACCCTCCCCCATCTTGGGTTGGGGTCTGAAGTGCAGTGAAAAGAACAGTCATTGACGATTCTTTCTTGTTCAGCTTTAGCAGGAGGTTCACAAATGTTACCTCCAGAGTGCCTCAAGAAAGTTGGACTTGGCTATTGGGACAGGAGTCTTACAGTGCTGTTCTCCCAGAACCTCCTTCATTAGCCTGGAGACAGCTAGCTCACTAGACAGAGACAGACAGATACTGGGAGAAAGAGAGTGATTCCCCTCCTTGGCACAGGAGCCCTTGAAAGCAAGTCACAGCAAGCTGTTTTCCCAGAATCTGGTGGGACTCAGCCACCTGCAGCTGGAATCTGTGGCAACTCAGGGTCAGAGACAGGAGGAGGCTGCAGTCCTTGGGGATTCTGGACTTCACCATTAACCCTACCAGCCCACCCTCTGGTACCACAGCCTGTTCTCCTATCTCATAGCTTCCCCAAACCACTCATCCCTAGCAACACACACTAACCTATTCTGGGCCTAACCCCAGCACCTAAAATGTAATGTGTCATGCATAGAACACCCTTTTCCCCTTCAATACCCTCTTCTTCCCTTAACTTTCCCATTGCAGACAACATAACCCTCCCTGTTTCTGAAGCCTGCAACCATGGCATTGTCCTTGAGTCCTCATTCTCTTTCAATTCTCACATACAGTTGGTTGCTAAATTCTGTCATTTTTTTCACCACCACATTTCTCTTCTTTTCTCTCTAAATAGCCACACACCTTGCCCAGGTGCTAGTAATATCCTGGCTTGATTACTGAATCAGTTCCCTCACTGATTTCCCTGACTTCAGTCTCTCCCTTCTCCAGTCTATAAATGTTCAGATCATCTTTTTAAAATGTTCCTCTGAAGACATCTCTCCACCCATCACCCATCAAACAGAAACTCCTCATCATTGCCTCAAAGGGATTTCATCAGCTTTCTCCTTCTTACAAATACACTCTTTTCACCCTCTTACAACAGCTCTCACTCTTCATTCTGCCCAAGCTGAGTTCTTAATTGTGCCTCATTCTCGATTCCCCCACTTACAACCCTTGGCTCAACCTTCTTCCTGCCTGAAGCTGCCTCCCCTTGAAGTCATCCAAACCACGTCTCTGCTCATCTTCAAAACCTTTCTGAAATTCAACCAATGGTATTCATTGAGCACTTACTGTATGCGAAGTAGTGTATTACATTCTGTAATATGTAATATGTAATATGTAATAGTAGTATGGCTCCTACTCCATTCTGATCCTCCTTGACCTCTCTGCTGCCTTTGACACTGTCGACCATCCCCTCCTCCTCCATACCTTATCTCACCTTGGCTTCACGGACTCTGTCCTCTCCTGGTTCTCCTCTTACCTCTCTGGCCGATCATTCTCGGTCTCCTACGCTGGAGCCTCCTCCCCCTCCCATCCTTTAACTGTTGGAGTTCCTCAAGGGTCAGTTCTTGGCCCTCTTCTGTTCTCCATTTACACTCACTCCCTCGGTGAACTCATCCACTCTCACGGCTTTGACTACCATCTCTACGCAGATGACACGCAGATCTACATCTCCGCCCCGTCCTCTCCCCCTCCCTTCAGGCTCGCATCTCCTCCTGCCTCCGGGACGCCTCCACCTGGATGTCGGCCCGCCACCTAAAACTCAACATGAACAAGACTGAGCTCCTCATCTTCCCTCCCAAGCCCGGTCCGCTCCCAGACTTCTCCATCACCGTGGATGGCACGACCATCCTTCCCGTCCCGCAGGCCCGCAATCTCGGTGTCATCCTTGACTCGTCCCTCTCGTTCACCCCACACATCCTATCCGTTACCAAGACCTGCCGGTTTCACCTCTACAATATCGCCAAGATCCGCCCTTTCCTCTCCACCCAAACGGCTACCTTACTATTACGGGCTCTCGTTATATCCCGGCTAGACTACTGTGTCAGCCTTCTCTCTGACCTCCCTTCCTCCTCTCTCGCCCCGCTCCGGTCTATTCTTCACTCCGCTGCCCGGCTCATCTTCCTGCAGAAACGATCTGGGCATGTCACTCCCCTTCTTAAACAACTCCAGTGGTTGCCTATCGACCTCCGCTCCAAACAAAAACTCCTCACTCTAGGCTTCAAGGCTCTCCATCACCTTGCCCCTTCCTACCTCTCCTCCCTTCTCTCTTTCTACCGCCCACCCCGCATGCTCTGCTCCTCTGCCGCCCACCTCCTCGCCGTCCCTCGGTCTCGCCTATCCCGCCGTCGACCCCTGGGTCAACTCCTCCCGCGGTCCTGGAACGCCCTCCCTCCTCACCTCCGCCAAACTGATTCTCTTTCCCTCTTCAAAACCTTACTTAAAAATCACCTCCTCCAAGAGGCGTTCCCAGACTGAGCTCGTCTTCCCCCTCTACTCCCTCTGCCATCCCCCCTTTACCTCTCCGCAGCTAAAGCCTCATTTTCCCCTTTTCCCTCTGCTCCTCCACCTCTCCCTTCCCATCCCCACAGCACTGTACTTGTCCGCTCAACTGTATATATTTCCATTACCCTATTTATTTTGTTAATGAATTGTACATCGCCTTGATTCTATTTAGTTGCCATTGTTTTTACGAGATGTTCTTCCCCTTGACGCTGTTTAGTGCCATTGTTCTCGTCTGTCCGTCTCCCCCGATTAGACTGTAAGCCCGTCAAACGGCAGGGATTGTCTCTATCTGTTGCCGACTTGTTCATCCCAAGCGCTTAGTACAGTGCTCTGCACATAGTAAGCGCTCAATAAATACTATTGAATGAATGAATATTACATGTTTGGGGGAAAAGAATACAGTAGCCGGTAGATGCATTCTCTACCCATAAGGAACTCTCAGTCTAGAGAGGGAGACACACACTAAAATAAATTACTGCTGTGGGTCTAAGCATGTAATGAATATCAAGATCGTAAGGGGTACAGACCCAAGTGTGTAGACAAAAAAGAAGGGAGGGCAAATGGGAAAAATGAGGGCCTAATCAGGGAAGGCTTCTTGGGGGAGGTGTTATTTCAGTAGGGTTTAAAGGTGGGGAGAGTAGTGGACTCTGGGAAATGAGGGAGGGAGTTCCAGGCCAGAGTGAAGACATGTATAAGGAAGGCATCAGTGATGAGACAGATGAGAACCAAGTACAGTAAGTAGTTTGGCATTAAAAGAGCGAAGTGTGTTGATGGGTTGTAATGGGAGATCAGTGAGGGAAGGCAGAAGGGAGAGAGCTGATTGTGTCTTAACTGAGCTCCTTATCTTCCCTCCCAAACCCTGTCCTCTCCCTGACTTCCCTGTCACTGTGGATGGCACGACCATCCTTCCCATCTCACAGGCCCACAACCTTGGTGTCATCCTTGACTCAGCTCTCTCATTCACTCCATACATCCAATCTGTCACCAACACCTGCCGGTCTCACCTTTACAATATCGCCAAGATCCGCCCTTTCCTCTCCATCCAAATGGCTATCGTGCTGGTACAATCTCTCAAAATATCCCGACTGGATTATTGTGTCAGCCTCCTCTCAGATCTCCTTTCCTCCTGTCTTTCCCCACTCTAGTCTATTCTTCATTCCACTGCCTGGATCATCTTCCTACAGAAACACTCTGGGCATGTCACTCTCCTCCTCAAAAACCTCCAGTGGTTTCCTATCAACCTCTGCATGAAACAAAAACTTCTCACTCTTGGCTTCAAAGCTCTCCATCACCTTACCCCCTCCTACCTCACCTCCCTTCTCTCTTTCTACTGCCCACCCTGTACACTCCGCTCCTCTGCTGCTCACCTCCTCACTGTCCCCCGTTTCCGCCTATCCCGCCCTCAACCCCTGCCCCACATCTTACTGCTGTCCTGGAATGCCTTCCCTCCTCACGTCCGCCAAACTAACTCTCTTCCCCTCTTCAAAGCCCTACTGAGAGCTCACCTTCTCCAAGAGGCCTTCCCAGACTGAGCCCCCCCTTTCCCTCTGCTCCTCTTCCCCTCCCCCTCTGCTCCTCCCATTCCCCTCAGCACTGTGCTCTTTTGTATGTATTATTTATTACCTATTTTTCTCATTAATGAATCTTCCCTCCAAGCATCTTGTTGCTCTCTACCCCTCTTCAAAGCCCTACTGAGAGCTCACCTCCTCCAGGAGGCCTTCCCAGACAGAGCCACCCCTTTTCCCTCTGCTCCCATTCCCATCCCCCCACCCCCCATCCTCTGTTCTTCCCCCTTCCTCTCAGCACTGTGCTCATTTGTATATAGTATTTATTACCCTATGTATTTTGTTAATGAGGTGTATATCTCCTTGATTCTATTTATCTTGATGACATTGTCTTGTTTTTGTTTTGTTCTGTTTTGCTTTGCTGTCTGTCTCCCCCGTTTAGACTGTTAGCCCGTCACTGGGCAGGGATTGTCTCTGTCTGTTGCCGAATTGTACATTCCAAGCGCTTAGAACAGTGCTCTGCACATAGTAAGCGCTCAATACTATTAAATAAATGAATAAAGCCTATAGTAAGGAGTTTCTGTTTGATATGGAGGTAGATAGGCAGCCATTGGAGGTTTTTGAGGTGTGGGGAAACATGCACTGAATTTTTTTAAGAAAGTAGTTCAGGCAGCAGAGTGAAGTATGGACTGGAGGAGGAGAGAGAGGAAGCAGGGGGGTCAGTGAGAAGGCTGATGCAGTAGTCAAGTTGGGATACGATAAGATCGTGGATCAGCATGGAGGAAGTTTAATTGGAGAGGAATGGGTGGATTCTAGAGACATTGTGAAGATAGAACAAACAGATTTGGTGAGATTCAATAGACGGTGTTTGGGAATGTGTTTTCCAACTCTGGGATGTTGTACTTTCCCAAATGCTTAGTACATTACTCTACACACAGTAAGCACTCACTAAATATGACTGATTGACTGACTGATAGATGTGGGTTGAATGAGAGAGATGAGTGAAGGTTAATGCCAAGATAGTGAGCGTATGAGACAGGGAGGATGGCATTGTTATCAACAATGTTAGGAAAGTCAGGAGGAGGACCAAGGTTTGGGTGGGAAGATGCGAAGTTCTCTTTTGGACATGTTAAATTTGAGGCATCAGCGGGACATCATCTAGGTAGAGATGACCTGAAGGCAGAAGATTTGTAGGACTTCAGAGAAGGAGAGAAGTTGGGGCTGGAAAGTTAGATTTGGGAATCATTCATGTAGAGGTGGCAGTTGAAAGGGAGGAAACGAATGAGCTCTTTAAGGGAGTGGGTAGTGATAGAGAATAGATGGAGATCCAGAACTGAGTCTTCAAGTACTCCCACAGTTAGAGGATGTGAGGCAGAGGAGGAGCCTGTGAAAGAGACTGAAAAGGAGCAGCCAGAAATATAGGAGAGCCAAGAAAGAACAGTGTTAGTGAAATCAAGGTTAGATAATATTCCAGAAGTGGCTTGTCCACAGTGTTGAGGGCAGCTGAAAGGTTGAGGATTAGTCTGGAGTAGAGGCCACTGGATTTGGAAAGGAGGTCATTATTGACCTTAGGGAGGGCAGTTTTCCTTTATTTTTTTCTCCTCTGGTCACAGGCTTCCTAGTATTATCTCAGTACTTTGGTATCATCACTTCCCACTGCACTTTTGTGCTTATCATTTTACCTATTTTTTATTTGAGCACACCTTCTTCCGAGTGTAAATTCCTTGTGGATAGGGATTGTGTCATCTATTATACTCTCTCAAATGCTTAGTGCATTGGTCCTCAAGAGATAGGAACTCAATAAATGCTAGCAGGTGAAGCAGCATGGCTTAGTGGATATAACACAGGCCTGGGAGTCTGAAGGATGTGGGTTTTAATCCCGGCTCTGCCAAATGTCTGCTGTGTGACCTTGGGCAAGTCACTTAACTTCTCTGGGCCTCAGTTACACCATCTGTAAAATGAGATTAAGAGTGTGAGCTTCAAGTGAGACAGTGAGAAGCAGCGTGGCGCAGTGGAAAGAGCACGGGCTTTGGAGTCAGGGCTCATGAGTTCGAATCCCAGCTCTGCCACTTGTCAGCTGTGTGACTGTGGGCAAGTCACTTAACTTCTCTGTGCCTCAGTTCCCTCATCTGTAAAATGGGGATTAAGACTGTGAGTCCCACGTGGGACAACCTGATTCCCCTGTGTTTACCCCAGCGCTTAGAACAGTGCTCTGCACATAGTAAGCGCTTAACAAATACCAACATTATTATTATTACAAGGATTTTGTTAATCTAGTTAACTTGTATTTACCCCAGTGCTTAGCACAGTGCTTGGAATGTAGCAAATGCTTAACAGGTACCATAATTACTATTACTAGTGGTTTTTTAACAACATTTATTTAATTTTATTCACTTATCTGAACAAGCTTTCATCCCAGGATGGATTTTTTTTTTCTTTTCCGTGGTATTTCTTAGACACTTACTATGTGTTGGGCACTGTACTAAGAGTGGGGTAGAGACAAGGTAATCAGGTGGGAACAGTCCATGTCCTGCATAGGACTCACAGCCTTAATCCCCATTTTATAGATGAGGTAACTGAGGCCCAGAGAAGTTGTGACCTGCCAAAGGTCACACAGCAGACAAATGGTAGAGCTGGGATTACAACCAGGTCCTTCTCACTCCCAGTCCCATTCTCTTTCCACTAGGCCATGCTGCTTCTTGTAAAATGTCTGCTAAACGAGTCACACTTTCATTCATATCAAAAATACAATTTAGGATGCCAGCATTCTTGTTTAACAAGTTTAAAAAGTATGTAAACTATATTGAAGTAGTTGTGCAAAAAAAAATTCTTATATATAAAGTGCCTGTTTAAAATTTCACATCAGGCTCTGACTTATAACAATGGTTCATTCTATTCTGATATCTATCCTTTTGAAAACAACTGCCAAATAGTCTTTTTCTATCTATTTGAAAATATATCATCCAACAATATGCATCAGTTTCACTTGAACAATCATCTGCATTGTTTTCACTATCATAAGATATTCCCCTGGGTGGTTGTAACATGAAAACTCTATGTTTTTTAATGGAGAAATTGAAAATCTTTCACATTCCCTGATCAGCTTAAATGAATGTCAAAGCTACTCTTTTTTGTTGTCGTTTGTATAATTAGTCATGCTAATTTCTCATTTTTCCAGGGCTCAAAAATTATGATAAATAGGAGAAATAGATATTAGAATTTTATCTGGACTTTCAAATTTAATCAGTAAACCTCTAAATGCTGGAAGAAAATATTTAACAGTTTTTCCTGGTAAATACTCAGTTTCTGGGAAATAATCTCAGAAATAGTCCATCCTCAGACTACAAGAAGTTAAAATAGATCAATATAAAAAATAATCAACGTTTAGGAAACACATAATAATAATTCTGGTATTTGTTAAGCGCTTACTATACAAGCAGGTCGGGTTGGACACAGTCTCAATCCCCATTTTACAGATGAGGTAACTAAGGCCCAGAGAAGTGAAGTGATTTGCCCAAGATCACATAGTAGACAAGTGGCAGAGCCAGGATTAGAACCCATGACCTTCTGACTCCCAGACCCATGCTCCATCCATTAGGCCATGCTGCTTCTCGCTACGCCATGCTGATTCTCTTCAAGAAAGTTTACAAATTGTTCAATTTGGAATGTTAACTGCCATGGGAGGTTTCAAATAAGATTAATGACGTGCTTCTTCTAGGATTTGCCATTTTCCAGCCGGTTGACTTCAAGAACAACGACTGTTGTTAGAATGAAAGGTAACTCACTTGAGATTTAGAGTATTAAATTAGCTCAGTATCAATAGTTTGGCAATATTGATGCTACATTGTTATATGGAAATTTCAAAAAGGATAGACAATTTAAATTCTTTGTAAAATATAATACAAAATAATAGGCTTTTCCTTAAAATATTATCCCAACTCACATCACAACAGAAGTATAGATAGCAAGAAAATCCTGTAAAATGGAGCATAGAGACGTGAACATGATGCAATATGGAATAATGAAGCCAGAAGGAAACATTTAATCAGAAAGTGTTCACTGGAATTTTTGCCTTACTCCAGAAAGGAAGACTAGAAAATTCAGAAGAAATATAGACTAAACTCAGAAAAATCTGTAGGAACAAAAGAATGATTATTTCAAAAATCCTATTTCTATATGCAATAGAATATAGACTCCCTTGAATCAATCAGTCAGTGGGATGTATGAGTGCTTTGTCTGTGCAGAGCATGATACTAAATGCTTGGGAAAGTACAACAGAGTTAGTAGACATGTTCATAGAAGTTTGCATTTTAGACTTCTCCTTTACATTCCCTTTCTTCTCGGAAGGTGGTCTGTACACACCAGATGCTACTAAATACTGTTACTGATGATGATGTCAGTGTTAGGTGTCCTTGGATCTATGGCTTTCCAGGGAAGGTCAATGATTATTAATAATAATGATAATAATAATGTTGGTATTTGTTAAGTGCTTTGCACTGTTCTAAGCACTGGGGTAGATATAGGGTAGTCAAGTTGTCCCACGTGAGGCTCATAGTCTTAATCCCCATTTTACAGATGAGGTAACTGAGGCACAGAGAAGTTAAGTGACTTGCTCACAGTCACACAGCTGACAAGTGGCAGAGCCGGGATTTGAACCCATGACCTCTGACTCCCAAGCCCAGGCTCTTTCCACTGAGCCACGCTGCTTCTCCATACAATTACAATTCTCCATTTTCTGATTACAATCAACAGGGAAGCAGCATGGCCTAGTTTCTTTTTTTCTCTGTGGTATTTGGTAAGGGTTTACTAGCAGAAGCAATAGGGCATAGTGGATAGAGCACAGGGCTGTGAGTCGGAAGGTCAAGGGTTCTAATCCTGGCTCCACCACTTGTCTGCTGTTTGACCTTGGGCAAGTCACTTCATTTCTCTGTGCCTCAGTTCCCTCACCTGTAAAAGGGGGATTGAGACTGTGCAATTGGGACAGGGACTGTGTCCAATGCAATTTGCTCCTATCCACTCCTGCGCTTAGTACAGTGCCTGGCACTTAGTAAGCACTTAAATACCACAATTATCATTATTATTATGTGCTAAGCACTGTTCTAAGTGCTGGGGTAGGTACAAGTTAATCAGGTTGAACATAGTCCCTGTCCTACATGGAGGGCTCACAGTCTTAATTCCCATTTTACAGATGAGGTAACAGAGGCACAGAGAAGTAAAGTGACTTGCCTGAGGTCACGCAGCAGACTGACAGAGTTGGCATTAGAACCCAGGTCCTTCTGACTCCAAGGCCCGTGCTCTATCCACTAGGCCACGCTGCTTCTCTTGGGTCATGCTCCTTCTTCTAGGGGAAATATTTGCCTTTATCCAAATCAGGCCTCCAACTAGACCAACTGCAGAGGTGTCAGACTATTTAGAGTTAAGACACTGTCTGCCTAGGTTCCCAGGGCCTCCATAGGCAAAAGAGACAGCATGCACATAATTATCCCTAAATAAATCTGTTATCTGTTCATGATATTGATTCTGTGTCTCTGTCACTCCCAAATTCTCACACGAGCCCATAACACAAGGACAGAAACGTGAATTTGAAATAGTTCCTGGAAATCAGAAAATTGGTGGAGACAGGTAGCAACATTGTCAATAGATAAACAAAAATATACACACATATACAAGTGCATACCAAAAATTTTACAGGTCATGAGAAATTAGTGCAAATTCCAGGAAGTGTAGTGGGTGTGCAAAATAAAGGAGTGAAATAAAGGTATGTATACAAGTGGCTCAGTGGAAAGAGCCTGGGCTTCGGAGTCAGAGGTCATGGGTTCGACTCCCAGCTCTGCCACTTGTCAGCTGTGTGACTGTGGGCAAGTCACTTAACTTCTCTGGGCCTCAGTTACCTCATCTGTAAAATGGGGATTAACTGTGAGCCTCATGTGGGACAACCTGATTACCCTGTATCCAGCCCAGCGCTTAGAACAGTGCTCTGCACATAGTAAGCGCTTAACAAATACCAACATTATTATACAAGTACTTCTCACTGTGCTTCATTCTCGCCAGTCCTGCCGTCAACCCTGCGTCCACATCCTACCTCTGGACTGGAATGCCCTCCCTCCTCAAATCCGCCAAACTAACACACTTCCCCCCTTCTAAGCCCTACTAAAAGCTCACCTCCTCCAGGAGGCTTTTCCAGACTAAGCCCCCCTTCCCTCTGCTCCCCCTCCCCTCCCCACTGCCCCGACCTGCTCCCTCTGCTCTACCCACCTCCCTGCCCCATAGCACTTGTGTGTATATATGTACATATTTATAATTCTATTTTATTAATGTGTATATGTCTATAATTCTATTTATTTATATTGTTGCTACTGATGCCTGTTTAGAAGGGGGGAGACAGACTCCAAAACATGTAGACTGTGAGCCCATTGTAGGGAGGGATTATCTCTATTTGTTGCTGAATTGTATTTTCCAAGCACTTATTACAGTGCTCTGTGCACAGTAAGTGCTCCATAAATATGACTGAATGAATGACTGAAATATCAAATGTCCAAAGGACACATATCCAGTAATAGTGGTAGTAATAGTAGTAATGAGTAATTGAGCAGCAGCATGGCCCAGTGGAAAGAGCCCAGGCTTGGGAGTCAGAGGTCATGGGTTCAAATCCCAGCTCAGCCGCTTGTCAGTTGTGTGACTTTGGGCAAGTCACTTAACTTCTCTGTGCTGTGCCTCAGTTACCTCATCTGTAAAATGGGGACTAAGACTGTGAGCCCCACATGGGACAACCTGATCACCTTGTACCCTCTCCAGCACTTAGAACAATGCTTTGCACATAGTAAGCGCTTAATAAATGCCATCATTATTATTATTAATGGTTTTCACTGAGTGCTTACTGAGTGTTAAATCAGTAATTCTGCTAATGGTAAGCATGGGGATCTCCATAAAATTACCTCGGTTAGACACAGCATCTTTCCTGCTAAGTAACTCCCAACTCCCAAGGGAACAACTGAGCAGGTTGCACTCAGATGCCAATTGAAACCTCTTTGCCTGAATGAGTTCACAGATATCTCTAAACATAAAGCAGTCCAAAAAAGAGAATCTGAAGGAATAGGAGAATCTACTCTAGTGATCATTTATCTTCAAATTATTTTTCTCATTAATGAATCTTCCCTCCAAGCATCTTGTTGCTCTCTTCCCCTCTTCAAAGCCCTACTGAGAGTTCACCTCCTCCAGGAGGCCTTCCCAGACAGAGCCACCCCTTTTCCCTCTGCTCCCATTCCCATCCCCTCACCCCCCATCCTCTGTTCTTCCCCCTTCCCCTCCGCTCAGCACTGTGCTCATTTGTATATATTATTTATTACCCTATGTATTTTGTTAGAGGTGTATATCTCCTTGATTCTATTTATCTCGATGATGTTGTCTTGTTTTCATTTTGTTCTGTTTTGCTTTGCTGTCTGTCTCCCCTGTTTAGACTGTTAGCCCGTCACTGGGCAGGGATTATCTCTATCTGTTGCCGAATTATACATTCCAAGTGCTTAGTACAGTGCTCTGCACATAGTAAGCGCTCAATAAATACTACTGAATGAATGAACTGCCAGAGACAGAATTCTAATGGCATGACCCAATAAGGATAGTTCTTGTGCTGTAATGTTTGAACAGTGCTCTGCACACAGTAAGCGCTCAATAAATACGATTGAATGAATGAATGAACAAATCACAAAATGACCTAGACAGCAGATATCTGATTTTGAAGAGGTTGCCTGTCATGTTGTACCTAAATATTTTAACAGGGGTATCTCTTCAATTGTTGTACATGTCAATCAGAATTACTTGGATTACACCCAGAGGCATTATCATTTTCCAAATCTGAGCAAAATACAGTAAAGCGTGGTAGAGAAAGAGTACAAGATATAACTCCCCCCATATTTTAAAATGAGCAGGAAAGAGTCACCTTTCCAAACTGCATAATGTAAGACATAGCATGGGCTAAATCCTCTAGTAACATAATTGACTTGTAAATTGATCTATTGTATAGGTCAGGATTTCACATTATGAAACACCCCACTAGGCATAGGAAAGCCCATGTTGGAAATTTTAATAGGATATTTTAGCTGCACACATTTAAACAAATCTCTCTCAATGGCCTACTTGTCGGGTAAGAAAAAGCTTTCATTCCTTCTAGAAATGTTCCCTAGTTATTATGCTTTATTGTTATATCATGCCTCAAAAGACTCCCAAAGCATTGTCCGTTGAAAACTTTTCTTGCATGTGCTGTGGACAAAAAAGGTTATCTCCTATTTTTTACACATATTGAGATTTTAGTACTGCCAGAATGTTTTTATATGAACTCCTAAGTTTTCAATAAGATCATTTTCCAATAAATTTGGAAGGAACCACATCAAAAACATTTCTTTCTTTGGCCCAAAAAGTGAATATTTCTCAGGTAGTGTGTAACAGAGGCCTTTCCCAACTACTCCCAATCCCTTCTGCATCACCCTAGCACTTGGAATTGCACCCTTTATTCTCCCCTCCCTCAGTCCCACAGCATTCATGTACATATCCATAACTTATTTATATTAATGTCTGTCTCCCCCTCTAGACTATAAGCCTCATTGTGGGCAGGGAACCTGTGTGTCAACTCTGTTAGATTGTACTCTCCCAAATGCTAAGTACAGTGCTCTGCACATAGTAAGCTTTCAATAAACACAACTGATTCTTTTTAAATGGTATTATGCATTAACTATGTACCAGGCACTGTACTAAGCCCTTGGGTAGATACAGGCTCATCAGGTTGGACACAATCCTGTCCCACATGGGACTTTCAGTTTTAATCCCCATTTTACAAATGAGGGAACTGAGGCATAGAGAAGTAAAGTGACTTTCCCAAAGTCACACAGCAGACAAGTGACAAAACTGGGATTAGAACCCATGTCCTTCTGACTCCCAGGCCCATGCTCAAAACAGGCCCACTTCTATATGTAACAGTTTTTCATTTTGAACGTGGGGGTAAGGAAGAGTGATTGGAGTAGAAAGGAGGCTTCAAACTGCAAATGGGTAAGAAAGCCCAATCCACTGTCTTCTCAGCCTTTCTCAGAAACTCTCAAGCCTTGCTAGAGACTTGGGAAGTCCAGGCTAAAGGTATGGGTGAAAATATGGTTTTGTGCCACAGCTGGAAACCCATATGGACAATGAGCAGCCTGGCTCAGTGGAAAGAGCACAGGCTTTGGAGTCAGAGGTCATGGGTTCGAATCCCGGCTCTGCCACTTGTCAGCTGTGTGACTGTGGGCAAGTCACTTAACTTCTCTGTGCCTCAGTTACCTCATCTGTAAAATGGGGATTAAGACTGTGAGGTTATCCCACGTGGGGCTGATTCCCCTGTGTCTACCCCAGCACTTAGAAGAGTGCTCTGCACATAGCAGCGCTTAACAAATACCAACATTATTAATGAGTTGCAAGGTATTACTAAGGTCCCCTTCTCTTTGACAATATAGGAATTATCATTCATTCATTCAATCATATTTATTGAGCATATACTGTGTTCAGGGCACTGTACTCAGCGCTTGGGAAGTACAGTTCATCAGTAGAAACAATCCCTTCCCACACTGGGCTTAGAGTCTAGAAGGGGGAGACAGACATCAAAACAAGTAAACAGGCATCAACATAAATACATAGAATTATAGATATATACACATCAAAATAAGTAAACAGGCATCAATATAAATAGAATTATAGATATATACATATTTACATAAGTGCTGTGTGATGTGAGGGGGGGTAGAGTGCAGGGAGCAAGTCGAGGTGACAAGGAGGGGAGGTCGTTATTCATTCATTCAATAGTATTTACTGACTGCTTACTATGTACAGAGCACTGTACTAAGTGCTTGGAATGTACAATTCGGCAACAGATAGAGACAATCCCTGCCCAATGACTGGTTATCCAGCTTTGGGTCTAATATCGGGGTGAAATAGGGTGAAAAACCAAAAATGGTGCTTTGGGGACAACTGTCTGTTTTACTTCTTCCAGATTCTAGTGCTTCCTCAGATCAGCTTCCAGGGATAGTCAAGATGAGAAGCAACATGCCCAAGCAATTGTAGCCCCATATGAGGCCTGGAGGGGGCTCTGATGATCAGGTTCTGGAGAGAGGGTAAAGCCTGGTCCTGCCCCTTCAAAGATTCTTCTGTGACAGAGTAGTCCCCAACACATTTTAAAAGAGTCATTGAGAGTCATCTCAGGATCTATCACTCATGGTCAGAGTGTGCAGAGCACTGTACTAAGCATTTAGGAGAGTACGACAGAGTTGGTAGACACGTTCTCTACCCATAACGAGCTCAAGGTCTAGAGGGGGAGATTGACATTAATAAAAATAAATGATTTATACTATATAATTTAAAGATATATACATAGATATGCTACAAATCTTTGAGAACCAAATACCTATAGTCCAGGCAGATAAATCAGAGTCTCATATTAAGTTGTGCACAGTCCATTTGTTGACCAAATCATAAACACCCTTCCAGAGGGTAAGCTTCTCATGTGAAGGGCATGTAACACTTCATTATTCTGTACTTCCCAAATGCCTAATACAGTGCACCACACCAAGTGGATGCTCAGTAAATGCTACTACTAATGATGGTATTTGTTAAGCACTTAACTTACTATGTGCCAAGCACTGTTTTCAGTGCTGGGGTAGATGCAAGATAATCAGGTCCCATATGGGGCTCATAGTCTAAGCAGGGGAGTGGGTAGGTACAAGCTAATCACATTAGACACAGTCCTTGTCCCACATTGGGCTCACGGTCTAAGTAGGAAGGAGGACAGATATTGAATACCCCTTTACATGTGAGGAAACTGAGGCACAGAGGAGTTGCCCAAAGTCACACAGCAAGCAATTGGCACAGGTGGGATTAGAATCCAGGCCCTCTGACACCCGGGCCCATACTCTTCCCAGTAGACTATGCTGCTCCTCCTAAACCCTAACCTCACTCTAGCACAAGCCCTAACCAATTCCTTGATAAGTGAAGCTACCAGTAAGTTTATTGTGACTTCTGAAAAAAAATGGACAGTTTGGAACTAGTTGATGATTAAAGAACCTAATTGACTTTAGCCAAAGTACCCAATCCCAATCCCTCCCAGCCTCTCTGTAGTTCTGTCAGACTCTTGACAGGAGTCAAGATTGGAGGGTTTGGAAGCCCTGCTGTTGTCTCTCATGAATCAGGGTTCACATCTGTTCATTCTGCATACCCCCTGCCTCAAAGGTCTCTCACCAAGTCACATTGACCTGGGGAGATGGCTCAGGGTCAATAACCCTCATCTTCATATTTTAATACAAACCTTCACATTCATATTTTATAAGAATGTCATCTTGAGTATCTTGGTTCTCTGGTCTTTCTCTGACTTGAGACTTATTCTGTAGTATATCTTTACATATTCTGTAGTATATAGTCACTATATATTCTGTAGTATATCGCCCTAGGCTTCATGGAGCTGGGATATGGATTTTATTTCTGCTTGAAATATCTGGTTTTGGTGGCCCTTTGGATTGACTCAAATATTAGTGTTACCCTTGTCCTCCTTGGGATGGGGCTCCATGGCAGAGAGTTGAGCCCCAGGCTACTTCCACTGGTGTCTGCCCCATCCCCTTCCCTCCCTCCACAATTAGTCACGGGACTCAGCTCCACTGTCGGTCCGGTCCCCGTGGCTCAGGATCACTACCCCCTGCAAACACAAACCCCGACACTGAGGCGCCATGGTGCATCCCCCAGCCCGACCCCAGGACACAATCCACAGTGTTTCATGGAGCCGCTGCTCCCACAAGACACCTCCAACTCCTGACTCGTCACTGCTTGGGAATGATCCTTAGTGCCTTGCATTTCCCCAACACCTTGGTTTACTGGGGGTGCCCCCATGCCCCCCTGACCTCTTGGCCAGTGGCTCCAAGATGGTGGATCAGGCCACAAAGTGGAGATCAAGGGGAAAGTTGGAAAAGGAACGGAGAGTAATGAATGGTACAACTGGAGACCGAGGGATGCCAACTTCCTGCTGATCACCAAAGAGAAACTACAGAATCTGGCTGATAGTGCTGGGGACTGATGATGGTTCACACCTGCTGGATCACCTTCCTGGAGAGGGGCAAAGGGAGCTGACTGTGGCATTTCAGCTTTGGGCTGACTTTGCATATGAATGGTTGGGATAAAACCTTACACAGGTAAGGGGCCTCTCTCAGTACCTGGACTGGTGACCACAGGCTGAGACATCTTGGGAATGAGTGGGGTTAAATGTGTCTGACTTGGAGCGAGGTACTGTCCCTGTCTTCTCTATGCTACAGTTCTCCGGCAGTGGTAATAATAAACCTTTTTGATGTCAACCTAAGTTTTCAGGGTTGCTACTACTAATAATGATAATAATATTCTCTAGACCATAAACACTATGGGCAGGCAACCTGTCTACCAACTCTGTTACATTATATTCTTCCATGTGCTTAGTAATAATAATAATGATAATAGTGAATAATTATGGCATTTATTAAGCACTTACTCTGTGCCAGGCACTGTTCTAAGCACTGGGATGGAGAAAAGCCAATCGGGTTGGGCAGTCCCTTGTCCCACATGGGGCTCTCAGTCTCAATCCCCATTTTACAGATGAGGTAACTGAGGCACAGAGAAGTGAAGTGACTTGCCAAGGTCACACAGCAGACAAATGTGCTCACCCCCAATGAGCTGGCCACGTACTTCATCACGAAAATTAACACATTCAGGTCTGAGTTCCCCAAAGTCACCCCTCCCCCTCCTACCTCCCCCCCCAACCCTCTCCCCTACTTTCCCATCTTTCCCTGCAATATCCTCAGAGGAGATCGCCTCCCTCCTTGCAAGTGCCACCCCTCCACCTGTGCCTTGGACCCCATTCTAGTACAGTGCTCTGTGCATAGTAAGCACTCAATAAATACTATTGAATGAATGCTTAGTATGTGTCAAGCATTTTACTAAGCACTGGGATAGATACAAGATAATCATGTTGGACACAGATACTGTCCCATTTTGGGGCTCAAGGAGGAAGGAAGAACAGATTTAGAATCCCTAGTTTTCAGAAAAAGAAAATGAGGCCCAGAGAAGTTAAAGGACTTGCCCCAAGTCACATGGCAAGTAGGTGGCGGAGCTGGGTTTAGAACCCAGGTCCTCTGACTCAGAGCCCCATGCTCTTTTCACTAGGCCACGCTTCTCCTCAAAACTCAGTTCAGTAGACAAGGACAGGTTTAGAAGCTCTGACTCAGAGCTGCCTTAAGAAAAGATCAGTCTGTCAGTCAGACAGATGACTGACCTCAGGCTTCATTTCAAACTTTTTTTCTCCAGCTCTGTCCTCTTATGCTATTGTGACTCTTAACAAGACATCCCTTCATTCACATGAATTCTTGCTGATGTTTGGCTCTTATCTAAGGGTGAATAGGTTTCAAAGTGACAAGACAAAAAAAAACAACTTTTATGGGGCAATACCTCAAAAAGCAACTCAGCCCTATAAAGGGTTTTGCTGAAACCTTTTCTTCCAACTCAGAACACATTCAACTTAACATCAGATAAAAAAAAATCCTTCTGCTGCCACAATAAAATTCTGTCCATTCTCTGCCAGAGGCTAATGATGAGAAAGCAATGCTCTCAATGAAATGGAAGTTCAGGTGCATATGACAGGACATCATATTTAGATGGAAAAACTCAATATCTTCTCGTCACCATTATTTTATTCTTTCATTTCATGATCCCAGCAATATTCTACTATCTAACCACTGATTAATCAACAAACATATTATTAGCTCCTTCAGGGGAAGGTCCGAATCTCATACGTGATGGTAATCTTCCCACTGGGTAGAACAGTGCTCTGCACTCAGTAGCCACTGGATAAATGCTAATGATCGATTGATATTGAGATTCCTCAGTTAACAAGGCACTAAAGGAGGATTATACAGAGTTAGAGAGAAAACAGGAGACTGTCCCTACCTGAAAGAATTTATTGTGAGCAATTTTTGCTAAAATAGAACTCTGAAAAGGTTCACAGAAACAGGATTCATTTTGAGTGTGGGGACAAAAAGGAGCTAGAGATTTTAATGGGGATGAAAACTAGGAAGAGCCAGGCTTTAAAAAACTAACAGCTAATTTTAGGTCTTCTAGTGCCCCAGGTGAAAATTGTCAGGTCCTGTTAGAGACCAGGAATGAGCAAAGCTGGGAGCAAGGCAATCGCTCCATCGAGTTGGCATCTATATTTCTAGGTGAAGGGCAATCTTTATATGTACACTGGAGCAGAAGGGACTGTAGTCACACATTTATCTTGTCTCTCTGCATAGGAGAACAGGGAAACAGAATTTCATCCCAGTCAATCGATGTTATTTACTGAATTCTTACAGTATGCGGAGCACTGTACTAAGCCATCGGGAGAGTTTAATACAATAGAGATAGTAAACACAATTCCTGAGTTTAATACAATAGAGATAGTGAACACAATTCCTGGCCTAAAGGTGCATGCAGCCTACTGCACAAAACAACTTAAATATATACCCTGCTAGCAATAGGACATTTCTTTCAACCAAAGCCATTTATTGAGCACTTTATCTCAGCGTCGCCTTAAATATCAATCATATTTACTGAGTGCTTACTGTGTGCAGAGCACTGTGCTAAGCGCTTGAGAGAGTACAATATAAGAGTTGGTGGAATGTTCCCTGCTCAAAACGAGCTTACAGGTCAAGGGGCAAGAAAAGGTGCATGACTGTATTTTCATGGGCAGCATAGGTAAGAGAGTCTCTCTCAAAGATACTCACATTTCTGGATACAGCCTCAACATCTCAGAGGCATC
This sequence comes from Ornithorhynchus anatinus, assembly GCF_004115215.2. Classification (NCBI taxonomy): domain Eukaryota; kingdom Metazoa; phylum Chordata; class Mammalia; order Monotremata; family Ornithorhynchidae; genus Ornithorhynchus; species Ornithorhynchus anatinus. The sequence goes on from NC_041749.1 coordinate 101,129,727, forward strand.
TTCTTCAAACTGAAGGATAACTCTCCTTACCAACTAAATGTGCATAATCGGAAAATATTACTCTTAGTGGTGTCATCTTCAAACCTGAGGACAGAGAGATACATAACTGACCATTCAAAAATATAGCCAGGGCCTGAGAAAGTTTATATTTTGAGGAAAATGTATAAAGCGGTGATACAAGAAGTTACGTTCTGAACTGAAAAAAAGCTAAATTGTAGCTTTTGTTGTACATGATGCCTGGAACTATTTTCATTTCTCCTCCTGAGGTCACAATCTTCACAAAGCCTCAGTTCTAAGAGAGACACTCTATTTGCTTTTGTTTTATATCAGTGTGTGCCTATCTTTTGCTATTGTCTCCTAGCTTTACATGGTCTCAGTGGCTGCTAGAGAGGCAGCTTCTCTTAGACATCCATTTTCTGATTACATGGGAATCTTTAGGCCTAATGGGTCTGAATTCATGTTATCCTAAAGTTGCATTTGGGTGTCTTTATTCCCTAGACTGTATGCTCATTGTGGAAAGGGAATGTGTCTGTTTATTGTTGTATTATACTCTCCCAATTGTTCAGTACTATGCTCTGCACACAGAAAGCACTCAATAAATGAGTGACACAATTATTTGGATGGCAATGCAACAGTTTTCTCAATAGTGAAAGTTTGTCTCATGTCAAATGATCAATCCAGCACTGAACTCCCCCTACCCCAGATCATCAGCACTGTGAAAATCCTTCAAGTCTTGCTGCAGTAATATAGCCAATAAGCCACTGTTTAGATTTTGAGTGCAACCAAATGTCTTTCTCTTATGCAATAAAAAAATATTATGTTGCTGATCATAAATTGACCCAGCTCTGCCCATTGATTGCTATGTGACCTTGACAAGTCATTTAACTTCTCTGTACCTCTGTTTCCTGATCTGTAAAATGGGGATTCAATGCCTGCTCGCCCCCACTTATACTCTGAGACCCCTTTGGGACAGGGACTGTGTCTGACCTGATTAACTCATATCTACTCTAGCAGCACTTAGAGCAGTATTTGACACTAAGCCCCACTTTTTCTCATCTCCTACTCCCTTCAGCGTCACCCTGACTCGCTCCCTTTGTTCTTTTGCCCCCCTCCCCAGCCCACAGCACTTATGTATATATCTGTAATTTTATTTATTTATATTGATGCCTATTTACTTGTACTGACATCTATCTACCCCTCTAGACTGTGAGCTTGTTGTGAACAGGAATTGTCTCTATTGCTGTACTGTACTTTCCCATGCCCTTAGTACAGTGCTCTGCCCACAGTAAGCACTCAATAAATACAACTGAATGAAAGTGCCTCAAACATATAATAATAACAATAATAGTGTTCAGCACATTCAGTAAAATTCTTACCATTGAGCTTTCCAATCCAGTGGGGTCCAGTGGTTTGTCTCCAGGCTTCAGTATCATTGTTCACACGTGTGTTGAAATAGACTATGGCAGTATCCATCTAGTTCCTTAGAGAATCTTTCTTCACATTGGTAGCTGTTCTTATGAGAGCATTTTACTGAATACTGTAGCATAGTACTTCTTGTCTCCCCCCACAAAACTCCTGATACCTAGAGATACTGCCACAAACCGTGTTGCCAGTAAGATAAATTTGAACCAATGAGAGCCAGAGATAAGAATTAAATCAGCTGACTCCCCAGGCAACCTTTGTAGAGAGGATTTGTGCATTTGAAGGTAAACTGTGGGGATAAGGGTGGGGTGGCTTGAGGAAATTAGACCACCAGTGTAAAGGGGATTACTATTTTTCCTGACCCACACGCACTGAGGGGAGCCATCCTGGGATGAGAGTGAAAATTAAGGGAGATCTATAGTCTTTGTTATGAATGTGGCTATTCTATGGTTCTAGTTTTGGATTGGGTTTGGTTAGGGTCCGGATTGTGTTATTGCTTGCAGGAGGGGTAGGGTCATTAGATCTCCACTAATGCCTCTAGGCACACTTGAAAAGTGTGAAACAAATGATTGTCTGATTGGGAAGTTTATCCTGTGCTGCTTTGTTTACTGCAAGGACTAGCTCTCCAGGTGGTGATTTATTTGGCACTTCTCTTCATGAGCTATTGCTCATTAGGAAGTTTTGTGACATCCACTGCTGCAATGTTTTTACCGGAGTCCCAGGTGGCTCCCAGATTGGTGCAGTCTTGACCACCCCCTCCATCCTTCCATGGAGTGGAATAATCTGGAAAGAAAGTGGCTTCTGGGCCAATAGAATGAGAAGCACTCAGCAGAGTGGAAGGAGGTTAGTTTTCCTTTGCTGTGTTCTGGCTATGAGATAGAAGACCTGAGTTCTGATCTGAGAAGACCTGATCAATTGAAGATGGTAAGTTATTTCTCTTTCTTACATATGGTATAGAAGGAAGGCTAGTATGTGTTAACTTGATTATGGGTGTGATTGGTTGAAACTTTTAATTTAAACTGGGGTTTTCAGAGATCTCTCAAGTAGCTCAGGCCTGAGTTCACTTTGCAGGCTAATTGAGGTGGGTTTCTAAGTGGAGTGTCTGTTAATCTTCCTTTTTCCTCCTGCTCAAGAAAAACAAAATGGGCATCAAGAACTGTAGATCATTACCCACTGAGTCTTTCTCTCAATAGTCTGTGTGTTTTTTCCACTTCATTTGTTCTAAATTTAAATCTTGTTGCTTGTGCCTGATTGTGGCTCAGTTATGACCACTGAGAAATATATTGAGAAATAGCATGGCCTAGTGGATAGAGCATGGGGCTGGGAGTCAGAAAGACCTGGGTTCTAATGCTGACTCTGCAACTTTTTTGCTGTGTGATCTTGGGCAAGTATTTCACCTCCCTGTGTCTGTTACCTCATCTGTCAAATGGAGATTGACTGTGGGCCCCATGTGGGACAGGGATTGTGTGATTGTATGATTAATAAAGCCATATAATAATACTTGTGATACTTGGTAAGCACTTACCATGTGCCAGACATTGTATTAAGTTCTGGGATATCATGCAAGCAAATCATGTTGGACACAAGATTTGCCAAGATTAAGCACTTTAGAGAGTACAATAAAGTGGACATAATGTTGGAAATTGTTAAGCGCTTACTATGTGCCGAACACTGTTCTAAGCACTGGGGTAGATACAGGGTGATCATGTTGTCCCACGTGAGGCTCACAGTCTTATTCCCCATTTTACAGATGAGGTAACTGAGGCACCGAGAAATAAAGTGACTTGCCCAAAGTCACACAGCTGACAGGTGGTGGAGCCAGGATTAGAACCCATGACCTCTGAGTCCTAAGCCCAGGCTCTTTCCACAGTCACACGCACAAGATGAGCAGATCCTTCTGGTTCACTTGGCTGTATGTATGAAGCATCTCGGCTTCCACTTTCCCTGGAGCAGGAGAGAGGGTGAGAGAGTGAATTCAGGAGAAATGGAAGGATGGGGGAAGGGGAAGGGGAAAGAGGTGGGGATGGGGGGGAGGGAGTTTGTCCTCAAGGAGTTTAGGCTATCAAACAGATAAGTAAATTACAGATAGGGCAAACAATCACCTATGAACTTATGCACATAACTAAGGGTGGGTGACTACTTATGTGCTTAGGGAGTAAGACACAGTAAGTGCTCAAATATAGTAATGGTAATGGGGGTTAGAGGGATGAGAGAGTAGTCAGGGAAGGCTTCCCGGAAGAGAGGGCTCTGAAGATGTGGACGGTAGTGGCCAGTGCAATGTAAAGGGGGTGGGAGTTCCAGGTAATGATGATGGCATTTGTTAAGCACTTACTATGTGCTAAGCGCTGGGGTAGATAGAAGGTAATCAGGTTGTACCACGTGGGGCTTACAGTCTTAATCCCCATTTTACAAATGAGATAACTGAGGCACAGAGAAGTTAAGTGACTTACCCAAAGTCACACAGCTGACAAGTGGCAGAGCAGGGATTAGAACCCACAACCTCTGACTCCCAAGTCCATGCCTTTTCCACTAAGCCATGCTGCTTCTCAGGAGGGAGGGTGTGAATAAGGGCTTGACAGTAAGGGAGACAAGTGCAAGCCACATTGGGTAGGTTGGTATTAGAAGAGTGAAGTGTGTGTGCTGGGCTGCTGTGGGAGAAGAGCTAGGATACATAGTGGGGAGAGGGATGAAGAAGTGCCTTTAAAGGCAATTGTCAGGAGTTTCTGCTTGATGCAGAGATGAATGGGTAGCCATTGGAGATTTTAGAACAGCGGGGAGATACTTTAGAAAATGGATCCCAGTAATGGAGTGAAGTATGTTCTGGGAGGTCATTGAGAAGACCAATGCAGTAGGCAAGAAAGTATATGACAAGGGCTTGGAACAGGGGGTGAGAGTTTGGATGGATATGATGGATTCTTGAAGTGTTGTGAAGAAAGAACTGCCAGAATTTGGTGGCCAATTGAATATGTAGGCTAAAGATGAATCAAAGATAATACTGAGAAGGTGAGATTATTCATTCAATAGTATTTATTGAGTGCTTACTATGTGCAGAGCACTGTACTAAGCGCTTGGAATGTACAAATCGGTAACAGATAGACAGTCCCTGCCCTTTGACGGGCTTACAGTCTAATTGGGGGAGATAGACAAGAACAATAGCAAGAACATCTCATTAAAGCAATAACAAATAAATAGAATCAAGGTGATGTACATCTCATTAACAAAATAAATAGGGTAATGAAGAGATATACAGTTGAGCGGATGAGTACAGTGCTGAGGGGATGGGACGGAAGAGGGGGAGAAGCAGAGGGAAAGGGGGGAGAAGAGGGTTTAGCTGTGGAGAGGTGAAGGGAGGGTAGAGGGAGCAGAGGGAAAAGAGGAGCTCAGTCTGGGAAGGCCTCTTTGAGGAGGTGAGTTTTAAGTAGGGTTTTGAAGAGGGGAAAAGAATTAGTTTGGCGGAGGTAAGAAAGGAGGGCATTCCAGGACCGCGGGAGGACGTGGCCCAGGGGTCGGTGGCAGGATAGGTGAGAATGGGGGATTATGAGACTTCTATACTGTAAATTCATTATGGGCAGGGATTATCTGCTAGTTTTGTTGTGGTGTATGCTCTCAAGTCCTTAAAATAGGGCTCTGTACATAGTAAATTGATTGTGGTGTTAACAGTGATGGGAAAGTTTTGGGGAAAAGACAGAAGCTTTAAGCAGTGTTTCCTTTTTTAGGCAACTGTTACTCTCACTGTTAGATGGTGTTATGAGGTTCCGTAATGATAGTTCAGCTTACTAGTTGTGGTCCCTTGGGAGCTGAGTTTGAGGCAGGCAACTTTTAGAGACCTTTCTAGTCTTCCTCCCCCTTTTGGAGTTAGTAGTGTGTGGGTCTGCTCAGGCACCCAGGACACTACTGATGGGACTGCTGCTGTCTCTTCAGTGATTCAAGCCCTAAGCTACATACTTTTTCTAGGGCTTCTGTTAGATTTTCCTGCATTAAGGAGGACACAGTGCTAGAGACGTTTTTCAAGTACTGATAAGAGTACGCAGTGAGTCATTTGTAGGGTGTGGTTGGGGGGTTCAGTATGTAACTGGAATTTGCCATCTCTATGCACAGTAGGATATTGATGTGCCTAATAATAATATTAATTAAGCTACTGTTACTCTGTACCAAACACTGCACTGAATGCTAGGCAGAGAATCAGATCACAATTTATGTTCTACAGTGGTGAGGGAGAGTGAGCAGGTATTTTATCCCCATTTTAAAGAGGAAACTGGGCTCCGGAGAGACTAAGTAATTTGGCCAAGGTCCCAGAAAAGACCAGTGGTGGTGTGGTCATAATTGTGGTATTTAAGCACTTAATATGTGCCAGGCACTCTACTAAGCACTGCAGTAGATACTAGATAGGTCAGGCACAGTTCCTGTACCACATAGGGCTCATAGTCTTCATCCCCATTTTATAGATGAGGTAACTGAGGCCCAGCTGGCATTAGAACCCTAGCCTATTGAGTTCCAGTCCCATGCCCTTTTTACTGCTGACTTAACTAATAGGCTGTATACCCTTATACTGCTGCTTTGAAATATTCTGAGAGGTGTATATATACCCCCTCAATTGAAAATATCTGGTCCTGGAAACAATTAGCCCTCAAATGTAACAAACAATCATCCTGCCCTCAGCCTCACAGCATTTATGTACATATCCTTACACTGCCCTTTCCCCTGTCTGTTTTTTATTTCAATAGCTCTCGCTCTCTCTCTGTCTCAACTGTAAGCTCCTGTGGGCAGGGATCTCATCTACCAACTCTATTGTACTCTCCCAAGCACTTAGAACCATGCTCTGAGCTTAGTAGGTGCTCAGTGAATATTACTGACTGGTGCCAGTAGTCAACTAATTTTCATTATTGACTACCTTTCTCAATTTCCTTTGGCTCTTCTTCCTTGTCCATTAGACAGTCAATTATATTTATTGAGCACTTACTGTGTGCAGAGCACTGTACTAAATGCTTGGGTGAGTACAGTATAACAATATAACAGTCACATTCCGTGTCCACACCGAGCTTGCAGTCTACAGCAGAACTGTGAGTGCAGTCCATTGATGGGCCCTACACCCTATTTTCATTTTCGAAGAGAGCACATCCACCTTCTCAGGGTGGCACCTGGAGAGTTTCCAGTACTCTACCAGTCTCGACTATGGGAGGGAGAGTCAAGCAGAGGCCTACTCATTTCATGCCTAGCTTGGGCAGTGGCTAGCGAGTGGAAGATGATCTGCTACAAGTCAAAACTCATCTGTGCTGGGCAGCAGTGGCATGGGAGAGAGTCGAGGGCAGAGACTCAAGTTTACTGCGTGGAAGGAGGCAGTGGTAAACTACTTCTGTATTTTCATCAAGATAACTCTATAGATACACAACCAGAAGGATTGCAGATGAAGGTGGAGCATTCTGGGAGAGATGTGTCCATGGTGTCGCTATAGGTCCGAGACGACTCAAGAGCATAAGGCAAGACAAGGAAGCACATCAGTTCCCATGGCCTCCTTACTGGTTTTTCTACCTGCAACCTCTCCCCTCTTCAGCCTATTTAACAATCGGCTGCATATGTCATCTCTATAAAACATCATCGAGAACGCATCAATCCACTGCTCAGGCATCCCCAATGGTTCCCCATTGTTTCTCAGTTATATTAAAATACTCCTGACAACAGGCATCAAGAATCTCCTCCCTCATCCCGGCCTTTATTATGCTATATTCCAGCCCGTGGTCCCCTGTCCTGCCCCTAATTCTCAGTTGTTCTTTTTCTACCTCCAATTCTATGTCCCATACTCTCCCCACCCCCTATATCCCTCCACCTTTGTCTCAGCTTCCTTTGCTAAACCTCATCTCTCACCTCCTGCAGGAGCTATTTCTAAATAAGTTCTACCTTTCCAGTCATTCTGACTTTTAGGTACCTCAGGATTCATGCATTGATCTGTTAATGTATGATTTATTCCTATCTTTTGTTCACTGTTAACTATGGAGTATTCATCTCTTTATGTTTATTTTCTGCTCATTGGGGAGCAGATAAGCTCCTCGGGGGCAAAGATAGGAAAATTTACTTATTTTGTAAGTGCCCACTACAATGGTCTATATAGTGTGCTCAATAAATTTGATTCTGAGACTTTTTTTCTATTCACATTCCTCCTGTTTAATCTCCTTCATTTGGCTCTGCTTCTTGTCTTCCCTTTCTTCCATTATTCTCTCTTTGTTCCTTCTTCTGTACCACTTTCCCTACTGATTTTTCACAGTTGTAGCATTTGAAAGTGTTGCATCCATTTAACGTTCTCAGTCCAGTTCCAAGAGCTTTTCAGAGAAAAAGCACTATATAATTCTCACCAATTAATAAATCATGTTCTTTATTCATCCATGCTTATATATTTCTGTTCTTGGACTAGTTTAAAAGACCCATATTAAGAATGCATGGGGTGTCGAACTGTAAATGAATAATCCTGTTGTTAAAAATACCATGTATTTTTTTTTCTTTTTTGCAGGTAACAACCTCTGTTAGTGGAGAAATTATTTCAAAATTTCCCAGAATGCATGACCACCCTTAATTATCTTAGATTAGTTGTTTTCAGGGCTTAGCTCTGTTTTCCATTTTTTCCTTTGGAATGATTTATCTAAATCATCTTCTCTAAAAGAATCACCAGTTCTTATTTGCTGCACAATAGTTAGATATATCCACTACTGCTTTCTAGTAGTCCAGAGTTCTGCCTTGCTTGGAGTTGTGTTCTTCTTTGGGAAAGGCAAGAGTGAGGTAGAAGATTGGCTTGAGAGGAACTAAGAGTGAGCTGGGGAGAAGCAGGTGAAAAGAGCAGATTTGTAAAATGGGTTAAATTGGCTAAGAGTCTTGAAGTTGAGGGTGATGAGTTTTTTGAGGAATGGAGAGTTGTGAAGACTTGTCAGAGTGCAGGATAGATTGGAGTGGGGGGAGACTGGAAACAAGGGAGACCAGCATAGAGGCCCCAGGCAATAGTCTAGCCATGTTGTGACTTGAGCTTGGACCAGGCTGGTAGCTTTTTGGGTGGAGAGGACTAGGTGGATTCAGGAGATCTGATGAAGGAAGAACCAGCAGGATTAGGCAATAGATTGAATGGGAAAATTGAAAGATAGAAGTCCAGGATTACATGGACATCGTGTGTTTGGGGGAACAGAGAGAATGGGGGTGTTGCTGATAGAGGGAATGGAAGAAGACGGAATGTGTTAGAGGAGGGAGGGGAGAAAATTGATGAATTCCCTTTTGGGCATGTGGTGCTGGTGGGACATCTGGGTGAAGCTGTCCTGGAAGAAAGAAGAGATGTGAAATTTTAGCTTTGATGAAAGTTTAGTGCTAGAGGAGTCGATTTGAGTGATTCCAGATGAGGGAAAAAAATGTTCCATTTCTCTTATTTCCTCTCAATTTCTCATTTAATGACTGATATCCATTGTACTTATAAGGTATATAATAAATACCAGAGAACCCAAGTACATGAACAGAACATTGAATAAGATTTACCATTCAGAATGCACTGTGGTATAGTAGAAAGAGCATGGGCTTGGGAGTCAGAGGACCTCCGTTCTAATCCTGGCTCTGCCACTTACTGGCTGTGTGACCTTGGATAAGTCATTTAACTTCCCTGTGCCTCACTTTCCTCATCCTCCCTCCAACCTAGAATGTGAGCCCTATGTGGGACAAGGACTGTCTGACCTGATTATCATTTATGCACCCCAGCAGTTAGCATAGTGCTTGGCTCATAGTAAGTGTTTAAGGCACATCTCCTCCATGAGGCCTTCCCAGACTAAGCCCCTCCTTTCCTCTTCTCCCATTTCCTTCTGTGTCACCCTGACTTGCTCCCTTGGTTCTTCCCCATTACCAGCCCCATAGCACTTATGTACATATTAGTAATTTGTATAGCTCTGTCTCTGTCCCCTGCCCACAGACTGTAAGCTCACTGTCAGGAGGGAATGTGTCTCTTTAATGTTACATTTTACTCTCCTAAGCACTTAATAGAGTGGTCTGCACACAGTGAGCATTCAATGAATTTGAATGAATTGAGTGAACTACCATTTAAAAATTGCACAAAGACATTTTCAGAGGTTGTTGGTATTATGAGTATTTGAGCAATCACCATATGTGCTTACCCATCTGGAGGAAGAATTGCCTTAACCATCTATATGACCATTGTGGAAGTCCAATGCCTACCCTGGCCACAGCTGACTGGACATTACTTTAAGGAGACAAATTGGGGCAGCTCAGGGCTAATGCTGTCTCTTCACCAATCTTCTGCCTCCAGAATTTTCTCCAAGCCAGATCTTGCATTCTTATTGTAAGGCAGATCTGTCTTAAGGCTGGCAATAAAGATGGGCAGAGGCAGAAACCCCAACCTAGGCTGCAGTACTCAAGGTACTGCTCCAGGGCCTGGGGAAGTTGTTAATACTAAAAATAATTGTATTTGTTAAGCACTGTACTGATCACTGGGGTAGATACAATATAAGTGTATGAGACCCAGTCCATCCATGGGGCTCATAGTCTAGAGGTGGGGGATTGGGATGGGAGGAGAACAGATATTTAATCCCCATTTTACCAAAAATGAAACTGACACACAAAGAAGTTGTGACTTAATAATGATAATGTTGATATTTAAGCGCTTACTATGTGCAGAGCACTGTTCTAAGCACTGGGCTAGTTATAGGGTAATCAGGTTGTCCTTCGTGAGGCTCACAGTCTTAATCTCCATTTTACAGATGAGGTAACTGAGGCACAGAGAAGCTAAGTGACTTGCCCACAATCACACAGCAGACAAGTGGCAGAGCAGGGATTCAAACCCATGACCTCTGACTCCTAAGCCTGTACTCTTTCCACTGAGCCACACTGCTTCTCTTGCCCAAGATCACACAGTAGGCAAGTGGCAGAACTGGGATTAGAACCCAGCTCCTCTCAGGCCTCTGCTTTTTTTCCACTAGGCCATGACCCGTGGAAATTTCTCTCCTGTACCCACTGCACCTTTTCTTCAGTCTGGCCTCAATCCAGCTCCTTGCCTATGGTCACTGTACAGTCTCAAAAAGCCAGTCGGGGAATGACTATGATCTCAAAAGTTTGCCAGTCCTGGTCCTCCATTTTGGGCTGATATGCTCCAACAGATCCTGAAAAGGGGAAATTCATTCACTGGTATTTATTGAGCACTTATTGTGTGCAGAGCACTATACTATATAAGACACCAGTTTTCCTTCTAGTAGTTGCACAGGCAGGGAAAACAGTCCAGACAGGTGAGATTCTAGATGGAATAGAGTATCTATAATAATAATGTTGATATTTGTTAAGCGCTTACTATGTGCCGAGCACTGTTCTAAGCGCTGGGGTAGACACAGGAGAATCAGGTTGTCCCACGTGGGGCTCACAGTCTTAATCCCCATTTTACAGATGAGGGAACTGAGGCACAGAGAAGTTAAGTGACTTGCCCACAGTCACACAGCTGACAGGTGGCAGAGCCAGGATTCGAACTCATGACCTCTGACTCCAAAGCCCGGGCTCTTTCCATTGAGCCACGCTGCTTCTCTAACTATGGAAACAGGTGTGTAGTGGGGGCCACTACATGTCATGTAGGAGTGTGTAGAGCACCCTCTAGTGCATCAAAGGAGAGAAGGTGACATGGAAACAAGCTAGTTTCCCAAAAAGCAAGTAAGAAATAGACTGGCATTCAAGCTAGTGATACCAATTTAAAAATTATACACATTGATCAATAAAGTGTGAAGAAACTGATGAAACAGACTGCCTTTTTCTGGGACAGTAATTTTTGCTCCATGAATTATTTATAAACAGACTGAAGTAGAAACAAAAGAAATATGAAAGCATAAGTCTTACCTTATCACTCATCTTGCAAGCAGCAGCAATGAAGCTATATTCATTTCCCACATGCTGGTACATCAAAGAACAATGTAATATTGTGGCATGTAAAAAGTGTATTATAAAATATACAAAAATAAAGTCCCCCGTGAGTTGAAAGTATCTGCTGAGTTTTTCCTAATTGTGAGTTGCAATTATTTTTTTAATGCTTCTTTTTGTAATAATCCTCCCCTGGTATTAAAGTTAGAAGAAACAAACCCAGAAAGATGGCATGCAATTAGAAACTCTAAGCCTAAAATCTATTCATATTGTTCATAATAGCACAAAAGAATAATGAAAACTTATTTCCTGCCTTGACTCCTTGTGGGCAGGAAACGTGTCTACCAGGTCAGTTGTACTCTCCCAAATGCTTAGTACAGTGCTCTGCACACAGTAAGTGCTCAGTAAATACCACTGATTGATTACTGTCAGCCTCCTCTCTGGCCTCCCTGCTTTTTGCCTTTTCCCCACTCTAGTCCATATTTCACTATGCTGTTTTTTCTAAAAAAAGAAAAAAAAGTGCAGCACACATCTCCTCACTCTTCAAGAACCTCCTGTGGTTGCCCACATCAAACAGAAGCTCTTCTACCTTTGCCTTTAAAGTATTCAAACAGCTCACCCTTACTTCACTAATTACTTCCCACAACACAGTCTGCACACTTTACTTCTCTACCACCAACCTACTCATTGTACTTTGATCTCATTTTGCTTGCTGATGACCTCATCCTCCCTCTAGCCTGGAATTCCCTCCCCCTTTGTATGTGACAGACCACCACTCTCCCCTACCTTCAAAGCCTTATTAAAATTACATCTCCTCCAAGAGGCCTTTCCCGAATAAGCCCTACTTCCTCTCCCTTCTGCATTGCCTATGAACTTGGATCTGTACCCTTTAAGGACTTAATATTCACACCACAGCACTTATGTACATATATATATATATATATATATATATGATTTATATTAATGTCTGTCTCCACTTCTAGACTGTAAACTTCTTTTGGCAGGGAACAGCATGGCCTTGCGGGATGGAGCCCAGGCTTGGGTGTCCTCGTCTGCTGTGTGATTTTGGTCAAGTCTCTTAACTCTCTCGGCTTCAGTTACCTCATATGTAAAATGGGTATTAAGACACTGAGCTCCATGTGGGACAGGGTCTATGTCTAACCTGATTACCTTGTATCTACCCTCATGCTTGAAACAGTGTTTGACACATAGTAAGCACTTAACAAATATCATCATTATTATTGTACTCTCCCAAGCACTTAATACATGAAGTATTCAATATATATCATTGATTCATGAATACACAAAAGTTCTAATGAGGTTTCTTCACAGGAATTGCCCTTTATGATATTTTATGGTTTCAGGAAAGTATCTAAAATTAACTTTTGCTAGGCCAATTTTGTTCCTGAGCTGAGCAAATTCATGGTGGAATTCTGTGTCTTCCTTGTAGTCACAGAAGACATTGTTTAATCTAAGGCACCCGTTGCCTTTTCTGGATCTTTCAGAGTTTCCACTAGTGCTTTATTGATTGGAAAACTTTTGTTTTCCGCTGAGCTACAATGAGAAAGCAGCAAGTCAACCCTGTTTCATGTTTGGGATAGAGAAACTTCTTCTCATTAAATATCATGAGGGAGAGATTTATTAACAGTAGACCACAGGGCAGTTGCCAAAAGGAAAACTGTCCATATTGTATATGACCATCTGCTTGGACCCAGTTCCACCTGTTGGATCTTTACATTCTGAGTTCATGAAACTCTGAGTCACAGTGGGGATATTGGAACATAGGTGTCAAGTCAGAGAATGTGATTTCCTTTAAATGAGGCATCTTTTAGGGTAGCCCTCCTCCATCAAGCACAAATTAAGCGGTTCATTCTCTTTTGGAATCAGCACTTTTTCATCTGCCCTTATGGCCTCTGGAGCTTGGTGTCTCATCACTGGAGGAAAATATCATTTAGTGAGAATGTGTTTTGTCAGAGCAGGCTTGAATTGCTGGGATAAGCATTAGTTTAGCAAAGTGAGTGCAGGCCCTGAGAGCAGGTCCTTGTAAATTATTCAAGCACAATTGGTAAATCTGATTTCTAACATTTTCAGGGCAAAACTGCTGAATGCATTAAACGTTTGTAGATTTATTTTCCTTACAACTATCGCCTCCTTTTAACTTCATGAAAGTTTCAGTGGCTCAGTTGCCAAACAAATGGAATTTGTGCTAGTCATGTTGACAGTTGGAAAGTGGTAGAAAGTTGTACTAGGATGGATGACTTCATTCAGTTGCAACCCCAAATGAAGTGTTAAGAAAGCCAAATAAAATCTAGCTAAGTTTATTTCCCTCCTAGCATGTGTGTTCCAGGAGTAGTTTAGGGGCTTTGGATACAGATTAAATTTTTCATTATGAAAGTTGCTAAGAAGGTGCTTGTTTGAAGATTACACTGAAAGTGCAGAGAAGTTAAACACTCCAAATGTAACTACATTTTATTGCTTATGATGATTTATCAGTTGCAATGACTAAAATGTGTAAGTTCTTCCCTCTGGCTCTAGCTGTAAAACTTTGCCATGTTTTAATTTTTGCTAAAGTTTGGCTTTAAGCAACTTAACTGCTGGCATGGTGAGTTTGGGGAACTTTAACTTCAGAAGAAAGCTAAATCAAGAAGATAAATGCAAAATAAAATATCAAATTTGCAAACATAGACCTGTTCCTTCATACATTCTCTAATATATGCCTTCCTTCATCCCTGTAAGACACACATGCATCCTCACCATCAATTATGTTAGAGAATCAGAGGTGATACCACAGATCTACAGAAGATTAAGGCAGCAAACCTACCCCTTAGTTCAGTTGTTTCCCCCAGAATATCTAGGGAGGGGAGAATGATTGGATGAAAAAGAAGATTCACATGTTGCCAAAACTGAACTTCAAATGTATGTGTAGTTAGTGTGTTCAATCGTATTTATTGAGAGCTTACTGTGTGCAGAGCACTGTATTAACTGCTTGGAAAGCACAATTTGGCAACAGACAGAGACAATCCCTACCCAACAATGGGCTCAAGACAACACCATTGGAAGGTGAAACTCACCTATGGTTATATGTGTGATTGATTGCTAGATCAAATGCAGGACCCCTAGTCCTGACGTAAGTGTTCATATACAAAGGCTATCCCTTGCTGTACCATCATACCTGGTTTGGCGATGCTGAGCTGCAAACAACATACAGAGTGAGAACGTGCACGTGCATTTTAGCCTCCCTTCATTTTCTAAGATGGCACTCCTGATGGTGGTACCCTATCACTAGAGATATACAAATGTGTCTGAAAAGATCAGTGGTGATGGACACACCCTTCTACGTTGTATGGTAATAGCTTATCCTGTACAGGGTTTGTCTCCATTCTCGAGCCTACCTCTTGTCATTGTGATTTTTGTGAAAACTTTGCTCAAAGAGAACGGGACTCTATCATGCAATCACTAGTATTTATTAAGTGCTTACTCTGGGCTGAGCCCTGAGCTCTTGGGAGAGTACAGTAGAATTTTTTTCTTTTAATTGACACGTTCCTGCTGAGAAGGACCTCATAATTGATCAGGGAAGACAGACACTAAAATTAAAGGTAGGGAGAAGCAACAGACAATAAAGATATAGTGCTATATGGAGTTGGATGGGTGAGTCCCCCCCAAAATTTAGGTGATGTAGCAGTGATATGGAAATCAATTGTATCTGAGTGCTTACGGTCAGTACAATATAACGGAGTTGGTAGACACATTGCCCACAACAAGCTTACAGTCCAGAGGGTGAGACAGATGGTAATACAGATAAATTACAGATATATGCATGAGTGTTGGGCTGAGGGAAGGATGAGTAAAAGGGCAAATCCAAGTGTAAATGTGATGAAGAATGCCACTATTATTCCCCAGTGCTTTTCCATAGGTGTAACTGTTTGTTTTTTTTCCTTCTTGAGGTTCTTGAGGAGTAGGGAAACATGGACTGAACGTTTTGGTAGAAAAACGATCCAGGCAGCAGAGTGAAATATGGACTGGACTGGGGAGAAACAGGAGGCAGGGAGGTCTGCAAGGAGGCCGACAGTAATCAAGGCGGGATAGGTTAGGAGATGGGAGATGAATCAAGGAAGGCCTCTTGGAAGCGATCTCTAATAGCTCTACCCTCTTCTCCCTCTCTTCCGGGACACTTACACGCTTGAGTCCTCACTCCCTAAGCTCTCTGATACCCCCACTGCACTTACATACGTATCCTTACACTCTGCTGCTTTCCTATGAGGCATTTATTTCAATCCATCTCCCTCCCAAGATTGCAAGCTCCTTGAGGGTAGGGATTGTATATGTTTTCTATATTGTAATATCAAGCTCTTTGTATGCAGGGAATGTCTGCTATATTGTTGTATTGTACTTTCCCAAGCGCTTAGTCCAGTGCTCTGCACACAGTAGGCATTCAACAAATGCGATTTGATTAGTACAGCACTTTGCATGTAGTAAGAACTCAAATACAGTTGATTGAGATGGGATTTCAGAAGGGCTTTGAAGATGAGGAGAGCAGTAGTTTAACAGGTGGGAGAAATGTCCAGGAAGAAAGCAGGGTGTGAACATGTGGGCAGGGAATGTCTGTTTATTGTCAGTGAGAATAATTATTATGGTAGTGTTATATCGTACTCTCCCAAGCACTTAATTCAGAGCTCTGCACAGAGCGCTCAATAAATACGACTGACTGAGTAGCTTGGCTTAAGAGAAGTGAAATATGTGGGCTGTGGTATAGTGTGAGAGAAGTGAGGGTAGCTTGGAGTGAGAAAGCTTGATTGAGTGCCTTGAAGCCAATTCTTAAGAGTTTCTAAAGGATGTTGACATGGCTGGGCCACCATTAAAGGTTCTTGTGTAGTGGGGAAACCCTTAGTAAAATGATCCAGAAAGAGTGACCTGTGCAATTGAGGAGAGAGACTGAAAGCCCCTCAAGGCTCAGTCCTGGGTCCCCTTCTATTATCCATCTACACCCACTCCCTTGGTCTCTAGGATGACGATTCCCAAATCTCCATCTCCATCCCTGATCACTCTCCTTTTATGCAGTCTCATATTTCCTCCTGCCTTCAGGGCATCTCTATTTGGATGGACTTCCACGGTGTCAAATAGAAAGCTAAGGGGAGACCGCTATGGGTAAGCAAAGCCCCTCTGTATACGTGAGTCCTGGCTGTTGATCTTGTTATACTATTTGTTCTGTCTGACTCGTGTGTGATGTGATATAGTCAAGAATCCTATGGTATCTATTTCTTGTTTGAGAAGCAATTTAAATTAATCCCCATTGCGGCCTTGAAAACAAGCATAGGCTCTTGTGTCTAAGTCTTGAAAGAAATCAGGGTGTGCCTATGTAGATTTAATATACTTTGCCTTTGAAAAAATTGTAGATCAAAATTTGATTTGTTTTCATATGACTGAGTCAATGGGAGACTTTTTAGTATTTGGAGCAGGCAGTGCTGTAACTTCAAGATCAGATGGGGAGCAATAAAGAAAGGCAGGATTGGTTTAGATAGGGGAGGCTTGGCATAGGGAAATACGGTTGGGTCCTTTTGCAAAACAAGGTGTAAATACTATCAAAATTTGATTTGCTTCATTTGGAGAAGGGGAAGGAAGAAAATGGAATGAAGAAAGAAAGTGTTTTATGTAGGAAATGTGATCTCATTTCCTAACTATATATGTGTCCTGAGAGGACCGAAGTAGAAGTTATGGGGAATAAATATAGCAGGAACAACAACTCAGCTAGAGCTCTGCACACATTAAGTGCTCAGTAAATACCACTGATGGTCTATAAGCTCCTCTTCTAGTCTGTAAGCTTCTGGTGGGCAGAGAATTTGTCTACCAATTCCAGTGTACTCTCCCAAGCTCTTACTGTGTTGAGTGCACTGTACTACGAGCTCAGTAAATGCCATTAATGGAGCAAGATAGAGAGAACTGCCACCAGTTTTCTTTTTTTTTTCTCTATCTCTCACTGCTTGTGCTATTGCTGCTTGGCTCTATGGGCTTTGAAGAATGCTCCTCTATTGCTAGAAGTGTTGGTTGTGATGGGGTGGGGGTGAGAAGGGTCGAGTCCCTCAAGTGAAACCTTGAAATAAGAGGAGTCCAGTCGTGTGAGGTTGCCTTGTGTTTGTTTTTTCAATGGAAACTGTTATACGATGTACCTTCAAATATTAGGGAATAAGGATATATATAGAAATTGAGTTTTTTCTTAGAGAATTAAAGGGAGGAATCCTATTTCTGTGGTGAGGTTAGTGAGAGATGGTCTTAGAAATGTCTCTGAATTGTTTTGGTAGATTGCAAAACATTCATTCAATCATATTTATTGAAGAATTAATGTGTGCAGAGCACTGTACTAAGTGCTTGGGAAGTACAATTCAGCAACAGAGACAATCCCTACCCACAATGGGCTCACAGTCTAGAAGGGGGGAGACAGAAATCAAAACAAGTAAACAGGCATCAGGAGCATCATTATAAATAAATAGAATTATATATATATATATACATCATTAATAAAAATGAATGGAATTATAATTATAAATATGTACATATATACACAAGTGCTGTGGGGAGGGGAGTAGATCAAAGGGAGAGAGTCGAGGCAATGGAGAGGGGAGGGAGAGCAGAGAAAAATGAGGGCTTAGTCTGGGAAGGCCTCCCAGAGGAGGTGAGCTTTCAGCAGGCCTTAAACATGTAACTTGTAAGTTGGAGCTACTTTCAATCAATCAGTCAATGGTATTTATAGAGTCCTTAGTGGAGTAAGGTAGTGTTAGTACACACGATCTGACATACATTTGAAGGAGAGGTCTCTGTTAATCTCTACACTTTAAGCTTGTTATGGGCAGGGAACGTGTCTGCTAATTCTGCTGTATTGGACTCTCCCAAGCACTTAGAACAGTGCTCTGCACACAGTAAGTGCTCAGTAAATACCATCGATTGAAACCATGGTGTAAATATTGGAATATTGCAAGTACTGTTTATCATAATTTAAAGCATCTTGAATTGAAGGGGGAGACCATAACACAAGATTACCAACAGTGAGATGGTCCTCAATACAGTCAGTTCACACACACTGAGGCAGTGTTTATAGTCATGCTACATCATTGAGTAGGGTGTAAGAATAGATGGGCCGCCCATTACCTAGACAGTTGAAGGCACATGCAACCATGGAAAGCAAAGCAAATGCTATGAAGAAATATTGAAGTCTAATATGGTTTAGTAGTTACCTGTTGTGAAAGAACAGGAGCAGCAACAATCAGACTAGCCTGGCTTGCTCTTGGACAATCAGTGGTATGTATTCAACACTTACTGAGTGCAGAGTACTGTACTAAGTGCCTTGGAAAGTACAATACAAGTTGGTCGACACAATCCCTGCCCACAAGGAGCTTACAATCTACAGAAGGAAAGAGACATTAAAATGAATTACAGACAGGGAAATAGTAGAGTACAAGAATATGTGCATAAGTACTGTGGGGGCTGGGTTGAGGATCAAACTGCTTAAGGGGTACACAGCCAAATGCATGGTCAATGCAGGGGGGAGGGAGGATAGGTCAAATGAGGACTGAAGCAAGGAAGGCCATTTGGAGATATGATGTTTAAGAGTGTTTTGTAAGTGTGAGTGTGGTGGACTATCATATGAAGGATTGCTTAATCCTTGAGCAGAAACTGTGGAAGCAGAGACAGCTTGTAGGCAGGGAATATGTCTGTTTATTGTGCAACTTTCTCAAGTGCTTAGTATTCATTCATTCAGTTGCATTTGCTTAATGTGTGCAAAGCACTATTAATCACTTGGGAGAGTACAATACAACAAGACACATTCCCTGCCTACAACATGCTCTGCACACAGTAAGCACTAAATATGATTGAATGAGATTCTGACAGATGAAGAGTGGAATTTGTGCCAAATAGCAAGAATTTCAAAGGCCATTTTTATATGCACACTGTGGAATGGATTATGAGTTACTTGTAGTTCTTAGTGGTTTGGTGCCATTCTGACAAAAATTACTGCTTCTTAGAGCTATTACCACTTGATTCTCCATTTTTGTCCTCACTTCTGTGTGGAAATTACCAACTAAAAACATTTCCTGTTTGGAGGTAAAAATATACTACTGAGGGAAATATATATATATATTTCCCTCAGTAGTATATTTTTACCTCCAAACAGGAAATGTTTTTATACATGTGTGTATGTAATATATATATATATATATATATATATATATGAGTGTGTGTAAATATATATATATATATATATATATATATATGAGTATACCAAAGCCATTAGACCATGGAGTTTTTAATTCTTTTTTTTCTTTTTGATTGGAACCTATTGTCTTATTAAAACAACCAGAACCAGCTCAATCCTTTAATAAAAATGAATAAATAAATGAATAGCTTTTTTCCCAAGTTGGTTTGTCCTTTCCATTTGGTAAGCCACTTTACAAAATTAGGCTTTTCCTCTCTATTTTAAACAAAATATTTGGGGATTTGATTATTACAGCCCAGTTAGTTCTAAAAAGAGTAACACTTCCACTGGGCACTGCTAAAATGCACAGAGACATTTTTAATTGCCTATGAATATTCAAAACTTCATTATTCTTACAGTTTATAATGATCAAATTCCCTGGACAAAAACATGCAGAATGCCATAAAAAAAAAGAAAATCTATTAAAGAGTGCTAGCATCCATGTTCAATTTCAGTTTAGTAGTTGACCATTTAGTCTGTATCATTACACTGCTTTTTGGGAAGATGTTTGGCACAGTGAGCTTCAGTGGATTATTTACCTTTGTGTCCATTTAGTACATTAAAGCACAACATATGAATATACTTTTAGGGTCATGACTAACAAGCTAAATCTCGTGAAGTAGAAGAGAGGCCAGCATGCAAAGAGGTACTGGGATTCCAGTGCTTAGAACAGTGCTTGACACATAGTAAACGCTTAACAAATACCATCATTATTAATAGTTTCAAGGTTTATTCCCTTCACATTCTTGTTAGTGACATGAAAATGATATTGTATCATATAGAAAACACTCAATATTACTGCAGGAGGAGATCCTTTTTTTTTTAACCCCCTGTAATCTGATTGCTCCTAATTTTCATTCCTATCTTCAGGAATGTTTCACTGAAGCTGCTTCAGATGGATTGGTGTCTTCCTATTTCCAGAGGTCTTCGTTCAATCAGTTGGTATTTGAGCCTTACTATGTGCAGAGCACTGTTCTAGGTGCTTGGGAGAGTACGATACAAGCTAGTATCTACCCTAGCATTTAGTACAGTGCCTGGCAATAGTAAGCTAACTACCATAAAAAAAAAAATTAGCAAGGAGGAAGAGTCCATTACCTCCCTCTTTTACCTTTCCATATGCTTACTCATTTATGTTCTTAGCAGATTTTCTCTCATAAGTCTTTTGGGTGAGCTGAAATGTCATGTCTTCTGTTCTTCAGGGATATAGATAATATGGAGTGGGATACATAGAACTGTCATCTGAACCAAATGGTTCTCTGTATTAAGGAAGGTGCAGTTCAAAAAAAAAAATTACACACACACCTTAGCCTATTTTGGGCCAGTGACCTAACTGAAATAGCCCAATTTTGCTTGGTTTTCAAAAATTTTGATACCCTGAACTGACTAAACTACAACTCGGTGTGGGAAGTTCTGTTATTGTACTCTCCCAAGCACTTAGTACAATACTCTGCACACAGTAAGTGCTCAATAAATACTATAGATTAATACCAATTTATGAAAACAGAAGGGAAAGCCTCATGTCAGGAACCCTATATTCAGTAATTATGGGGTTTCTATAATAACTTAATATTGCTTTAAAATAGCATGGGACATCTTTCTGTTTCTAAGGACTTAAACCCCTTAAGAGTTTGGAATTCAGGTACCATTTTATGCTAATCTCTCTAGAGAGTCTAAATCTCAATTGAGATAATTAAATCTATGCTGGGAGAAGTCTCATAGTTTAAAAATATTCGTGATACCAGACTCCTCAAAGAAACCTGATTTGTTTTGCTAATCATAAAATAACCTGTCTCCAGGGGTTATTTTGATGGTTTTTAGAGAACCTTCATCAAAAAGAATAAAAATCACTTCATTAAAGTTATTCATGGTTAAAACAGATATCAGTTGATACACAGTGTTCCTTCACAGTGGTGAGGTGGTAAGAAGAAACATTTTAAGTGTAGAAATTTCAGGATTTTTTTTTTCTATAATGCTCTAGAGTTATTCAATCATGTGAGGCGCTGCAATTCTCTTTCCTAAAATAGTCATATTATAAAGCTGAGCAGAAAAGGGAGAAACTTCAAATAGAAGGGAAACTTGAGCCCAGAGGAGGGTGCCAAAAATTGTCAGCAATCTAATTCTGACCATGAGACTTTAATTATAATAATTGTGGTATTTAAGGGCTTAGTATTTAAGTATACTAAGTGCTGGGATAGTTACAGTATAAGAGGATTGGACTCAGCTGCCATACCACATAAGGCTCACAGTCTGAGGGAGGGAGAACTGGTATTTTATCCCCATTTCACAAATGAGGTAACTGAGACACAGTGAAGTGACTTGTCCAGGGTCACACAGCAGGCAGTGGTAGAGGAGGAATTAAAACCCAGCTCCTCTAACTTCCAGGCATGTGCTTTTCCCACTAGGCCACTTTCTCCTGGAATGATTAACAATTCCATCTAGTGTAGAAATGCAAAACTGATAAGGCCTTCTAAAAGCATTTATTTCCCTGAGGAATAAGTGCAAAGTAAATGAAATGACCAACCTTAAAGACATTTTATAGAATAAACTAGATTACTGAAAGTAGAATCCTGGAGAGGCAAGGATACAACAGATTTTTTTTAGTGTGAGAGTTTGTATGTACCTTAGGAATGAAACTTAAAAACTAATTGGCTCCAAGTGTAAGAATCAATTTCATTTTAACCATTGAAATGTTCCTCTCCTTTTGACACTGTGCTTTCATCCACATTCTTACAGTATGGACACCCTCTGCCTCTCTACTTTCAGTAAAAATCATGTTCTTAATTTGCAGTATTTTGACCTTAGAGCTTGATATATTGGATATTTTTTTCTATTTGTGGTTTAAAATCACACTTGTTTGGGGGTAAGTAACTCAGACTCAGGGGGATGGGAGAGGACAAAGTGTCCTTCGGTGTACAGAGAACCCTTCTGAAGAAATGATTAGATGTTCTGTCAACCATACCCAGGAAGCCTGTGTATGGGTGATTTTTAGTAGAATAATACCTTAAAAAAACCCCTAGTTTTTGGCCCAGAAAATTCACTAGAATCCCAGCTCCATAGCAAGAGAGCATGACTTAAATTACCTATGGCTGACACTCACAAAACCTAAATAAAAAGGTAATTGAAGCTCTCCTGTGATAATCATTCAATAGCTAATCTTAAATCCATAGGATTCTGTAAAGTGAAATCTTTCAAGTGGCTATCCTCCTTTCTTTACAGTTTCCTTGAACACTGATAAAAAAAAAAAAAACCCAAAGATAATCCAGTACAGAAAAAACTAGCCATGTTGCAACTGTGATATAATTTTGGGTGTTTAAAATAGGCTAAAATGTCTATAATCATACATTAATTGGGTCAGAAAAAATGTGCTTAGATTAAATTGTAATTGGAATTGTATATGCCAAGCACTTAGTAAAGTGCTCTGCACATAGTAAGCACTCAATAAATACTATTGAATGAGTGAAGAAAAAAACCTAGATTATAAAAATAGAATTCCCAGATCTTCCCAAATCTTTGGCTCAGTTAGTCAGATTCTTGTATAATTTTTTCAGGCACTTGAGTCTTCTGCACTGTTTCCATTGTTTATTCTGTTGGTTTCCTGCTACTCTCCTCCTTGCTAGGTTAATGGCATTTTTTAAATCAGGGAAGGGAATAGACCTAAAGGGCTGTACTTGACCAAACAAGGTGACACATAACTTTTTACATTGCCTTTAAGGCCACACAACATTTAAAAAAATTGGAGGAGGGAAAAAATAGAAGCATTCATCTGTCAAGATGGGGGAAAACATGATAGAAATGTTAACTATAGGCAATGTATTGAGAACACAGGTATGAAATATTAATAGGATTATAAACTGTAACTGTGTACCCCTATGCAAACAATTGAGACATTGAGGGAAAGCCACCTTTCCCTGTTCCACCTTTTTCTTTTCACATTTTTCCCCAGTTTGTTCAGCCTCCACTCTTAGATGGAGTGTTATTGGAATCCTAATCAGCTGAAAACTGAAACAGACTTCTAGAGCAGAAAGGACCTACAAGTATGGTATTTATAAATCACTATGTGTTAAGTGCTGGGACAAGCACAGTTCCACATGGGACTTATAAGAGACCCCTGGACAAGTCCCTTGGCTTGAGGCAAATGAATGTTTGAGTATCTGAAATAGATTCATCACTAGAGTAACACGGCATTTGGTAAAAAGAGCCATCCTCAGTGCAACATTGAATAGTTTTGTAATTGGAAGAATGACAGTGTGACTTGAGAACATCATGTGATAGAGTGTTTATTCAATCATATTTATTGAGCTCTTACTGTGTGTAAACCATAAAGGTCTTAATTTCCCAGTGCACTTTTTATGTGATTTCTTTTTTCCCCTAAACCTTATAAAATCATTGACAGCATCTATAGCTCTGGCCTTTAGAAATCAGTCATTTTAGTGCTTCCTGTGGGCAGAATATTGTACTAAGTGTTTGGGAGACTACACACAAACAGAATTGGTAGACATGTTCCCTGCCCACAAGGAGTTTACAATCTAAATGGGGAGACAGACATTGATATAAATAAATTACTGGTATGTATGTAAGGGCTGTGGGGCAGGGGAAGGGATGAATACAGGTTGTGAATTCAAGTGCGAGAGCAATACAGAAGGAAGTGGGATAAGGAGAAGTGAAGGTTTAGTTGGGGAGGGCCTCTTGGAAGAGATGTACTTTTAGTAAGGCTTTGAAGGTGGAGAGAGTGATTGGTATAAAGAGGGAGGAAGTTCCAGGGCAGAGACAGCATGTGGGTGAGGGGTCGGAGGCAAGATAGATAAGATCGAGGTATAGTGAGTAGGTTGTCATTAGAGGAGTATAGAATATGGGTTGGGTTCTAGTAGAAAATCAGGGAAGTAAGGTGATGGGGTGGGAGCAAGGTGAATGAGTGCTTTGAAGGCAAAAGGCAAAAGAAAGTAGTTAATGTTTGACAGAGGATTTGGGGGTGGGGGAATTAATAAATTTGGCTACCTTGAAAAATTGATTAAGATTCTGAGACTGCATCATGGGACCATCATGGGACTGCACTATCATGCACCATGGGACTGCATCATCATCATGGAACCAGAAAAGGAGAAGCTCTTTTGAAGCAGATGCTTTGTAAAGATTGAGAAATGAGACAATGAAAAGCAGCAGTAGGCACTGTATCCTGCACACATAGAACAAAAGGAGACGGTCCCTATGCAGAGTGTAGTAGAAACTGCAGCCTTCTGAGCACCTTCAAGCGCAAATCATCTATGTGGGTTTGTGTACATGTATTCATGTTTCAAGATCAAGCCAGGTGAGATGGCCAATGCATTCTCCATCAGATGCGTTTGTTATTCTTCCACCCACTTCCTAGCCTCTAACCCACCTCTAACATCAAATATTTGTCTGAATAATTATCTCCAAATACTTTCAGCCTGCACATTTTTACCTCTTACTGTAAATACGTATAGAAGTTTAGAACTTTCATTTTCAATCATACTTATTAAGCACTTACTGTGTGCAGAGTACTGTATACTAAGCCCTTGGGAGAATACAATACATCGGAGTTAATGGACATATTCCCTTCCCATGTTGGGCTTATAGTCTAGGTGGGAGACCTGTTCCTACCACAGAAAACACATACAGTCCCCCTGTAGACTGTGGCTAGGGATTGGGTCTACAACTGTGTTGTATCGATCAATCAGTGGTAAAGTGTTTGAGTGCTTATCACGTGCAGAATACTGTACTGGGGGCTTGGGAGAGTACAATATAACAGAGTTGGTCGACACGTACGTCCAAGTTCTTAATATGGTGTTCTGCACACAACCATGATTAAGTTGTCAATCAGTCGATCATTAATGCCATGATCCAGGCCATCCATGAAGGGACCCAGGTCACAGATTGGCAGATAGTGTGGTGTGGTCTGACCCGACACCTGGGTTGTTTGTAGACAGAGCTAGAACCTAAGACTAGAGATACTAGGCACGGTGGCATTGAAGCCAAACCTGGGCCACGGGGCATGAAATTAAGCCTTTGAGTAGGACGTTAGGGTGGAGTTGGATGAGGATCTAGGCAGAGCTTCATTTGTGCCAGAACTTGCTGGAGCTTAGTCTTGGCACCTCTGGAATTGGCAGTACACAGTCTTGGCATCTCTGGATTTACCTTTTCAACTATGAAATGACAAATCAATCTACAATTTAGATATGTAAATATCTTAGATGTTGCAAGCACCTAACAATCATCACAATTTTATACTGAAAGGTTAACTCTTTCAAATAACTTTTTTGTGAACATATGTGGCAGTATTATAGTCCTTGGTAATGACAACTATTATTCCACCACTCATTTTAGGTCATAGGAAATGTAATATCCTTGAGCTCCGCATAACTCTGAGATATGAGGTATGCGACCCTGGCCATTCTCTCCCCTGGGGGGTTTCACCTCCTCCCATTACTCCCAACTCACAAAGAGAAAGAAATTGGCCTATTCCTTGTGCCCCAATCCTTCACTTTCTCTCATTTGAAGCCTATGTCATCTGGCTCCATAATTCACTATAACTATTAGTTAATAATGGTAATTTGTGGTATTTAAGTACTTACTATATGCCAAGCTTTGTACCAAGCTCTGGGTCAGATACAAGACAATCAGGTCCCCAGAGGGGGTTACAGTCTAAGTAGGTGGGAGAGTAGGTATTGAATCCCCATTTTGCAGATGAGGAAACTGAGGTATAGTGAAATGACTTGCCCAAGGTTGCACAGCAGGTACATTTCAGAACTGGGATTAGAACCCATGTCTTCTGATTTCTAGGCCTGTGATCTTTCCACTAGGCTATTGCTGCTTCTTAGTTGCGGTCATCTACCACCAGTCTGGACCCTGCCTTCAATTTTCTGAGCAA
Organism: Ornithorhynchus anatinus; assembly: GCF_004115215.2. Lineage (NCBI taxonomy): Eukaryota > Metazoa > Chordata > Mammalia > Monotremata > Ornithorhynchidae > Ornithorhynchus > Ornithorhynchus anatinus. The sequence continues at coordinate 101,156,153 of NC_041749.1, forward strand.
TGTTGATGTTTCTCCTTTTTCTCTCTTTCCTCACTCCCGCTATGATCCTTATAGAGTTTAACAGCCTCATGGATATTCCCAGTGAACGCCAACCTGACTGCTTCCTCTCCATTTTCAACTCTGCAGACCTCCTACTCTCACCTCACCCACATACTAACTCGGACGCACATTTCATCTCCTCATCGAAGTCACTGCATCATTTATTACCTCAGCAACTGCAATAACCTGGCACCTCTTTTGCAACCTATCTCTCCTTAGAAAACCGTTCTCTCTTTCCCCACAAAGACATCTGCTCCTTTAGAACTCCTCCACCCAACCCAAACCATCATATACCCCCTGGACTCCCTACCACCTTCCCCTTCCATGATGCACAAATCCACACTGCCCTTACCACTAAACTCAGTTCCTTTGCCTCCTGACCCTCTGTCAGTCACAAACCATTGATCTCCAGTCCTGTATCACTATCATAATACATTTCCTCTCCCTTATAATCATAGTGAAGAAAGCTTTTGGAATTTCAGCTCTCAGGCCTGCTTAGGCCAATTCAAATTCACCAAACTTGCTATAACTCTGACCTATCTTCAGGTCAGCAGCATTACTCTCTCCCACCTCCCCCCCCCCCCCCGCCCACCTCCCATGCCTTTGCCCCATCCAATTATTCCAGACTTTTAACTACCTTTTGTACCCCACAGTGCTTCCTTTCCTTCCCTTGCCCCTGGCAATCTCACCAACTATTTTAACAAACCATCAGTGGTGACATTCAATCAATCAATTGTATTTATTGAGTGCTTACTGTGTACAGAACACTGCATTAAGCTTTTGGGACACACTCAAAGTTGGTAGACCAGTTCCTTGTCCACAAGGAGCTATTTCCAAAATTTCCAACTCCCCCTCACCCCTAAATCGGCTCTTCCATCTTTTTCAGCCACATTAAGAAGAGAGCTGCCAGCTCTCAAATTCTACTCTCTCTACCTATGCCTCTGATCCCATCTTGTCTCATTTTCTAAACACTTGTTCCCACCTTTCATCTGTCCCTAGCTGCATTTTGAATTACTAACACTCTCATAGCTCCATTCCTTCAAAAATACTCAAGCCTCCCTCAAATTAAAAAAAAAATCTGTATCTCACTGCCCCATTTCTCTTTTGATACTGTGGGCCACTCCCAGTATGCTTAGTGGATAGAGCATGGACCTGGGAGTCAGAAGGACCTGGGTTCTAATCCTGGATCCACCACTTCATTCAATTGTATTTACTGAACACTTGCTGTGTGTAGAGCACTGTACTAAGCGCTTGGGAAGTACAATTCAGCAATGAATAGAGACAATCCCTGCCCACAACAGGCTCACAGTCTAGAAGGGGGGCTCACACTTGTCTGCTGTGTGATTGTCTGGCAGATTTGAGGAGGGAAGGTGTTTCAGGCCAGAGGTAAGACATGGGCCAGCGGTTGGTGAGACAGGCGAGAATCGAGGCACAGTAAGAAAGTTAGCACTAGAGGTGTGGAGCGTGTGTGTTGGGATATAGGAGGGGGCAAGGTAATGAGAGCTTTAAAGCCAATAGTGAGGAGTTTTTGTTTGATACAGAGGTGGAGAGGCAACCACTGGAGATTTTTGAGGAAGGGGTGACATGCCTTGAACATTTCTGTAGAATGGTAAGCCGGGCAGCCGAGTTGAAGTATGGACTGAAGTGGGGAGAGGCAGGAGATTGGGAGGTCAGAAAGGAAGCTGATGCAGTAATCTAGGTGGGATAGGATAAGTGATTGATTGTACTAACCTGGTAGCAGTTTAGATGGAGAGGGAAGGGCAGATCTTGGTGACATTGTGAAGGTGAGACCGACAGGATTTATAACCTTGGGACATTCAATATTTGCCCCATCCTCAACACATAGCACTGATGTACATAGCTAAAAACTATATAAAATTATATTAATGTCTGTCTTCCCTTCTAGACTTGAAGCTCAATGTGGGCCAAGAACATGTCTACCAACTTTGTTGTATTCCCTCTTTGAGCTTGTTGTGGGCAGGGAACGTGTCCACCAACTCTGTTAAATTGTACTCTCCCAGGTGCTTAGTTCCATGCTCTGCACACAGTAAGTACTCAAATACCATTGATCCAAAGATTAATTGGGAGATAGAAAACTGGATCAAGAAGGCTCATGTATCATCTTCCTTAAACACTGATCTCCTGAGACCTACAGTCTCTCTCTACTTCAAAGCTCTCTTCTAAGTGTTTTTTAATTCATTCAGTTGTATTTGAGTGCTTACTGTGTACAGAGCATTGTACCAAGAGCTTGGGAAAGTATGATACAACAATAAACAAACACATTCCCTGTCCATAATGACCTTACAGTCTAGAGTTGGGAGACAGACATCTATACAAATAAACTACAGATATGTACATGAGTGCTGTGGGGCTGGGAGAGGGGAAGAACAAAGCAAGTCAGGGTGATGCAGAAGGGAGTGGGAAAAGAGGAAAGGGGGGACCTAGTCTGGGAAGGCCTCTTGGAGGAGATGTGCCTTCAAGAAGACTTTGAAGTGGGAGAGAGCAATTGTCTGTTGGATTTGAGGAGGGAGGGCGTTCCAGGCCAGAAGTAGGGCATGGGCCAGGGGTCGGTGGTGAGACAGGTGAGACCAAGCCACAGTAAGAAGGGTAGAACTAGAGGGGTGAAGTGTGTGGGCTGGGTTGTAGAAAGAGAGTAGTGAGGTGAGGTACGAGGGGGAAAGGTGGTACAGTGCTTTAAAGCCAATAGTGAAGAGTTTTTGATGCAGATGTGGACAGGCAACCACTGGAGGTTTTTGAGAAATGGGGTAATATGTCATCAACATTTTTGTGGAAAAATGATCTGGGCAGCAGAGTCAAGTATGGACTGGAGTGGGGAGAGACAGGAGGCTGGGAGGTCAGCAAGGAGGCTGATGCAGTAATACAGGCCGGATAGGATGAATGATTATATTAATGTGGTGGCAATTTGGATGGAGAGGAAAGGGAGGGCTCTTTTTCTTCTCTCATCACTTCTCTCTTCACCTCCTCCTTCCCAACTCACAGGTTTCATTTCTCCCAAGCTCATCCCCTATCTCAACCACTCTCAACTCTCTCTACTTTCAATCCCTTGCTCCCACTGCTTCTATGGCCTGGAACTTCTCTTGACCCCACCCTCTCAACCCCACACCTATTTCAATCTGCCATACCACAGCTCTTTTAATAGCTTGGGCAGTGGCTAGTGAGTGGAAGGCAATCTGCTACAAGTCAAAACTCACCTGTCCTGGGCAGCTCTGGCATGGGAGGGAGTCAAGGGCAGAGACTTGTTTTCTGCATGGAAGGAGGCAATGGTAAACCACTTCCATATTTTTATCAAGAAAATTTTATGGATACACTACCAGAAGGATTGCAGAATGCGGGGGGGGGGGGGGGGCGGCGTTCTGGGAGAGATGTGACCATAGCATCGCTATGGGTTGGACATAACTCAACAGCATAAGATGAAAACAATGCATGCACAGTACTGTACTTAATGACAGAGAATACAGAGGGGAGAGGGAGGGGCAGGTCATAATCTAAGAGAATATGTATGTTAGTGCTGCAGGGCTGAGGGTGGGGTGAATAACAGGTGCTTAAAAGGTACAGATCAAAGTGTATAAGCAGCACAAAAGGAGAGGGAATAGGGGAAATTAGGGCCTACTTGTGGAAGGACTCTTGGAGGTGATGTGATCTTAATAGGGCTTTGAAGGTGGGGAGAGTAGGGATTGGTCCTATATAAAGGGAGAGGGAATTTCAGGCCAGAGGGAGAATGTGGGCAAGGAGTTGGCAGTAAGATATTCAGGATCAAGTTATAATGAATAAATTGGCATTGGAGGAGCAAAGTGTGTGACTTTGGGATGTAGTGGGAAATCAGTGAGATTGAGAGGAGGGAAGGAACTGATTGAATGCTTTAAAATGAAAGTTCTTGAGGAATGGGGAGTTATGAACTGAATTTGTTGTTTGTTGTTTTTTTGGGTTTTTTTAAGAAAAATGTTGTGAGCAGCGGAGTAAAGTAAGGACTCGAGTGGGGAGAGACAGAAGGCAGTGACGTCAGTGAGGAGGCTGATGCAGTCAGTAGTCAAGGCGGGATAGGATAAGTGCTTGGATGAGTATATGAGCAGCTTGGAGAGGAAAGAGTGGATTTTAGCACTGTTGTGAAAGTAAAACCGACAACATTTGGTGATTGAATATGCGGGTTAAATGAGCAAGATGAGTTGAGGGTAGTGCCAAAGTTGCAGAGTTATGAGGCAAGGATAGTGGTGTCTGCAATGATGAGAAAGACAAGGAGGATGGGGTTTGGATTGGGAAGATGAGGAGTTCTGTTTTGGATATGTTAAGTTTGTGGTGTTGGGATATCAATCGATCAATGGTATTTATTGAGAGCTTTCTATGTGCAGAGCACTGTACTAAATGGTTGGGAACATACAATACAACAAAATTAGACACATTCCCTACCCATAATGAGCTTAGAGTCTAGAGTGGGGAGACAGACATTAATATAAGTAAATTCATGATACATAATTTAAACATATGTACATTAGTGCTGTGGGATTGGGCCCAATAGGTCACAGATTCAGGTGCTTAGATGATGAAGGTAGAGTGAACCAGGCATAAGAGGGTTTAATTGGGATAGGACATCTAAGTAGAGCTGTCCTGAAGACAGGAGGAAATACCAACTCTCATATTGTACTCTCGCAAGCACTTAGTACACTGCTCTGCAAACAGAAAGTGTTCAATAAATAAGACTTCTTGACTGCAGAGGACAGAGGTCAGGTTTGGAGAGGTAGATTTGGGAATCAACCTTAACATCAATGCTGTTGTCTTCAAACCCCAAAGGTTACTACATATGCTTATATATTTAACATGATCCAGATACCTTGAGGTTAGTGAGATTTCTTAAGTTAAATTCCTATTCAGAGGAAATTCGTAGCCATTTCTCTTTAAGGTTTATACAGACATAAGGATGCCCTACCTGTGGGTCATTTCTAGAATTACTACAAATGTAATTATACAACTTCCAATAATTATATTCTCAGTTATTTAGTTCAGAGCATTATACATTTTATAAGGTAATAAATCTTATTAAATGCTCCCTAAAGCAATCAATTGATTCATTAACTTATAATAAATGCTTTTTAAATGCAAATTAAATACTAACTTGAGACACCTCATTTAAATGTCACCAGTGTGCCTGATATATACTTCAATAAGATACCCTTATTTTAGTTCAATATTAGAGCAGTGTGTTGATGAAAATCTAGTCTGTAAACTGGAGTTTGAAAATGGAAATAACATGGCCTAGTGGAAAGAGCATGAGCCTGTGAGTCAAAGAACCTGGATTCTAATCCCGGCTCTGCCAATTGCTTCCTGTGACTTTGGGCAAGTCACTTAACTTCTCGGTGCCTCAGTTCTCCTGTTCTCCCTTCTATTTAAACTATGAGCTCCATGCTCAACAAGGACTGTTTCCAACCTAATTAACATTTATCTACCCCAGTGCTTAGAACAGTGTTTGACACATAGTAAGGGCTTAATGAATATCAAAAAATAAAATCCCATCTCCAAAATCGAACAAAAACAACCTTAAGCCTAAACTTCCTAACTAGTTGACTTTTGGAAATGTAGATGATCTGGACTTTTTCCAGGTCCCAAAACTGGTTTGTTCAATAGGAAACATTCCTGTTTATGAATTAGAATGCAACTTGGCTCAGAAACATGCTAGATCAGATACATAGTGGAACAATTCAGAGCATATTGACATTGGTGGGAGTGGCTAGAAATTACAAGATTGCCCCAGCACATCAGAGAAAAGTAATCCTAGGTCATGTGTGTGTATGTGTATATATATATGTATATATACACACATATACAAAAATATTTAGAGGTAACTTGTTACCTAGTCATTTGGATGGCAAATAGAGAAGATGAAATAGTTCAGCTGGTTTGACATAAGCACCCTCAGCCTCAAATTGTGCAGCTTTTAAAAAGCGAGACAGTTTTAACACTGTTATTTTAGGGTCATAAATATAATTATTTAGGATTTCACTTTGGTTTCATTTTTAGTTTTTAGCTTAGGTTTACCACAAGCAAATTAGAAAAAATGTAGTTCAAAACCCAACCAAATTCAATCATTTTCAATAGGTGACAAGTCACATGTGTAATGAAGACCAACCTTCTGGTCCCAAAATACTATAATTTCTTTATTGAACTACACAATCATGTACTTGCAAACATCCAGAAAACTGTTTCCCAGACACAAATGAATGTTGATCACTGCATTAGGACTAAAGGGGGTGCTATTTGTTAAAAATGCCTTGAATGTGCCCATTTAAATAAAGAGATTTTCAATTCCCAGGGAAACCTTGGTGCTGAGATAACTGAATTTGATTGTGCCCTTACCTGCTACTAGAGTATACTATTCTACAAACCAGGATTGCAACCATATATTGCTAGCACTCTACCACACTTCACCACTCCTGTGCACATTATGGAATTATTCAGGTGTAAGAAAGTTATTCAATACCCCATTTTCTTTGCAACAGAAATTGTCTATCGGTTTACTGAGCATTCACTAGTTCTGTGGGTAGTCCAGAGATTGTTAGATGATGCCTTTATGCACAAGATTCTTATACAATCTGATAGTGCTGCAATGTGCTGTTTCTCTTTAAAGTTTATTCACACATAAGGATGCCTGTAAGTTATCTCTAGAATTACTATGAATGTAATTGCATAATTTCCAATAATTATATTCTCAGTTATTTAGTTCAGAGCATTTTGCAAGCTAATAAATCTTAATTAAATGCTATGTGTCCTTCTAAATGTATCCTTGCCTGCTTTAACTCTGCCCTCTTCTCCATCCAGCAACACTATTGACTTCCATGCCCATTGCCCTTACCTTTAAGCTACTTGACTTGCTCCTCAACCCCCTGTTTCCCACCTCCCAACCCCCCAATTGCTTGCCCCTAATGATCTGGGCCACTTAACTGAGAAAATTGAAGCCATGAGGTGTGTGCCCCTTAAAATCTCCTTTGGTTCTCTCCAATCCCTCCTTCCTTTTGCCTTTCTTTATTTCTCCCATCTTTCCCAGGGGTATCTTAAGGAGTTCTCCCACCCACTCTCAAAATCCAACCCCTCTACCTGTGTTTCTGACCCCATCCCTCCTCACCTTATCGAAACACTTGTCTTCCTTCTCCTCTCCCTGACAGCCATCTCCAACTGTTAACTCTCCAATGGCTTCCTCCACACTGCTTTTAAATATATGTAGGTATCTCCTACTTTAAAAAAAAAAAAAACCAAAACCCTCCCTTGGCCCCATGACTCTCTCCAGTTATTGCCCCATCTCCCTCCTACCATTCCTCTTCAAATTCTGAGTGAGTTGTCTAGACTCATTGCCTCCTCTTCCTCTTCTTCAATTCTCTCCGGGACCCCCTCCAATCTGACTTCCACTCATTTTACTTCAATGAAACAACCCTCTCAAAGTTCACCAGTGATCTCATTCTTGCCAAATCCAATAATGGCCTCTACTCCATCCTAATTCTTCTCTACACGTAATCTGCCTTTAACACTGTGAATCATTCCCTTCTGGAAACAGTATCCTTCCTTGGGTTCACTGACATTGTCCTCTCCTGGTCATCCTCCTATCTCTCTGACCACTCTGTCTTTTCTGTGGGTTCCTTCCCTGCCTCCCTCTATAACAGTGGAAGTCCCTCAAGGCTCAGTTCTGGGTTGCCTTCTCTTCTCCATTTGTATGTATTGCCTTGCAGAACTCATTCACTCCCATGGCATAAACTAACATCTCTACTGGATGATTATCAAATTTATAAATCCATGCCTGATCTTTCTCCTTTTCTGCATTCTCATATTTCCTCCTGCCTTGAGACCATCTCTAGTTGGATGTCCTGCTGACACCTCAAACTTCAAATGTCCAAAACTGTACTCATTTTCCAACCCAAACACTGTCCCCCTCACAACTTTCCTATCACTGTAGACAGTGCCACAGGACCATAACCTTCACATTATCCTCAATTCATTACTCTCATTCAACCCACATATTAAATTCAGTCCACTTCACTGTAAGCTAGTTGTGGGTAGGGAATGTGTCTGTTTATTGTTATATTGTATTCTCCCAAGCGCTTAGTACAGTGGTTTGCATTCTACCTTCAGAACATTGCTAATATCACCCTTTCCTCTCCAACTATTATGGTGCTGTTCCAAGTGCTGAATGTATCCTGACTTGACTACCACATTGACCTCCTTGTTAACCCCCCTGCCTCCTATTTCTATCTCCCCCTGCCTCCCGTCCATGCTTCATCCTGCTGCGTGGCTCGTTTTTCTGAAAAAATGTTCAGTCTACATCTCCCCACTTCTCAGAAACCTCTAATGCTTGCCCATTCCCCTCTGCATCAAACAGAAACTCCTTATCATTAGGTTTAAACCACTCAATCCCCTGGTCTCTCATTCATTTATTGTCATATCTATTGAGTGCTTACTATATGCAAAGCACTGGACTAAGCACTTGGGAGAGTACAATATGTGCCCTCCTACCTTACTTCTCTGATTTCCTACTATAACCCAGCCCACACACTTTGCTCCCCTAATGCCAAGCTACTCAGTGTACCTCGATCTCATCTATCTTGCTGCTAACCCCACACCTACAATCTGCCTCTTTCTTGAAACTCCCTCTCACTTCATATCTGAGACCACCACTCTCCCTACCTTCAAAACCTTATTGAAAGCACGTCTCCATGATGCCTTCCCCAATTAAGCCCTTATTTCCTCTTCTACCACTCTGTTCTGTGTCACCCTTGAAATTTGATTTTTACCTTTTGTTCATCTCACCCTCAACCCCAAGGCACTTAGGTACACAGTTATAATTTTTTTTAATATAAATGTCTCCTCCTCTAGTCTGTAAACCCATTTTGGGCAGGGAACATGTCTGCCAACTCTGTAATATTGTACTCTCCCAAGTGCTTAGTACAGTGCTTTGCACACAGTAAGCGCTCAATAAATACAATTGAATGAATGAATATTTGAGCATTTGCTGTGTTCAGAGCACTGTACTAAGCAACTGAGTGTAGAATATAAGAGTTAGTAGATACATTCCCTGCCCACAAGAAGCTTACAATCTAAAGGAGCTTACATACAATAGGCACTGGATAAATAGAGTTGATTGAGGTTAATAACTTGTGTTTAATTGGAGTTAGTGCCCAGACCACAATAAAAACAAATAACCTCTTCCATAAATGTTAACTATAACCTTACTCACATTTTCAACCTACGAAGTAGTCCATTCCTAAAAGTCCCTCAACAGGTTGAGTGATAACAATCTCCCAGAAAATCACTGTGCAGCTTTTGAACTATGGAAAGGAATTATTCAGTTCCTGGTTGTTCCAGTTTAGTGATTATAAGTAACAGTAACATCTGTGTAATATACTCATTATAGAATATCATCAAGGTAGTCCCATTGAGAGTCAGTTCTCTGTGCTAAAACACGTTCAGGTAAAGTAATTCAAGGCTGATTGCAATTTGTATTTCTAAAACATAGTTGATATATCTTTGTGGATTTGCATTTAATGCTTCACTGAGCTGGGAATGAGTTTCTTCTGGATCATTTGTTTGGTTCCATTCTCTTGTCTCTGACAAAAAAAAGTAGGGTACATACTATGAAACCTGCCTATTTCTATACAGTAAGAGGAGGTAGTCTTACTCACTGAAGTATTGTGGGAATAGCCAGGTCTAGTGGAAAGAGCTCGGGACTTGATATCAAAGTATGTGGGTTCTAATCCCAACTCCACCATTCATCTGCTTTGTGACTTTGGCCAAGTCTCTTAACTTCTCTGTGCCTCTAACTCATCTGTAAAATGGTGATTAATAATAATAATAATAATGTTGGTATTTAAGTGCTTACTATGTGCTGAGCACTGTTCTAAGCACTGGGGTTGATTCAGGGTAATCAGGTTGTAATAATGTTGGTATTTGTTAAGCGCTTACTATGTGCCGAGCACTGTTCTAAGCGCTGGGGTAGACACAGGGGAATCAGGTTGTCCCACGTGGGGCTCACAGTCTTAATCCCCATTTTACAGATGAGGGAACTGAGGCACAGAGAAGTTAAGTGACTTGCCTACAGTCACACAGCTGACAAGTGGCAGAGCTGGGATTGTCCCACATGAGGCTCACCATCTTAATCCCCATTTTACAGATGAGGTAATTGAGGCACCGAGAAGTTAAGTGACTTGCCCAAAGTCACACAGCTGACAAGTGGTGGAGCCAGGATTAGAATCAATGACCCCTGACTCCTAAACCCGTGCTCTTTCCACTGGATTAAGACTGTGAGCCCCATGTTGGACAGAGACTGTGACCAACCCCATTATCCTCTACCCTAGTATTTAGAACAGTGCTTGGCACATAGTAAGTGCTTAACAAATACTACAATTCTTATTATCATTATTATTATCAACTTCTCTCTGTTTCCTTATCTGTAAAATGGGGATTAAGACAGTGGGAAATATTAAGAAAAAATAGCCCAGAGCCTAATGTAATCAGATTGATGAGAAACAAAATGTTTATATTGAGGAAGAAAGAAATGTAACATTCCTATGTGATCCGGAGAACACAGTGGCAACAAACTTCTAAGAACTCATTATCCGCTTATAAAATGTCACATGTCTTGGTCTTTTAAATGAAACATAAGATTGACTATAGGCCATATTCAGAATATAAACACAGTTGAATTTCTAGAAAGTCATGACATAAAGGAGAAATAACTTGCGAATTGAAAATTAAGGATTATTCGAAAAACAACTACAGAAACACTAAGATGCTGTGTTCACCACAAGAGGGAGTCCAACGAGAGTCAAGTTACCTGTAAAGGTTCAATTGAATTCACAGGAGAAAAATCACTTGAAGTGAATGAAGACTAAACATTTCACATATCATTCATATATCAAGTTCTCTAAATATATGAAAATGAGCTTTTGAAGATTGTTTTACATTTGGGACTATACTTTTTTTCCCTGCCAAGAAGGATTTTCTGACATTTATCACATGAACTTGAGAAATTTGGTTAATTCTGATGCATTGAAAAATTTCTTGTGGTATGACTGCTATTCATGACTTTTTTGGGCAGCATTAACCTGTTGATAAGAGTTGAAAAGGGAGTTATTGGACAATCATTCTCTCAAATCTTAGAGATGTTGAGATTTGAAAATGACCAAATTGGTGCCATTTTATCTCTGCGGGCTAGTGTGGTTAGTAAGATTGGCACAGGAACACCAATCCTTTCAACATTGTGTGAATGTACTGATTATTTCATGCACTGTCATATTTGTGCCTGGTGCCACATTCATTTCTCCTTCTTGGTGTGGCTTATTTTCAGAGAAGTCTCTTTTTTGAAAGTAACTCAATTTTTTCATTGTTTTTTTTTTTCCCTCAGGCTAGTCTGTCTTCTACTTCAGTCTCCCAGCTAGTCACAGCTGTACCACAATCATCTGGAATTACAATTCATGGAACAATGTAGGTTCTCTCTTTTATAATTGCAGGCTCTCCACCATTTTCTCTTGTATGAATAGTAGCTTCAGGACATTAGTTTTATGCACTAAATTAGCTCAGCATTGAGAGCGCTCCCTGGAATTGTTAATGACACTTAAAATATAGTATAGATAGACTAGATCTTTCAGACTGAGCTGCTGTCAACCAGTCAGGAAAAAAAAATAGGGCTTGGAATGAACATTTTGAGTGATTATTAATATAAGTGGCTTTATGGAGGTGCCACTAATACATTAGCTTTCTTTTCATACCTCAGCTAAATTCACTGCACTAAACTAGCAAAAGGAATTAAGGAGAAATTAGCATCACAATAGGTCATAGCCATCACGCCTCATGGTTTGAAAGTTTAATCATAATATTGATTGATGTGAACATATTGCAATTGTCTCCTATAATGACAAAGATGATGACCACATATGAAATCAATGTGGGCAATGTCTCATTTTTGGAATTGCCGATTTGATTCAAAATCTCTGATTAGTTCTGCTTCAAGGACAGGTTATTATGAACTATTAGAAAGCTCAGTTATTTATAACAAGAATTTCAGGGTCAGAGTTGGTGAGTACACTATAATTGTGCTGTATCAAACCACTCTGTTAGAGTTTAAATAGCAGAGGAAAAATAAATGTCTATTCAGAGAGGTACTTTTATATTTACATCTCATTTGGTGAACAAACCTAATAGTATCTTAGTCCAAAAAAAAAATAGTTTAAAAGCAACTTTAGGAATAACTTCTTACAAATGGTATTGATCAATTATGAAAAGGATCACCATGAACAATTCATTTACCGTGGAGATGGATTTTTAAAACTCAGAGGAACCATATGCTCACACCATTTGGAATAATTTATTACTCTGCTTAGAAAAATACAATTGGTAGTCACTGGATGTTTCCATTTCCTGGAATGACTTCTTCAGTTGAGATGTGCATTGATTTGGTATCTTATGAAGCCTTCATTAGTTTTGTGAAATATACTACCTGGTATTTACTAATACATGATCATAAATGATCAAATCTAAAATTCACCTATCAAAATAAATGTAATCTGCTATCAGCTAAGAAAATCCTTGAGGTTGCAATGAGAATAAATCTGTTTGTTTTGCTCCAATAGGCTTGATACTGTCACTGATGAGGTGGAAAATTGTTGCCTTTTTCTATGTGCATTAGCTCCTCCAGACAATTAGTGCCATTTAGTGCTCCATAGAGGACACTTTAAAAATAAACCTTCTAAGAACATGTGTACACATAGCAAGAGAGTTTTTGGAAGAACAGTTTTCATTAGGCAAAATCTGTATTGGTTTGGAATATGAATGGAAAAATCTTAACATTAAACTTGTGCCTATTCAAGGGGTTATGTTGTGCAGACAAGACTGACTATTAGGCTATTGAGAACCAGCAGTCATATCTTCAAACCCACCCAGAACCCCCAGTTTGGCATGATTTAACTATCTGTAGAAACCATTTCCGGGTTTTCCACCTCCTCAGCCTTACTTTCACAACCTATTAGAGCCAGGCAAGACTGTGGAGTACAGATGGGATACTAGCCATCTGAAGGGAGATAGAAGTATGTAACCATGAATCCAGTCAAACTCTCTGGATTATCAGGAAGGAGGCATAGGGACCACCCCCTACACCCTGGGAAATGCTCTTTCTTCATGAACTTGACCTCCTGGGCTGAATGTTTTAAAGCCAAATCACATTGCCATTGGCACAATTAAATCAGTGATACTTATTGAGAGCTTATCGTGTGCAGAGCACTCTACTAAGCATTTGGGAGAGCACAATGCAATAGAGCCGTTTCACACAGTCTCTGCCATCAAGGATTTTACAATCTAATGGGGGAGAAGGACAGTAAAGTAGATTTTGGATAGGGAAGGCAGCAGAACATGTGGATATGTACATGAGTACTGTTAGGGTTCATTCAATCGTATTTGAGAACCTACTGTGTACAGAGCAGTGTACTAAGCACTTGGAAAGTACAATTCAGCAATAGAGACAATCCTTGCCCACAATGGGCTTACAGTCTAGAAGGGGAAAGACAGACATCAAAGCAAGTAAACATGCATTAATGTAAGTAAATAGAATTATAGATATGTACATAAATACACAAGTGCTCTGGGGCAGGGGGTACAGCAAAGGGAGTGAGTCAGAGTATTGGGGAGGGGGAGCTGAGAAAAATAGGGGCTTAGTCTGGGAAGGCCTCCTGGAGGAGGTGGGTTCTCAGTAGGGCTTTGAAGATGGGAAGAGAGCTAGTTTGGCAGATGTGAGGAGGGAGGGCATTCCAGGCCAGAGGTAGGATGTGGTCCAGGGGTCGACAGCCGGACAGGCGAGAACGAGGCACAGTGAGAAGGTTAGCACCAGAGGAGCGGAGTGGAGGTTGGGGTGGGCTGAGTATCAAAGTGCTTAGGAGCTACAGACCTGCATGCATAGGCAATTCAGAAGGGAGGGCTAATAGTCTTGGGAAATGAGGGGTGAGTCAGGGAAAGCCTCTCGGAGGAAATATGATTTTAGTAAAGCTTTGCAGATGGGAGAGTGATCTGCTGGATATAAACGGGGAGGGGGTGCCAGGCAGGAGACGGGATGTGATAGCTGAAGAGTAGCTCTGTTTAAGGATGCATTGTTGACACTGTATGGGGAAGGGATGGAAAGACGTGGTCGAAAAACGTGCATCAACCCCTCAAAATAGGCTCAGCAAAAGACTGCCTGATGAAGGATACAATGAAGTCCTGGAACACAGTTCACCAGCAATGAGGCAAAGTTCACTGCCTACCAGCTTTATTGGGCAGAACATGCACATACAATGGAGGTTAACTGAATACTCAACCAGCTGCTGCTGCTTGGAGATCTGATATGAGGGGGAATAGAAAATACTTGAAAGATACAGTGGAGCCCAGTTCTAACAATTCAGTGAACTGCTGAGAAATACCACAATTTAGGTGAATTACTATAGTAGCCTTAATTGAGCACCATATAGAGACTGTACAAGGTATTGGGAAAGTAGTAATGATATTTAAGTACCTGAGTGCAATGTACTGTACTAAGCAGCAATAATAATTAAGAATAACAGTTGTGATATTGGTTAAGCACTTATTATGTGCCAAACACTCTTCTAAGCGCTGGGCTAGATACAAGGTAATCAGGTCGGACACAGTCCCCGTCCCACATGGGCCTCGCAATCTTAATCCCCATTTTAGAGAAGAGGTAACTGAGGCACAGAGAAGTGACTTGCCCAAGGTCACACAGCAAGCAGACAAGTGGCAGAGCCAGGATTAAAACCCAGGTCCTTCTGACTTCCAGACCCAGGTTCTATCCACTAGGCCATGCTGCTTCTCAAACATAAAAGGGATTGCCGTCAAGGAGAAGTTATGAGAAGACTGGCATTCTGAGACAGCTTTGAAAACTGGGACAGTTGCAGCAAGTGACTATACTCTTCACTGCATTTAAGGAACAGTTTTCTACATCCAAAGTGCAGAGTGGAATGTTGGCCATCTACAGGCCTTTCAGCCCTATCTACTCACAAGGCTGGTTTATACTATCAGTGACTTCACCTTTGAAGGTGAAGGACACATACCTAGACGTTGATATGTGGTGTGACGTGGGGTCTACTCACTGGGATTACATAGAGAAAGTCAGAATATACTAAACTATAAGCTTGTCCTCTAGACTTCAAGCTTGCTATGGGCAGAGAATGTGTCTGTTTATTGTTGCACTGTACTCCCCCAAACAGTACTGTGCTTTGCACACGGTAAGTAATCAAATATGATTGAATGAATGAATAATGTGATTCTACTCTGTCAATCGATATCCTGGGAATCCTGCTTGAATAGGAATTTTAGTAAAGAAATAGTATGGGGAAGGGAGAGGGCCTATCACCATAAGACAGACATGCATTTGCTTAGTTTTTCCATCAGTAGCAGTAGGTTGTGTTTAATAATCTTCACTTTTTCATCAACATCAGGCATTTGCTAGGCAGCTAAACAGAGTTCTTGGTGCAGTCTATCACTATGCAACTCTCTCTCTCTCTCTCTCCTGCTGTGCTCTCACTCACTTCATATACTACTGTTGAGTGTACAACTCACATCTGTGAGTAACTGTTGGGATTTTTGCTAATTACTGGAGTGGAGTTCACTATCCCAACTATTTAGGTGGAAATGCCATTTTATAGAAATAACTGGGTTAGAGCTTACTGGAAAGAGAAATGGGAAAAGGAGAAGCTGGGTGTCTATATTTACTATAGATATAGTTTTAAATAGGTCATGTATGCCTTGGTATGAAATAACTTTTCTACCTAGACTTTGAGAAAATCTAATAGTACCAAATACTCCCTGCTTCATCTCTACTGTGAAGGTGAGAGCAATAGCCAAGCCCCTGAACAACACAAAGCAGCAGCTCCTGCTGTGTAAACTCTGCAGGCCTCACCCACCACACCAAATACACTCAACACCTTAGCTAGAGACAATAGCACTGCGAATGATATTTTACACGTTCAGTTTTATTGGTGGCAGCTTGTTTAAAATCCCCTACTGCTGGGTTGCTCTTGATTCATGCTTATATTGTTTAGATTGCTAAATAGAAAATGGCAAATCATGAAATCAACAACTAATCTTGTATTACAATGTTAGGGACTTTTGAGGTCGCTGATGAATGGGTAGGCTTCACACGTCAATCAACGCCAAATACTTGTAAAATAAACTTCCCATAACTGCATAAGTGATCAAAATGGTCCTATATGAAGGATTTTGATCTTCTGTGATGCTCAAGCATTCATAGCAGGAGTGTTTTACTGGTAGTAATTTTGGAGCCAGGTTGGGTTGAACTTTCACCCAATACTGCTCTTTTGTTTTGTTTTGAGAAGAGGCGTGGCTCAGTGGAAAGAGCACGGGCTTTGGAGTCAGAGGTCATGGGTTCGAATCCCGGCTCGGCCACTTGTCAGCTGTGTGACTTTGGGCAAGTCACTTCACTTCTCAATGCCTCAGTTACCTCATCTGTAAAATGGGGATTAAGACTGTGAGCCCCACGTGGGACAACCTGATTCCCCTGTGTCTACCCCGGCGCTTAGAACAGTGCTCGGCACATAGTAAGCGCTTAACAAATACCAACATTATTATTATTATTATTATTTCAACCTCTATTTCCAGACGCTTCCACTCTAAGGAAAGAGGCAAGAATAGCTAATAAATGCAAATAGGAAAAAATTGCAAATGTCATATAGACAATAAGATACATATGTGTATGTGAGGGAAACCCATATAGAAGCAGTCCTCAGGCTTACAACATTATTGGGTCCCTAAAACTGTCTCAAGTTAAAAAAAAAAAAAAACTTCATTAAGTAGGAACCAATTTTCCCTTAAGAAAAATGGGTATTCTGAAAATACGTTTGGGTACCCTATTTTGACCAAAATGACTCAGAATTGTCTAATCAACTGTAGATGAGAAGTGTAACTACCTTAAAATATTTATGAGACAAAGAGATTTCACAATAGGATAGCCGACTTTCACTTCAGTGGAAGTAAAATGGATTTGCTGACCCTCCTTACTATCTCTCCCTGGCAATCAAGTATCCTCTCCCACTGTTCCTCCTCTAAACTTTACAAATTTTCTCTCCTTTCCCACCCATCCTGGCTTATAAATGTATGTCTCTATTTATCCATGACTCCTAGGTGCCCCACTTTTTCTCACTGTTTGTGCCATTAAAGAGACTAGTCTTGTAGACTGATGTCTTATAAAGTTGAAATGATGTAAATTTGGAAACACAAGTATCTTTCATTGAACCTTGAGACACCTTAAATAGAGGACTGCCTGAACATTACAACTGGTATTAAGCAATTTCTGGAAGGGCAGGAGCCTCTGGAGTAATTGGAATACTTAGAGTTCAACAGGAAGGATCTAGGCAAGGATGGGATTAAGCATGTAAAGGTAGAAAGGGGAGTATGAAGAAAAAAAACCTCTAGGATGAGAAAAAGACAATCTATGTATACACAGGTGAACCTAGCTTTCAGTAGCATAATCAAGTATAAAGGACCACTGTATATTTCCAAAGTGATGATTAACCAATAAAGCCAAAGATGAGAGACTGGACAGGTTTAACATTGTTAAACCTATAAATAATTCAAATAAAATGTATGTGATAATGAGCAGAGATAGCTATGTCAATAAACTGTTACAAGAGATCCAATGGATCATATATGTCAATTAAATAACAATGTGCAAGTAAAAGTGGGCCTGGGAGTCAGACAATCCAGGTTCTGATCCTTACTCTGCAACTATCCTCCTGTGTGGCCATGGAAAAGTCTCTTAACTTCTCTGTGCTTAGTTTCCTCACTGAGAAGCAGTGATGCCTAGTGAATAGACCACATTCCTGAAAGGCAGAGGGTCTTGGGTTCTAATCCCATCTCTGCCATTTTTCTATGGTACTCAAGTGCTTACTATTGCCAGCCAGTGTCCTAGGTGCTGGGGTAGATACATGCTAATCAGGTTGGACAGAGTCTTAATCCCTATTTGACAGATGAGGTAACTGAAGCACAGAGAAGTTGACTTGTCCAGGGTCACACAGCAGACAAGTGGTAGAGCCAGGATTAGAACCTAGGTCCTTCTGACTCCCAGGCCTATGTTCTATCCACTAGGCCCTGTTACTTCCCACTTGTATGCTGAGTGACCTAGGGCAGGTCACTTCTATGTGCCCCAGTTAACTCATCTGTAAAATGGGGATTAAGTCTGTGAGCTCCATGTAGGACTTGGTCTGTGTCCAACCTGATTAACTTGTATCTACCCCAGAGCTTAGTACAGGGCCTGGCACAAAATAAGTGCCTAACAAATACCATTTTATATATATATCTGTGCTTAGTTTCCTCACTGAGAAGCAGTGATGCCTAGTGAATAGACCACATGCCTGAAAGGCAGAGGGTCGTGGGTTTTATATATATATTATTTATATATATATCCACTGAGAAGCAGTCTGGCTCAGTGGAAAGAGCACGGGCTTGGGAGTCAGAGGTCATGGGTTTGAATTCTGGCTCTGCCACTTGTCAGCTGTGTGACTTTGGGCAAGTCACTTAACTTCTCTGTGCCTCAGTTACCTCATCTGTAAAATGGGGATTAACTGTGAGCCCCATGGGGGACAAACTGATGACCCTGTATCTACCCCAGCACTTAGAACAGTGCTCTGCACATAGTAAGCACTTAAATACCAACAGTATTAGTATTATTATTAGTGTGTGTATATATATGTATGTATAAAATCTCAATATACATGAATTTACTGTACCTACTAAAATATGATTCCCCCTATGGAACAAGGACTTTCTGAACTGAATATCCATTATCTACCCCATCTTACAGCATACTGCTTAGCATATAAATATTTCCTAATATAATAAACTATGTGTTCAACAGGCAAACTGGGCTATGTTCATTGGTATGCTGAGAATTTATAAAAAGCTTTCATTAGAACTTATACAAAACCCATTTGTGGAAAGCTTAATTACTCATCCCTGTGCCAGATGCAGGAGGCCAAGTCAAGTAAATCTGGAGCCCCCTGTGAAGCAGGTTGCTTATTGCCTCACTTGTCTCCTTTTTCCCAGGGGCTTCATGGAAGTCCCTGGAGATATCTATGACCATGACAATACAGGTTCTCTGCAGCACACTAGCAGTCATATTTCAGAGGCCAGGTCTAAAGTAGGTACAAAAAAAAGTGGGCAGACAAATTTATCTATTAAGATCTTGAGTCTTTACCAAAACTTTGAAGGCTGGAAGGGATTTTGAAGATGTGGGAGAGCATTTCAGATAGGGGGAGAGGCATGAACAATGGCTTACTCTCAGAAGAGCACTGTGGGCAGGGAATATGTCTACCAACTCTATTTTGTTATGGTATTTGAGTCCTCTTGGGGTCACACCGGGAGAGTTTCCAGTACTCTACCAGTCTTGACTACAGGGGGGGAGTTAAGCAGAGGCATATTCATTCCTAGCTTGGTCAGTGGCTAGTGAGTGGAAGGCAATTTGCTACAAGTCAAAACTCACCTGTGCCATGCACCAGCAGCATGGCGGAGAGTTGAAGGCAGAGACTCGTTTACTGTGAACAAGGAGGCAATGGTAAATTACTTCCGTATTTTTACCAAGCAAACTCTATGGATACACTACTGGAACAACTGCAGGTGGAAGTGGGGTGTTTTGGAAGAGATGTGTCCATGGTGTCACTATGGGTGGGACATAGCTCGACAGCATAAGACATTAACAGGAGAGTATCTGTCTCCCTTGCTAGATGGTAAGCTCCTTGAGAGCAGGGATTGTGTCTATTCGCACTCTCCCAAATTCTCAGTTCAGTGCTCTGCCCATAGTGCTCAATACTATTGATTAACTGAGGAATGGGCAATGCTAGGGCAGTGAGCAGACTGGATTTGCTGGAGCAGAGAGCATGAGAAAGAGCAGTTACATGAAGATGGAGTCTCCCTTCATAGATGAGCCATCGATAATAACAATAATAATAATGTTGGTATTTGTTAAGCGCTTACTATGTGCCAAGCACTGTTCTAAGGGCTGGGGGAGATACAAGATCATCAGTTTGTCCCCCATGGGGCTCACAGTCTTAAACACCACTTTATAGATGAGGTAACTGAGGCCCAGAGAAGTTAAGTGACTTGCCTAAAGTCACACAGCTGACAAGTGGTGGAGCTGGTATTAGAACTCATGACCTCTGACTCCCAAGCCCGTGCTCTTTCCACTAAGCCATGCTGCTTTTCTCATTCAGTCATTGAGACTCTGGGAACAGGAACCCGCATAAAGTGTGTTCTTGTCTGTCTGTCTCCCCCGATTAGACTGTAAGCCCATCAAACGGCAGGGACTGTCTCTATCTGTTGCCAACTTGTTCATGCCAAGTGCTTAGTACAGTGCTCTGCACATAGTAAGTGCTCAATAAATACTATTGAATGAATGATTAGAAGGCTTGTGGCTTGAGCAGCATCACTCACACTCTTCTGCTTCAGCAGTCATATTCCCAATGGGGAAGTGAGTGCAGTGAGTGAGTAGGTTTCAATGTGTTGCACTTCTGCCAAGTGCACGCATAAATTTTGCACAGAAAACTCATTTTCAGCCCACGTAACGACAGCATTGTGCAGATGCTGTAGAACCATCGACCAGCAGGTGGTTGCCAGGGTAGCCACTGTGGTCTTTGCTACCCATGCCAGCCATCTGATTTCAGAGTTTCTGGTGAGCCTGTCAACCACACGAAATACCCCCAATTGTTCTTTCCGCAAAAAGCTTCAGAACTAATGCTATGGTCCCAGTCTGGCTGACTCACCTCCCCAGTGTAGTCAAGTAGAGGTTCTTTGAGGGGGCCACTTGTGTTGGAGATGGACATGGAGCCAGGTGATGGAGCATCCTGAAGTCTAGGCAAATGGGAGCCCTTGTCTCATGATCTACTTTGGATGATGGATTGATTCTTGTTGCTGAGTAAAAGATTGACTGAGCAGGGTGAAACTGGAAGCCTAAAAGCCTATCATAGTAATTGAGGATCAAGGTGATTAGGTCCTAGAATAGGGTGTTGGCTTTGAGGTTGTAGAGGAAGGTCTTTATTTATGTGAAAGGGTTTAGTGATTGACTGTAAAAGGAAAGTGAAAGGTAGATGAGTCAGATATCTCCAAAGTTACAAGCACATATAGTTTCAATCTACACAAAAACCATATTAAAGTACTTCAGAGAAACAATCGGAGATATCTTCAAGTCATTTAGATATGACTGATAGGACTGAGGTGGGACTGTAAGCCTGTCAAAGGGCAGGGACTGTCTCTATCTGTTACCGATTTGTACATTCCAAGCGCTTAGTACAGTGCTCTGCACATAGCGCTCAATAAATACTATTGAATGAATGAATGAAAGCTGGAAATTGCAATAGAGTTAGTGATTTTTTTTTCCTCTTTAGAAGAAGAGAAACGAGTATAGTACAAAGTAGCAGGGAAGGAATTGGAGAGGGAGAGGTGACAACGCTATAGAAGGGGGCCATGAGGTTAGAGGCAGTTAGAATAGTAGTGAGTCCTGGGTTCAGTGCTTAGTTTGAATCGAGTAAAGGGAGAGTAATAATATGGATAAAGCTTGAGGTTTGGATAGTTGGACAAGTTTGGAAAATTGAAGGTCTTGATAGAGGCATAGTGTAAGACTTGAGATAAGGTAGGATCTGGGCAAGGAAAAAGGATTAAACGTTCTTAGGCATAGAGTTAGGAACTGTTCATTGGATGAGTCGTTCCTACCATATATGCATCGTTACGATATTCCCCCCTTTCCCCCCCACCTCTCTCCCTCCCCCCACACACATCTAGTTCACGTGAATAGGAGTATATGTGTATAAGTCTATAAAAAGGAGATTTATATAATAATTGCTGACAGATTCTTTACTTCAGCCATGCTAGCAGGGATTGCTATAATAAGGTGATGATGTTAATTCAGAAAGGGAATATTACCTCTAATCTTCAATTTGATGGATGGCATCTTTCCTTAATGTAACATTTCCTTATTGTGTCAGCACTGGGAATGTATCCAACTATTCATAACAGCACTTTACATCGAATCTTGTGTCAATTTGGACTAAACTACTAGAGAGGCTGAAGAAAAACCTTAGCCTAACAAGCTAATTTCAGGGGGGAAAGGGAGGGGAGGGGAGAATTTAGAAATAATGTCCTTTCACATTCCTAAATAATAGACTTAGTTAAGCTTTTCAAACTGGCCATTTCTTCACTTGATGAATTTAACAAACCATTGCCAATTCAAGCACAATACTGCAGTTGTATCTTTTGTGATTTAGTACAACATTCAAGTAGTATGTAGGAACAGAGTAAACACTGACATTCATGATACAGTAAGTTATACAGGCAAAGGGATCACTAGATCCAAGAAGTCTTTAAATACATTTATAGAAAAGGCTCAAAATTAGTTGAGGGAAAAGTTATAAATTCATTCAATAGTATTTATTGAGTGCTTACTATGTGCAGAGCACTGTACTAAGCGCTTGGAATGAACAAGTCGGCAACAGATAGAGACAGTCCCTGCTGTTTGACAGGCTTACAGTCTAATCGGGGGAGACAGACAGACAAGAACAATGGCAATAAATAGAAATGAACTTTTAAATATCCCAAATCATGAAGAAACGGCTCACAGACTCCCCATTTTGCAAATGAGGGAACTGAGGTCCAGAGACTTAACTGTGACTTGCCCAAGGTCACACAGTTAAGTGGCAGACCTGGGATTAGAACCCATGACCTCTGATTCCCAAGCCCGTGCTCTTTCCTCTAAGCCCTGCTGCTTCATAATCAGGTGACATCCCTGTCCCACATGGGGTGTGCAACTAAGATGAAGGGAAGAGAGTTACTTTATGGAAAAACAGCGTGGTTTAATAGAAAGAGCATGGGATTGGGAGTGAGAGGTCATGGGTTCTAATCCCAGCTCTGCCACTTGTCAGCTGTGTGACCTTGGGCAAGTCACTTCACTTCTCTGTGCCTCAGTTACCTCATCTGTAAAATGGGGATGAAGACTGTGAGCCCCACGTGGGACAACCTGATTACCTTGTATCTACCCCAGCACTTAGAACAGTGTTTGGCACATAGTAAGCACTTAACAAATACCAACATTATTATTATTATTATCCCCATTTCCAGATGAGGAAGCTGAGGCACACAAAATTTAAGTCACATGACCATGGTCACACAGCAGGAGAATGGCAGTAGAGCCAGGAGTCTCCCTTTGCTCTTCCTTCTAGGCCTCACTGCTGCTTGACTGAAAACAGCTTTATTACCACAATTAAGATGAATAAGAATTAATAGCATTGATTGAGTGCTTACTGTGTGCAGAGAATTGTACTAAGTGCCTTCAGAGAGCTGAGAAGCAGCATGGCTCAGTGGAAAGAGCACGGGCTTTGGAGTCAGAGGTCATGAGTTCAAATCCCAGCTCTGTCACTTGTCAGCTGTGTGACTGTGGGCAAGTCACTTAACTTCTCTGTGCCTCAGTTACCTCATCTGTAAAATGGGGATTAAGACTGTGAGCCCCACGTAGGACAACCTGATTCCTCTCTGTCTACCCCAGCGCTTAGCACAGTGCTCTGCACATAGTAAGTGCTTAACAAATACCAACATTATTATTATTATTATTAAAATCTAATGGGGGAAAAACAAGCACTAAAATAATTTACAAGTAGAGAGAATCCACAGAGTTTAAAGGTATGTACAGAAGTGCTATGGGTGCAAGGTAGGGTGGGATAAGTACCTAAGTACATAGGGGGTGAAGACTTAAATGCATAGGTAATGTGGAAGTATTGAAGTGGCAAGAGTGAGTGAAAAAGGATGGTGAGATGATAGATTAATCATGGAGGAAACTATAATTTCAGAAGGGTTGCAAAGATGGGGAGAGTAGAGATCTGTCAGCTATGAAGGCAAGAGAGTTCCAGGTAGGAGGGAGGACACAGGCAAGTGGTTGACAGTTTGAGAGGTAAGAGTGAGACACAGTGAGTAGGTTTGTATGAAGGGAGTGAAATGGGTGGACTAGGTTGAAGTGGGAGAGGCCTGAGGATGAGAAAGAATGAAAGAGCTGATTGAGCACATTAAGCCAATGGTCAGGAGTTTCTGCTTTATATGGAGTGGAATGATCAACCGTTGGAGGTGCTTGAAGACTGAGGAGATGTCCATGGGGCAGTGTTTTCAAAAAATAATCCAAGCATTGAAGTGAAATATGGACTGAAACAGGGAGAGGCTGGAGGCAGGGAGGTCCACTTGGAGGTTGTTGCAGTAGTTGAGTCAGGATGTGACAAGGGCATGGGCCAGCATGGAGGTGGTTTAGATGGAAAGAAAGGTGTTGAGAAGATAGAACTGCCGCATTTTGGCCACTGACTGAATATAAGGATTGAAAGAGAAGAGTCTAGGATAATAACAAGGTTGTGAGACTGTGAATCAGGAAGGGTGGTGATGTCTCAGGTGGTGATGAAAGTCTCAGGGGAGGTGAGGGCTTGGGAAAAAAAAGAGGGGGTTCAGTTATAGATATGTTGAACTTGAGGTGTTGGCAGAGATGTCCATGCAGAGTTGTCCTCACTGCAGAGAAAGAGAGGTCATGGCTGGAGAGGTAGATTTGGGAGTCATCTGTGTAGTGATGGAAGTTGAATCAATCAATCCACCCTTTATTGAGCACTGACTGTGCAGAGCACTGTACTAGGAGCTGGGGAAAGTACACTGTAACAGAGTTGGTAAACACCTTTCCTGCCCACAAGGAGCTTAAATTCTAGAGGAGAGACAGTCACTAAGATAAATGACAGATACATATATGTGTTGTTAGGCTTAGGGTGGGGTGAATAAAGAGTACAAATCAAAGTGCAAGGGTGAAGCAAAAGGGAGAGGGAGTAGGGGAAAGGAGAGCTTAGTCAGGAAAGGCATCTTGGAGGAGAGGTGCTTTTAATAAAGATGTGCTTTTAAGATGTGCGGAAGCAGTGTGGCTTAGGAAAGAGCACGGGTGTGGGAGTCAGAGGTCGTGGGCTCTAATCCCGGCTCCACCATCAGCTGTGTGACTTTGGCCAAGTCGCTTAACTTTTGAGCCTCATTACCTCATCTCTAAAATGGGGATTAAGACTGTGAGCCCCATGTGGGAGAACCTGATTTCCTTGTATCTACCCCAGCGCTTAGAACAGTGCTTGGCACATAGTAAGCGCTTTACAAATGCCATTATTATTAAGGCTTTGAAAGTGGGGAGGGTGGTGGTTTGTCAGATATGGGGAAGGAGGAAGTTCAAGGCAAAAGACAGCATGTGGGTGAGGGATCAGGGATGAGATCGACAAGATCGAGTACAGTAAGTAGGTAGTGTTCAAGAAGCAAAGTGAACATGCTGGGTTGTAGTAGGAAATAAGCAGGGTAAGGCAGGGGACAGGTGATTGAGTGCTTTAAAGTCATGGCAGATGATTGAACTCCACAAAGTTATTTTCATTCATTATTCATTCATTCAATAGTATTTATTGAGCGCTTACTATGTGCAGAGCACTGTACTAAGCGCTTGGGATGAACAAGTCGGCAACAGATAGAGACAGTCCCTGCCGTTTGACGGGCTTACAGTCTAATCGGGGGAGACGGACAGACAAGAACAATGGCAATAAACAGAGTCAAGGGGAAGAACATCTCGTAAAAACAATGGCAACTAAATAGAATCAAGGCGATGTACAATTCATTAACAAAATAAATAGGGTAACGAAAATATATACAGTTGAGCAGATGAGCACAGTGCTGTGGGGATGGGAAGGGAGAGGTGGAGGAGCAGAGGGAAAAGGGGAAAATGAGGGTTTAGCTGCGGAGAGGTAAAGGGGGGATGGCAGAGGGAGTAGAGGGAGAAGAGGCGCTCAGTCTGGGAACGCCTCTTGGAGGAGGTGATTTTTAAGTAAGGTTTTGAAGAGGGAAAGAGAATCAGTTTGGCGGAGGTGAGGAGGGAGGGCGTTCCAGGACCGCGGGAGGACGTGACCCAGGGGTCGACGGCGGGATAGGCGAGACCGACATCCCTCTCTTTTATAGCTTTCAAGCCACTGTTGTTTTATACTCTCCCAAGCACTTAGTACAGTGCTCTACACACATTAAGCACGCAATAAATATAATTAACTGATTGTCTTCATGATAACCTCAATCCAGTTCCACGAAGTAACTAAGTGCTTCTCTTCTCTATAGCAAAATCAAGTTTGTTAGGTTGACAAGTGGTGAAGATATCCCAGAACCTCCATGATCTTCAATAGGACACATTAATGAAAATATGATCTTCCTCCTAAGCCCATCATTAGTTTTTCAGCAAAAGAATTCCGCTCTGCCCTATACCTTCCCTAATTTACTGCAAACCTTAAAACAGCGCCTTTTACAATGTGTCACCAAGTAGTTCATTTGAGCACATCATCTTTATTTCTCTGCCACTGGAAGTTGCTTTAGAAGATTGCTCCTCACATTAGAAAACCTAATTTTGAATTAATATGTATGTATTTTCTTCCATCCTTTAAGTATGCAAAAAAACAAGTTCCATTTCTCAGTGATGAGGAACTGAACGGTGGTTTGAAACACCACTTATTTGAAATTCAAAAAACCAATCTTCCCATAATTTTTTTTTCTTCAGCTGCCACTCAGAAAATGATAGGCAGCCAGTTGAGTAGAATTTTCTGTTCATTCACACGTAGTTCCACAACTGAAAAAAATGATCTTTTTTTTCCTTTAGAATGTATCGCTGAAAGTCAAAGCAGCTTTGCTATCACTAGTCTCTAATATACTGACCCAAAAGAGACCTTTCATACTTAAAGGAAAGGTGAATGATACTATTAACAATTTATCTTCACAGTAATGATTCTTTATATGGCAACAGTAATTTAATTTTCAAATTCTATAGTAATTAGTTGAAAACAGTCCAAGAAATCTTATTGCACCAAGGCTGAAGTCCATGAGTTATAAAGTCAGTAGTTTTTAAGCCACTGGTGACAGAAGTTTGGCTCTGCCCTGTTTAATAATAATAAACTGTTTGATCCATGTCAAGGTGGATTTTAGAGAGAGACGCGAGAGAAAGAGAATATGAATGGATAGATGGAGGAGGATGGGATTGGTCAAAGCAGGACAAGGACTGTGGTGCCACCAAACAAAGTGAGCCAGCCTAAATGGAAAATAGCCCAGACCTCATTTCCAGAGGGTGCCACAGAATATCAGGTGCCTCACGGGATATATGGCAGTTCCCCAGAAAGTCAATTCCAACTCTAGATTATCACCCCCTGCTGCACATTATTGCTAGCATTGATACACCTCAGCCCATGAGGGGCCTGGCTGAGCTTGGGCTTACATGCGGTTGAGCCAGGCCCCAGATTTCCAGACAGTTAAAACTTTAATATTGCCCTCATTGACCTCCTTGCCTCCTGTCTTTCCCCTCTCAAGTCCACCTTCACACTGCTGCCCAGATCATTTTTCTTAAAAAAAACCAAAAAAACAAAAAAATAAAAAACAGAAAAACCAACATAGTCCATATCTCCCCACTCCTCAAAAGCCTCCAATGGTTGCCCATTCCCCTTTGAATGAAATGGAAACTCCCCAATCCACACACTCTGCTCCTCTAACACCAACCTACTCTCTGCACCTCCATCTTGTCTATCCCACTACCCATTACCCACATCCTTTCCCAGGCTCGGAACTCCCTCCCCCTTCCTATCTGGCAATCCTCCACTCTCCCCAGCTTCAAAACCCTCCTAAATTCACACTTCCTCCAAGAGGCCTTCCTGGACTAAGGTCTTATTTCCCCTATCCAATCTCCCCTCTGCATCGACTGTGCACTTTGTTGTGTACCCCTTAAACATTTTTCTACTCACCCCATCTCAACTCCACAGCATTTATGTTCAGATCCTTATACTCTGCTGCTTCTCCTACATACATATATTCCTTAAGCAGTAACTCCTGTAGGAATTCCTTTTTCTTTCTTTCTTTCTCCTATCTGTAAATTATTTTAACGTTTGTATTCAGTTGCTTCCACTACCTCGCTTTTAATGTCACCCCAGCTAGGTTGTAAGCTCACTGAGTGTAGGGATCATGCCTACCAACTCTGCTGTATTGTACTTTCCCAAATGCTTAGTACAGTGTTCTGAAAACAATAAACCTTCCATAAATACTATTGAGATTGATTGAGATTGATTACTCAACTCAATATCTTGGCATATCCGTCCCTTTCAGGAGGCAGAAAGCCTACTTCTTGAATGTAGTATCCGCTGATGTTATCGACAGGCTGCCTAAGTAGAGAAACAGAAACCTCATTCCCAGGAGAACTTTAAATTGAACCCATTCTTCTGGATTATGCTGTTCCCTAAATGCCATTAGCCATGAGGTTGCTCTCTCAATCTTTGGAGGCCTTCAGCAGTAAGCTTTTTCAATAGTTTAGCATCTGTTTCTCTGTTTTCAGAGCCATCTCTAGAGAGGTGAAGGACCTAGGCCAAATTGGCTACTTTGGTCCCTTACACTGCTGCACTGGATAAGATAAGAGATTCTAGAAGTTGAGCCTTTTGCTGAAGAATCTGCTCCCTTCTCTGTTCTAATTGAAAATTTTAAAGGTATGGGACCTCAAATCCACGGCTGGGATTGGGGGCAAGATAGTAAGGAGCGGGATAGACTGGCTAGTTGAAAGGCACAGGGATCCTGGAGTCCATCTTTCTGTTTCTCCATGTCTCTCCATGACCCTCTCTCCATCCTTCCTTGCTCCTCAGATCTAGGACAGATCATCTGGAGAGTGTGGGGACCTCGTGACCACATTTCCTGACATCTGAGTCACAATAGTCTTGGGTGTGATCAGTCAATGGTATTTATTGACACTTTACAGTGTGCAGAGCACTGTACTAAGCAATTGGGAGAGTACAATACAACCGAGTTGGTAGACACATTCCTGGGCCACAAAGAGCATATAGACTAGGGGGTGAGCCAGACATTAAAATAAATTACAGATGTGTTTATTAGCACTGTAGGGCTGAGGATGGGGTGAATATCAAATGCTTAAATGGTTCAGATTCAAGTGCATAGGTGATGCAGAAGGGTGTCAGGAGAAGTGCTCAGTAAATACCATTGATAATGAGGGAAAATGAGGGCTTAGTTGGGGAAGGCCTCTTGGAGGACATGTGATTTTAATATTCATTCCTTCACTTGTATATATTGAGCACTTACTGTGTGCAGAGCATTGCACTAAACACTTGGGAAATTACAATGCAGCAATGAAGAGAAACAATCCCTGCCCACAATGAGCTCACAGTCTAGGGGGGAGACAGATATCAATACAAGTAAACAGACATCAATATAAATAAATTACAGATATATACATAAGTGCTGTGGAGCAGGGATGGCGGGGGGGAAAAGCAAAGGGAGCTAATCAGAGTGATGCAGAAGGAGTGGGAGATGAGGAAAAGTGGGGCTTATTCTGGGAAGGTCTCTTGGAGGAAATGCGCCTTCAGTAAGACTTTGAAGGGGGGAGCAGGGGGAAGTAATTGGCAGATTTGAGGAGGGAGGGCATTCCAAGCCAGAGGTAGGATGTGGACCAGGGGTCAGTGGTGAGACAGGTGAGATTGAGGCACAGTGAGAATGTTAGCACCAGAGGAGCGAAGTGTGCAGTCTGGGTTGTAGAAGGAGAGAAGTGAGGTGAGGAAGGAGGGGGAAAGGTGATGGAGAACCAATGGTGAGGAGTTTTTGTTTGTTAAGTAGGTGGATAGGCAACCCCTGAAGATTTTTGAGGGGGGTGATATGCCCTGAAACTTTTCTGTAGAAAGATAATCTGGGCAGCAGAGTGAAGTAAGGACTGGACTGGGGAGAGGCAGCAGGTTGGGAGGTCAGAAAGTAGGCTGATGCAGTAATCTAAGCAAGATAGGATAAGTGATTGTACTAATGTGGTTGCAGTTTGGATGGAGAGGAAAAGGCAGTTTTAGCGATGTGTTTGAAGGTGAAACAGATAAGATTTGGTGACAGATTGGATATGTAAGTTGAATGAGAGACCAAAGTCAAGGATGCCACCAGGGTTACTTATGGGCTTGTGAGATGGGAAAGATGGTTGTGCTATCTACAGTGATGGGAGAGGACAGGGTTTGGGAGGAAAATAAGGAGCTCTGTTTTGGTCATGTTAAATTTGTGATGGGAGACATCCAAGTAGAGATGTCTTGAAGGCAGAAGGAGATGCAAGACTGGAGAGAGGGGGGGAGAGATCAGGGGAGGACATGTAGATTTGGGTATCATCTGCATAGACGTAGTAGTTGAAGCCCTGGGAGCAAATGACTTCTCCAAAGGAATGAGCGTAGATGGAAAATAGAAGGGGACTGAGAATTAAACCTTGAGGGACACCCACAGTTAGGGGATGGAAGGGAGAGGAGGAGCCCGTGAAGGAGACTGAGAATGAATGGCCAGGGAAATAAGAGAAGTGGTAGTCTGTCATATATGAAGGGGAAGGGAGTTCTAAGCCAGAGGGAGAACATGGTCTAAAGGTTGGGGGTGAGGTAGACAAGATCAAGATACAATGAGTCAATTAGTGTTACAGAAGTGAAGAATATGGGATGGGTTGTAGTAGGAAATCAGCAAGGTAAGGTAGGAGATTCTTGAGGAGTGGGAAAACTTGGACTGAATTTTTTTTTAAGTGATCTGGGCAGCAGAGAGAAGTAAGGACAGGAGACAGGGAGGTCAGTGAGGAAGCTGATGCAGTAGTCAAGGCAGGATAAGATAATTTCTTGGAACAGCATAGCAGCAGTATGTATGAAGAGGTAAGAGTGGATTTTAGCGATGATGTGTGAACTGACAGGATTTGCTGATTACAGTCAATGAGAGATGTTGAGGATAATGCCAAGGTTATGGGCTTGTGAGACAGGGAGGATGGTGGTGCTTTCTGCAGTGAGGGAAAGTCAAGAGAAGGACAGGGTGTAAGTGGGGAGATGAGTTCTGTT